>NW_020455921.1:2800163-2807371 GCF_003342845.1 Nothoprocta perdicaria | reverse complement strand
CACCGCGCGCACCGCCCCTGCCGCGCGCACACGCGCCGCGCACCCCGCGCACCCTGTACGCGCACCCTGTGCACACCGCACACCCCACACACCCCCTGTACACACCGCACACACCCGATACACACCACGCACACACCACACACACCGCGCACACCGCACACACACCGCGCACACCCTGTGCACACACGCATCACACGCACCGTGCACACACAGCCTATACACACGCGCACCACACACCGCACACACACCATACACACCCTATAGGCGCACCACACACACACACAGACATACACACACACACACACACTCACACGCACACACGCCCCGCACACACCTCGAGCGACCCCCCCGAGCCGCGGGTCCCTCGCGGGGCCGCATGCGCGGGGCGGAGGAGCCGCCGCGCCCGGGCGCCCCCGCGCCCGCCGCCAGCGCCGGGGAAGCGGCCAAGGACGCGGTAAGTCCCGCGCGGCCCCCGCCCCGGCGCCCCCGGCCCCGCAGCGAGACCCCCTGCCGCCCTGGTCCCTATCGGCGTTAGGGGTTGGGAGAGGCAGGGGACAAGTGGGCGCAGGCAGCGGGTTCTGTGGCGTTACCCCCGTCGCTGCCGGGAGGAGGCTCCGTGATTTAGCACCGAGATAACGTGATGCAGCCGCTCCGATATTTCATTTTTGCCAAGGAAAAATCTAAGACAGAAATACTTTGTGCGATGCCGTTGCCACAGGGCAGATAGTGAGGAGGCTCCGCGCAYGGCTGCGCTCAGCGGGTGCCCAGAGCAGCAGCGTCGGGTGCAGCGCTCGGCAGGGCTGTGGCCGCGGCGCCAGCCCCGCTCCGGCCGGTCTCGGTGCCACGGGGCAGTAGCTGCTGCTTTCCTCACCACGCACCCAAAATCCCATGGGAGCAGCCGAGGTGGGGCGGGTGATGCTCAACAGCATCCCTCTGAACTAAGAGCGTGGTCAAGCCAACTGATGTTGTATTAGCACTACATGTTATTAAATTCTGTAAAAAGACTTTTTTTTTCATCCTTGATTTTCCTACTTACATGCCTAGCTCCATCAATATCAATTTTGAAGTCTTTACTCTGACTCCCAAATCATTAATCATGGTACCACCACCCCAGAGCCTTGCCCTGACTTTCCACTCTCTCTTGAGAGAGCCGCATGCACGTTTTTCAGAATGACTTGTGATTTTTGTGGGCTCTGTTTGAGATACCATGGAAAACTTATTTACAGTATGAGTTTCCTGCAGCTCTTGGATCCTAGGATCACTTTGGCTGGCCAAAAGTGCCGGCACTTACTAACATGCACTCACTTCTGGAAATGCATCCCGCCTTTTAGTCAGTGTGAAGGATGATCCCAAGGAGGAAACACACTTCCCAAGGAGGGAACATTGCAGGGATCTGCTAGCATTTGGAAGCAAGAAAATGCCTAAGCAGAGCACTCATACCTCGATGTCGGTGATTCTTAACTTTCTGTTTGCAGGCGGGTTTGAAGTCTTTACACACCAGCCACTTGCTGYAGAGAGGCTGATAAAGTGGCACTGMTGAAGTTACGGTGTAGGATACTAAGTCCAGTTCTGATCTTACTCCACTTTTAGGACAGGAATTACCTTGGCTATGGTTTCTGCCAGCTGATATGGTTTCTGCCAGCTGATATAGCTTCCTTTAGCACGCAGGTTAGGCTGGCAGAGCGCAGGACAGCTCCGGAGGTGGCAGCCCTGGCAGGACAACCAGATGCCAGCATAGTACAGCCCAAAGCGAACGGCGACAGTCAGATCAATAGGAAACAGTGTGTGAATCACTATTTAATGCACTATGAGGTGAGTCATCCCGACTGAAACCAGCTCTCAGACCAGTACAATGTCAGTCAGCTCCTAACGCCGTTGGACGTGAGTCAGATCTAGCACCGAGTACAACACGAGTGAGTCACCGGCTAATCGGGCGCCATGTGACTCCAGGACCCAGTGTGAGTTGTCAGAGCTTCGCTGTGATGTGAGTCACTTCATAGTACAGTAAAATGGGCTTTTTGGAGGCCATTCATAATTAAGCACGATGCAAGCAAGCCCTCAGCGGGAGATGATGGGAGTGAGCAATCTGCTGTATGCACCAGTGCCACTGTTTGCATAGTAAAGAGGCTTGAAAAACATTAGGCTGAATGAACTTTTTTTTTTTCTTTCTATTTTTTCTTTTTTTTTTTTTTTCAAGCCAGCAGCTAAAAATAACTAGGAGCAAATACCTTACTCTGACATTAAAGGCAACCAAAGTAGCACTGAAATAATGGTAGAAATCTCTGCATTTGGGAAGCCTGTTTTTGCTCATTTGTTTGTTTGTTTCCCACTTTGTTTTTTACCTGCAAAATAGCTGATCAGCTCATATGAACTGACGGAGAGCAACTGAGGGTAACTTCAGCTGCCACAAAGTACAAGGCAGGGGGTCGCAGCAGCTTGTATTGTACAGAGGATAAGGACTCAAACCCGATTTAGCTTAATGTCACTTTACAGTGACCTGGTTTGTAAAGGGACTCAGCAGGGGACCGCGCTCTTTCCATACTGCCCCATGTGCTGGACTGTCACAGCACCCACCCAAACGGCAGGGCCAGAGCAACAGGCTGCTTTTCTGATGCTTCTATGTAGCAGGTATAAAACTCTCCCTAAAATTTTCAAATCTTTCCCATTCTACAGCAGAAATAGTGATAATGACCCTGCTAATTACATTTTAGGGTAATATTTTCAGTCTTACGTGATAGCATCCAAAGTAAAGCTGTATTTCCCTCACTAGTAGCATAAGAAATACAGAACAACCCCTTCTCCCCCTCAAAAAAAAAAAATATATATATATGAAGCCCCAGTTAATTATGATTCTCTGGAAGAAAGTCAGATTTTACTCTGAAAAGTTTTAGCACGGGGAGTTCTCTGCAGATACCAGGCTGACCTTAAAGCCAGCTATGCAGCATTGAATAACAAAGAGAAAGCAGCAGAAGGCATTAAGCCTCTGGCGAAATAACATCCCAAGTTACAAGTGGCATGAGCTGGGTGTCATTGCCCGTTAACTGTGTGGGTGTGATACATTTCCAGCCATTCCCTTTGAAATGTAAAGCACAGCTTTAGTCTGGATAGATTAACCCCAAGCTCCTCTGAGGGGCTATTCCTCTAGAAAAATCAATGAAATGGACGAGGCAGAGGTACCTGACTGAGTTTCTAGACATCTTAGAAGTGTTCCAGATTTGCTATTCAACCCCACCAGGAGGATATTACTTGTGATCTTATCCGCTGAGCACTGACAGACCCAAGTTCAATGTGGACATAAGAGGCTGCATTATTCTACACAGCTGCCAGTGTCTTCCCTAAAGAAGTGACTACTTTAAAGTCCCTCTGCTTTCTTAAATCCTCAGCAGCTTAAACCACCCTTCTGCAGTGGTGGAAGGACCCAAGAGATGCCCAAAAGCCCAAGAAGTCCCAAGAACTGACCTTGCTCTAGCTCGCTGAGAGGGACTCTGAGCACTAAGCCTGCCGCAGGAGCACACGTGTGGGCGACGTCATTAGCATCCCTTATAATTCTTCCTCACTTAAAATAGTGTGCTGCGGGATGCAAAAAGCCCCTGTGTCAAATTTGTCAATGAAGAGGAAGAAGCACAAGCGCCAGGCTTCCTGCTCTTATTGCTCTTGACAGTAGCCTGTCACAGTCTTCAGTAAAAGTATGTTGCAGCATTAAGTATTCCTACATTAATAAAATATGGATTCAGAGATTCTCTCTGAGTTTGAGCCCAGTTGCAAGCATCTTGTGGCAGTAGGAAAGAATGAGAATCTCTTTCTCACGGCTCTCAGATTATCATTTTAGGAGGAGAATCTGAAGCGAGAGCAGCAAGAGCAAGATTTATGTAACCTGACCTAAAGCTCCCTGAAACCAATAGGAGTTTTTCATTGTTTTAATGGAGCTGGGATCAGGCCCAGTGCATTTACTGAAAAATGAATGGACTTGGATGATCCAAATCTGTGCACTCAACTGGCTGTCAGTTATAATTAGAGTGCAGGGATTCACATTCTCTGTAGTTACCGCGAGATCTTCACACTGGGACTATGGAAATCAGACCCCAGCACAAGTTAGAGCTCACGGACCTGCTCATCTGTAGCATGCACAAGGACAGAACATTATTTTTATGTTTTAGTTACAGAACTTTTGCACTCTGATGAGCCGACAGAATTTCATTGTGCTTTAACATAAAACTGACAGCAAAGTACAAAAGGTTCAGCCATGAGTTTTTTTCTGTGCATCCTTGATTTTTAAAGAACATAGCCTTCACAATTTAGCTTTTTCATATTCCTCATTTGGGAGGACTGTTTTCTTGGAAGCCCACTTTTCTACTGAAGGATTAGCAAATGTTCCAACTAAGCCAAATATCATTTGAGCTGCTTTTAACCGGGGAAATAATTTTCATCCCTGATGTTTGCTCTTTTGTGTTCATAAGGTTAAATGCAAAAATGCCTCATAATCTGAATGTCAGACAAACATGCCTTGGAGTGCAAAAGGCATGATAAGCATAYTTAATTCTAGTATCTCTACATTATTCTTAAGGCATAGACTTTATTTTTTTCCACTACTCTTCAAAGTGGCTTTTAAAATGCTTGCTTAAATCCTTGGACTTACTTAAAGAAAAACTACTTGTACAGTGTACATTTCATATGAATCATAGATGCTATTGAGATGGATTTGAAAAAAAAAGAGTATACTTGCCATTACTTTTCTCTATTTCTGGTTCATTGATTTTTTAGGGACATTATTTGATAATAGATTAAATTTGCTGTGATCATTAATTAGAGAGGGACCAGAATGGGTGGTTTGAGACTAGTATCTTCTCTTTGCAAATTAAGTCCTCTGGCAAATTTTCTTGCAATGCTATTGCTAATACCCTGTTGCTAAGACCCTTATGCTATTTTGAAGTATGAAATTTATGAGCAATATCATAAACCCAAGCATGTTGAAATCGATGGGAGTCTTCCAGTGACTTTTCCTGGGCTTATGGTTCTTCTGGGTGACATGTTTAGTGCAGCTATGAAATGGTTGTTMAAGGTTCTTTCCAGCTTTCCAGTTCTCACACCAAAGTCATGGTTATTTTCCTAAATATGCAGTTAGGAGTCAAAACGGGGGCCAACACTGTGTCAAGAACCATGCAGTTAAAGTTTTAAGACTGAAGCTCAAGTTTGTCCCTTAGTTACTATAGTGGCATAGTTGGGTATCAGGTTGCAACTGCACACCCAGTTTGCATCAGTCCCTCTCTGGGAGGTCTCCCTCTAGTCACCTGCGTAGATGAAACATTAAATCAGCTTGAACCTATTATTTACCTGGTATCAAGTCAGTTCTAATTCCTAGCCCCCTTCACAGACAATTATTTCAGTAATTTATGCTCTCCAGGTGGGAATCTTGGATAGTTCTGAGGATTCCTCCAAACAGGCCCTGCTGTACTCGCCCATGCAGTGCTCTTCAGTTCTCCAWGCTGAGACCATTTAAGCAGTGGTGAGAGTTTGAGGATGACACCTCTTACAGCAGCAGCTACATACTAGCACAATCAGATTCTACCAAATAGCAACAGAGCAGAGTAAAAGCTGTTCCACTCAGATGACCTCTGAGGTCCCTTGCAACCTTAAGCATTCTATGATTCAATGAAATCACTTAAACTTAGTAACAGCAGGATCTTTTAACTGTTAACAGATCCATCTAAATATATTTACAGGACCTTGGAAAGTATAACGAAGCCTCTCTTTAATCATTCATCTTCTAATTAACTTCATAGCCAAAACAATAAGAATCTTCTCAAAAAAAAAAAAAAAAAAAAAAAAAAAACAAGTTACTAAATCACAGCAGAAATACAGAACTCTAGTTCGTGCACACACATACACATGCATCCTGCTCATTCCCTTGGTAACAGAAAATGTCATCTTCACTTGAAGTAAGATAGACTACAGGCCCTGTTACACTCGAAGAGTAGGAGAAGCATCCAGGAAACAGGAGGATTTTTATACCAGTTTTAAAGAATGGTATATCAGACAATTCATACCATGTCTGCTTAGCACCTTCTCATATTAAATATAACCCATGATAATAAACTCCCTCTTCTCTGTGATATAAATACAAATATGAGATCCCCAGCTGGAATAAACTCCCTCATCTTCACCAGCCTTCTTGCTGTAGTGTTTTATCAGCTAAGAACTTGACTCAGACTAAATGTAATCAGTGTTAATACTTCAGATTTCCTGACCTGCTAGGAAGCAGCTTTGTCGCGAAGGACCTGGGGGTCCTCGTGGACACCAGGCTGGGCAGAAGCCAACGATGGGTCTGTGGCCGAGAAGGGCCATCCCCTTCAAGGCRGCTACAAGGCTGAGAGAGCTGGGCCTGTTCATCCTCAAGAAGGGAAGGCTCTGGGGGGTCTTATCAATGTGCATAAGTATCTGAAGGGAGGATGTATGGAGGACGAGGCCTGACTCTTCAGTGGTGCCCAGTGACAAGATGAGAGGCAAGAGGCTCAAAATGAAACATGGGAAATTCCATCTCAACATAAAGAAAAAGGTGGTTTTGTTTGTGTTTTTTTTTTTTTCTGGGAGGGTGACAGAGCACTGCAACAGGTTGTCCAGAGAGTTGTGGAGGCTCCAGACCTGGAGGCAAGAGGCACCGGCAGACTGTCCTGGGAAACCTGCTGGGGGTGACCCTGCCTGACCCTGCCTGAGCTAAGGATCGCCGGGCGTCCCTGCCAGTCGCAACCACTCTGTGATTCTCTGAAATCTTATGCATGAAAACTAGGATGGAATTTTCTCTAATTACATAATACTGATGTTCCAAGGAAATCACTCTCTTGTTGATGGATATACGATTTTGATTGCCTGGGAGGAAAAAAAAACCCTTGGCTGTTGTCAGGAACAAACCCCTTTCAAGCTAATTATTAATTACATATAATGTAAACTTAGAAACTTAAAGAAGTGGTCATCTGACTAAATTTTGGGGCTGGTGTCAAAGAAGTTGTGTTTACTGAGTACTGATTTCGAAATGCACACCTGGGATAAGGAGCAGAATATTTTGACTGACAAAAGAACATTAACACAGTTATTTACCAAAAAAAAAAAAAAAAAAAAAAACCAAAAAGATGCTTTTTGAACTGGTCAGAGCCCAGGAGACTTCACATGAAATGAAAACAGGAACAAACCCCTTTCAAGCTAATTATTAATTA
>NW_020455921.1:2773156-2800148 GCF_003342845.1 Nothoprocta perdicaria | reverse complement strand
AAAAAGACCCCCACATCTAGTTGATTCATTATACAGTTTTTCCTTGAGGCAAAATATCGTCAGTGTTGGTCATCAACTCTCACTCCTATGAATGCCATATGGACTACAAAGAGGCTCCTGTCAGGTTAGAAGGATCTGCCTTGACAGCAGCAGGTGCAGGAAGATGTCTGTAAATCTTGTTTTCTGAGGAATGCACTTTCTTGTTCTATAGCCAAATCATAGAATCATCATAGAATGCTTATGGTTGGAAGGGACCTCAGAGGTCATCTAGTCCAACCCCCCTGCTCACACAGGGTCACCTAGAGCACGTGGCACAGGGCTGCRTCCAAGCAGGCTTTAAAGATCTCCAGAGAAGGAGACTCCACAACCTCTCTGGGCAGCCTGTTCCAGGGCTCTGTCACCCTCACTGTTAAGAAATGTTTTCTTAAGCTCCYGTGGAACTTTTGGTGCCTCAGCTTGTGACTGTTTCCTSYAGCCCTAACACTGGAATCCCTCTTCCTTTAATGCACTTGTACAGATGCTTCAGTTCTCAGGGCTCCTCAAGCTCAAAGGTGTCCAAGTTGCTTACTGTAATTCATGTTTTCCCTGGCCAGCTCTGTACATGCATTTTTCTGCAACATCAAGTGTAAGGAAACAGGGATCACTGTTTGAGATCATTATTTCAGTTTAAARCAAAGAAAGCAAATGCCACAGTTGAGTTGTTGGGAGAAATCTAAGCGACCTCTTCTGCAATGTCAGAGGAGGAGCAGCTGGCAGGGGAGCAAGGCAGGCGCCTCTTACCCTGTTCCCTCACTCCAGCACCTGTAAGTCTGAGTTTTCACCATCCTGCCTACTCAGATGGGTATTCTCAGATGGGATGGGGAAGGAAAAAGATTTAGCTAAACACAAGTACCAACATATGTCATTTTCTACTTTCCTTCAAAAACTTTAAAGGCCATAGACAACTGAAATTCTTCAACAATTATAAAAAGCCCCAATTACCCTCAGTGCAAGTTCAGAAAAGAGGAAAAGCAAAATTAGCAGTTAAATTTCTTTTGCTTTGGATTATGGTCAATTTACGCCTTTCGGCCCCCTTCTGTGGGGCAGTGAATTTTAAGAGATAGCAGTTTTTGATGCTATTTACTACAGCAATAGGATCCACAGGTGAATAATTCTTTCAACTAATATACAACAGCGTCCACATTGATTCAAAGAACATATACAGGGGGTTTCCAAGTGCTTTTATGGCTGCTCCATGGTCCAGTCAGAAAATACGATATCCCAGATGAATAGACATTAAATTGTATAAACACAAAACTTTTTTTCTTTTTTTCTTTTTTTTTTTTTTTTTTCACTAGGAGGGCAGGAAAAGAAAAACCCTCCAAAGCAAACAAACAAAACGAAAGACACCAAATCTCTCCTGTCTGGCATGAGCATCTAATGTTTATAGTGGCCTCCTTTCTGCTGGGAACATAGACTGTAATGCAAAGAAGCAATTTTGTAAATTACTACAAATAATACACTTTGGAGTTGCTGATAAATCTAATGTCCGTTCATGCATATGACTACTGAGACACTATAAATAATTACTTGCATTTTTTTCCTTCACTAACACAGCTATGGGCCGTACATAATTTGCGAYTCAATTCAAAAAAGTAATTCTGGCCGCTGTATATAATATCTGCCCATTATATAACTGCAGTAGCTGTGATGAAAAGAACCAAAGTCTGGTGGAGAACTGTGGTTCTCCAGTCAGAGACCACAGAAACAACTATGGTTCATGCTGGATCAGCTAAAGTCAGTAGGAAACCTACTACAGTCATTAAATAAGACTTTTCTGTCTGAATTCTGCCAGTGGCTTTACCATTAACTCACCATGCGACCCCAACAAGATGTTTCATCTGTATCACCAATTCCCCTACAGCTTCCAAACCCCAGCTTCTACATGTACAGGTCATACTCCAATAGTATCATTGCTTTTTAAACTTTTTAAAATAGCATCATTGCTTTGTATTTTAAGCTGAATCTTTAGATGACAAACTCGGTCTTTGTGCCTTTGCATCTCTTTTAGCCAAGAGCAGGCTATGAGAGAGCAAGGTTATGGGCAGCCGATTAAGGAGCTTTTGGTAAACTTCCTATGTTACCATACACACGTGTGTAATTGCAGGGTTTGTGTTTCTTCAGTTTTCTCTTATTCTTAGGTGACTTAAAAAAAAAAAAAAAAAAAAGGCAAGAAAATCCAGAAAAACTGTAAATACATGAATATAAATATGGAATTAGGAGATACCATTTGAGCAGAACCTATGTGGTCTTAGGATGATCATAACTGTGATATACTTTTGCAACACATACTATGTAGCAAACATGAACATATGAATTCTATCTTACAGTTCTCATTAGAGAATGAAACAAAACCCTAGACTTCTTACAGAAAACATCTGCTTCTCCTGCAGATTAACAGTACTTATGTGACCCAAGGGAGCTGGCCCCAGGGGAAGAGGATATAGAAGAATGGGCTTGACTGCAGTTTGGTTTAAAGCCAGAGCTACATTAAAAAGCAGGAAGGAATAAAGTTAGCAAAACAGCATTGGGAAGGATTATTTAGGATTACGTGTTCTGTGAACCTGGACCAGCCTGGTTTGTTCAATGTATCTTAACACCAAAGGAGTTTCTACAGCACTGTAAGACCTGCTTCACTGCTTAGCTGTCTACCTTGCTATTCCATTGATTTCACTGAGCCCAAGCTAACCTATTTCTCAAGCCTAGTGAAAATATAAATTCGGGTTGCTAACCTAGAAAAGGGAACTGAAAAAGATATATTGATTTTCTGACCAGTAAAAGCTTTCAATGATCCCTTGTTCTCCAGCTCCTACCTTTCTCCATAAGTCCCTTTTTCTGAACAGCTYTTTCTGAACAGCTTTCTTGGAACACGATACCTCTGTGGGAGTGCTACAGGTATAAATTACATCACGCATCCTACCACAGCAATCCTACTTAAACCCTACAGAGAAAAAAAATCCCATCCTAATTAATTTGTCACCCACCCCAAACCTCTGCCACATGTGTGACACACCTCCCAGTGCCCACAGGGAATAAATGCATGGTAATCATGGAACAGTTCTGTAATCAAAGCTTGGGCTGTCGTTAAGCAACRGATACGTTCCAGTGATTTCCTGCTTGTGTCCCATTACTGCAAAGCAACTCCTCCACCATCAAACTCTGCTCTCTGTGCTACAAATATCTTTCAAGAAGATCTTCTTCACATACATAACCAAAACCTTTTTGCTAAATTAATGAGAAAGCTGGTATATATATCTGCCAAAAAGTGCTAATGCATAATTTAATCTGATACACTGTGTCGTGATTTTTTATTTTGCTCAGTCACTCATTTTCTGCAAGTTGTGGGATAAATCAAGTATAATGAACATTCATAAAAACCTATAGTATCAGAAAGCTTTTAAGTAAGGTGGATGATTCACAAGTGAAATTAAGCACACCATGCTTTTGGACAGCTTGTGTTATAGAGCTACTTATGTATTCTTCCATTTCATTAAAATGAAAAACAGATCTGAAAAAAGAATCTGAAATGGAAACACTGGATCCAAAAGAGTATTTTGAATTAGGCGGTAGTGGATGGGATGAGGGAAAAAAGTGTTTTCTTCCCATCTCAACTCTCATCTACTTTTCCCATGCCTTGAAGAAAATAAAACTAAAATTTTGTATTTCTGGACATTTAGGTAGTACTTGTCAGATTAGATCTACAGAGGCACAAAATGAAATATCATTTTTTGGTGCATTATTCGTCTTGTAGTTTATTCCTTCTGCAAAACAGTTGCAACTTCTGCTCAGCATGTCATACATTTTTCTCTTGGGAGAGTGGGTGGTTCTAGCAAAAACAAAATAAAAAAAATTAAGCTCTATAATAGAAAAACAAATTCAGAAGGGAAAGAAAGAAAGTAGAACAATTTAATACTGTATTGTGCTAAAATAACCTACCTTTTTCTTGACACTTCTGCAGAGTCTGTGACAGTGTCTGTGCATTTTCCCTCAAGTTACAGTGTTAAATAGTGCCTAAATTGGATGGAATGTTTTGGAAGAGAAAGCAACTTTTAACTCTCCATCGTTCAGCTCAGATGTTTCAAGCCCATAAATAAATTGTGAATAAACAAAATCTGTAGCAGATGATGTTCGCTCCCATACGACTGTCACAGTCTCCAAAGAAGGTGTAGCAACCCGAAAAAAAACCTGTGCACAAAGACATCACTTGATACAGGAACATGACTAGTTAAGCATCCAAGGATGAAACAGAACGAGGAAAGTTGCACTAATCCTTTTGCAAGCCGGCATTTCATTTGCGTAGCAGAGATGTCACTTAGACTTGGCCCAGCCCTCAGCGTATCAGGTTCTGCAGAGGAAATGCAAAGCTCCCAGAAAGGTGCCCCAGAAGGAGACAACCACTTTCATGGGAAGTGGTGTCTCATTAGCACTGCCTAACGGTGCTAATGCCAAACATCTGCAGAATTCAGGCTCCAAAACGCTTCCTAGAACAGTGCAAAGATCCCAACCAGCACTTCCACAAAAACCTGTTTCATGTTGTCTCCCATTATGGACAGCTGGGAGATGAGCGGGGGAACATGCTAAATCTTCCTGTCTGGCCTTGTCTTTTTGATTCCTTATCCACAGAAAAAGCACTGTTAAAAGTTGTGGGAGTCAGTCTGGTTATGGACAGACACTTGTTGGCCTTTCCCCTTTGCTATGGGGCAGCCAGGAGGTCTGGGGCTTTCTTAACGTTTACCACATGGGCCGGGTTTCCTGAAGCTCTCAGATCTCACCCAAGCATCRATGAACCGAATGCGTCAAATAATCATGACAAAATAAAACACAAACAACCCGCAAACCAWGGGGCTCCAACTACTTGAGTTCAATACTTTGTCTTTTAGGACAAGCCTTTAAGTCAAAGGCTCAGAAAATCCCTAGGTTTRTGCACCAGTGCCCTAAGAGCTGCAGCCCTCAGAGGCAGAGACCTCGCTTCCCCTTTACAGTCTTTGCATCACCTCCCTTTTCTCCCCGTGCTCCCAGCCACGTGCAGGATTTCATTAGCCTCTTGCCTTCCATCACAGCACTTAAACTAACGTTTTGGGGGGTCTCGGTAAGACATCTAAAGCACCAAAAGGGAAAAGCGACGTCACTTACACACTCCTTCTCTCGCCTCCCCGCAGCCCATGGGCCCCGAGCGGACGGAGATGCACAAGCGACACGTGCCTGCGGCCCAGGAGACGCCCGGCTCCGCGCCGGCGCCGAGCGGCGCGGGCGGCCGAGGGTCCAACGCCTGCTGCTTCTGCTGGTGCTGCTGCTGCAGCTGCTCGTGGTACCCGCTCTCGTTCAAGCCTTGAGGAGAAGGGGAGGGAGGCGGCGGACAGCGTCTAGGACAACACGGGACAACTTCTTACACTATCTGGGGCTATRAGAGATGACTGTTTTCTTGTCCTGTGGGCATTAAGGGTTCTGTAGGGTCCCATTCTGCTCCTCCTTTCAGAGAGTCCTGTTGTGTTATCCTCTCTCTGCTCACTCCCGTCAGTGTAGGTTCTAGTTACTCAGTCGTTCAGCCCCACACCAAGCAKGTGCCCGATATTACGGTTCTGTTCAATAACATTTCATACTCCTTCTGCATAGGAACAACGTTTGACCAAGCTGCTCCCATGAATTAGTAAATTAAGCATTGGTTGGATGTGCAGAAGTTACCTTGAACAAACTGTCTCTTCAAGCTCTCAGTTCAGAATTTTGCCTCTTCAAAAACTAGTTAAGAGTTGGTCTAAGCTATCAAATGCCTACTTCTGTTTCCCTATGTTAAAAGTCTCTTTTCCCTCAAATGGGAAAGGGAAAAATTGCTTACGTAAGTAATGAGGCATTATCGTCCTCTTTTTTTTCTCCATAGGAAAGCAATATCTGTCAATGTTGAATAACTCAACAARGCCACATTAGCAAACTGGTGAAGGACACTAAATTTCTTTGATCGTAGTGGTGTATCTAAGTATTAGGTAATGCTCCCAAATCCTAAAAACTAATGAAAAATACTGAAAATAAAGAAGATCGAGGTATCAAGATTCAGGTGATAGGAGTTGGGTGTAGTATTACTGTAGAACTCCTGTAGAACTGGAGTTTTACACAGTATTTCTGTAGAACTCCAGTTGCTTCCAGGAGCTTCAGAATTTTCTTCTCCATGCATGTTAGAACAACAATCTGCCACTGGCAAATTTAAACACTAAAAAAGCCAAAATAGCACTACTGACACTCTTCATATAAAATAGGGTCTCCAAATAATATAAACAGACTTATGACATCTCTACACATAAAAGGAAAAAAAAGAAAAATTTGCAAAGCTTCCTCTAAAGTATTTCTACGCAACTCCAATTAACAAAAAAGGAGCTGTGCTGCCAATATGCTTTTGACAAGTTGATAACATATTATCAGTGTCATCTTACACAATACCAAAAGCTGTGCTCCTATCTCAGAAATCAAATCTATTTTCACTCCCCCCCAAAAGAACTAAAAATGTTGTGTATTATGTAAATAGCTAAATGTCTATATGGCAATGTCTAAAAGCCCCATCACATCACAGTTCTGTTGTGCAGAACGTTATACAAATGTGATAAAATGTCAAGAAAAGGCATCTTCACAAGTTTTCTACAAGCAGCAACAAATGGACATGCTTCATTCAGTTCAGACCCATTCTTTGCCTACTCTAAGGCTACAGTTCTGTTTAGCTCAGGCCTAGGCTCTTGGCTCAGAAAAATCCTTGTCTTTTTGCTGTCCAAATGAGTGCTCAGAGCAGGTATCATGTAAGCAGTTGAAGGAACAGATCCAAACCTAACCAGTCCCACAGAACTGAAGGTTGGAGGAAAAGTCCTGCTTTTTTTTTACCTATTCTTTGGTGATGAGCAATTCATCTTCCCAATTTTTTGCTTATTCCATGGTATCTCCCAAGTCCACCTGTGTAAGAACTGGTTGGTCTTGGCCTTTTCCTCACACCCTCAGCTCTCAGCTGATCTGCCCGCTGGCAGGTGAGCGCACACACAGAACTGCATTAGAAGGCCACATTTGCCCTCTTGAGCAAGACAAGCGATGCTCGGACCGAAGCATCTTTATAGGCACCTTCAGTTGCTCCTGACCACCTCCTGCCTCGGAGCCTTCGCTTCTGCTTCGCCCTGTGCAGTGGGAACTGCTCGGGGCAGCACTGGATGCTCCTCCAGGAACTCATCAGCTCTTCAGGGAAAGACAAAGCAGTGCCAGAACATTCAACAGTTTCGTATTTCTGCCTGGGAAATACTGAGCAGCAGAGACTGTTAAATGGGAGTAGGAGGAGCTGAAAGAATTTGTAGGCCAGAAATAACAGCACATCTCCAGCACTTCTTCTGTTTTAACGACAAATTTACCTGATGACATTAATTAGTGCTGTCAACTCACGGCACCTGCTATGCATATGAAGCTTATATCCTTGGGATTAGAGGCTTAAACAGGGTGGGCATTGTTTGCTGAAGCCAAGGAATCATGCAGACCATAATCTACAATAACTTACACTACAGGGCACTRAGGAAAAAATACTGGGGAAACAAAGCAAGCAAAAGGGAAAAATATAACCACATTCTCCTTTATTAAGCAATGAAGTAATCTCACACACAAGTGTTTTCACTCAGGGCAAAACCTGTCAAATTCAAAGTTCTGTGGCAGTCTGGGGCTTTTACTCATTAATGGCTAAGACCAGCATTTGCACTGAAATGAAGAAAAATAGTCTTAAAAAGCCACAGCAACCCAACCAAAACATGGACAGCAAGCCGAGTGCTTCTCATAGATGCACCATAAATCTCTCCTAAGGCAAAAGCAGCCTGATCAGGCCCTTGCTACTGGCCCTCAGCTTTCAATAGTCAGCTTAGACAACCAGCTCGGCCCTTTYGAGTGCAAGCAGTGAATATTTGGTAAGGCCCCAGGGGCTTATTTTAAATAAAGCTTTATATAAAGCTTTCCAGCCGGTGCTTAAATGTAAACACGTGCTTAAGTACTGCGTCTGTCCAGGATCAGAGCTTGATACCCTGCAGAACGTAGCCGAGGTTAAAGCATCACCCCACAGATCGCAGCCGGTGACAGAACTCTTCACATTGCAACCTGGAGTCGCTTGTTACACACACACACATGTTGAGAGATAGAAGGAGTGGCATATTTACTAAGAGAGTACATAACATTTGCATTTTTTCACTTAAGTTGATGCTAAAAAACTTTTTTTTCCCCTTTTACCTATTATTCCCAAGGACATTAATTTTCTGTACACCTTATTATTTGAACAATTCAAAGAAAGTAATTTATTCAATAGGATATATGAAATTACCTGAATTCTACGATGTTTAACACTCCTATTTACATTTCAGAATCTGAGAACTATTAGATGCTGCAAAACAGAGTAGCCCATTTTAGCTTTAAAACAATTTGGTTTTGTTGTTGTTCAGAAGAATTGTTTTCYAGTAGCAAGACACGCAAAACAAACTGCAATTAAGCTATTTATATTCCCCCATTCATAAAGCCTTTCCTCAAAATAGCTCGAGTACTTTGAGCAGAAAAAAATACGAACAGGAATAAAAATAACAGCCTGCATGACTCACGCAGCTGATTTGCAGAACATGCAGCATTCAGAACGCTCCTAAGAGCAGACTTAGGACGGAGGGAGGGTGAAATAAGCCTAGGTGCGAGTGCTCAGGCAGCGCTGGCTCCGACACCCGCAGCTCAAACCTGTCCCYGTTGCTCCAAGCTCCAGGAGCTCCGCCAGAGCTCCAAGGCTCTGCCCTGCTCACATCAGGCCCTGCGCTCGTCGCATTTCTGTGGCCCTGCCGACCGCCCAGGACACGTCCTCAGCTAAGGCACCTTCCTCTCAAGAAAGCTTTGGTTGCTTCTCGTGCCTTTCTCCACTGCATATATTATCTTAGGGGGACTGCACTCCTTTGGTGATCTTTCAGCCCCACTCACTCTGTGAAAACTTTGACAAACACGACGATGATGTACTGGTGTGTCCAGTATCCATGACATACTCATTTTTGATATAAAAGAAAAAATGCCGGAATCACTGGCAACAATTATAGTACAGGACTGTGTCCAACATCCAATACACCCTGAAGAGAACACAGCATTCACATTTTTCTAACTGCTTGCTTTTTTACTGACAAGGTGAAGTCAAATTGTTGGTTTAAATGTATGTTTCAGCTCATGCATTAAAAAAAAGCACTTACAGTAGGTAGCGTGATTGCTGTCCAGCTTGGTAACAGGGAAGGTTTCCCACCTTTCCAATGCATGGACTCCACTAGGCAAAGCTAATAGCGTCTCTCTCCTCTCTTGCCAACCTCCCGCCACTCTCCTTGTGTTAAAGTGTTTAAATTCTCCATCCTCCAGGAAGCTCTCTGCACATTATGGACTAACACTGGAGCGAGCGTGAGGAGATAACCAGTAAGTAGCAAGGCCACAAACAGGACAAAGCCATGAGTTTAAGAGGAAGCAAGGAAGGGAAAAAATCAATTGGTTTAACAAAAAGCCTTGCTATAGGTGAGATCACCAAGGGTTAGAACACCAAACTCACACTAAGAAAGGTAAGATAATAAATGAAGAAATTGGGTATTTTATTTTCCTAGAAATTATAGCAGGTTTATTGCTTTATTCCAGCAGAAGGACCTAGTTCATGTAAGTTATGGATTACAGTCACTTGGAGCTTTTCTTCTTGACAAATTTTAAGCAGCTTTGTACATCAAATGAATGTATCTGGGTGCATCCACGCGCATGTATGGGTTATTCCTCAGTGAACTGTGATCGTCTATGACCTAGAATACAGACACCATTCCCTAAAAGGAAATAGGCACAGCCTGAAATTAAGCTTTAAAGAAAAAGAAACCCTAGTATCTGAAATCATGAAAGGAATTTTCAACAACCTGAGAGAGAGCTAGATTAGCATTTGATCAGAGCAGCAGGAGTTGACACCTACCCTTCCAAGGGACATCAGAAACACCTCTCAGTCATCACTAGCGATTGCGGCACACATTTAATACTACAAACACCAAAAACCTAATACTCATTTCTGGTCAGACATACTCAGTGATATTTAACTGTATCTCCTTATTTTATGTTCTGGGCATAAGTTTTTTGAAGCATTTTCTCAAGGAGGCAATGAACAACCGTGCTACATACCTATGTCTGCCCTTGAACTCTGAAGGATGCTTAATATATCCAGCAGACATATACAAGGGTCTTGCTTAAAACGGGAGCTCCAATTGCTGAACTCTGGCTTTCCTGCAACGGGGTCATCACTTCACACCTAGCACTCATCATGCTCTGTGGACTTGAAAAATAGGCAAGGTTCACAGAATCACAGAAGGGTCAAGGTTGGAAGGGACTTCTAGAGATCATCTAGATCATCCAACCCCCCAGCTCAGCAGGGACACCCAGAGCACGTCCATACCCCGCAAAGAATCACCTTCCCATAAAATCTTCCAGCCTAACTCACATAAACCCATTCCATCAAGCACACAAAACCCTGTATGTAATACATATGGATTGGTACCTGATAAAAGGTACTCCCAGATGTGGAAATTACCTCTGAATAGAAAGCCTAGGTGATACAAATTTGAACAGTGATCAGCTATGTTAAAGCTCACCAGATTTACATATGTGTGAAACCAGTGTCAAGAGTTTATCTATGGTCTTGTACTCACGGCTTCTATTTCTTTAGCTGAATTTTGTAAAATGTTAGAGGTGAAGTATCTGTTGTAGGTTCCTTTAGGACCTTTATAAAAAGTCAACTAAATTTTTGTTTTTTTCCTTGCAGTCTTACTGTTAGAAATCAAGATGAAGAGCGAACAAGAAGAACATCCCATGAACTCCAAGCAGAGGGTATTCCAAATTGTGAGGAAAGGTAGAGTCTTTATTAAGAATTATATTAAGCTAAAAATGAAACAAACAAAAAAACACAGTAGATGTTTACAAAGTACCTGAAATATTCAAATAGCTTTTACTGTCCCTATGTCATTTAAACTGAATTTGTAACCATGTCTCTAAGCCATAGAGAGCCAAAAGGTTTGATCTATAATTTTTTATCTGGTTTATATGCAGCATATAACCACATCACAACTTTCATAAGACTGCACATCAAAGCAGCATAGTAAATCTCCCTTTCTTTCTGAAATATATTTTTAAAAATTCATCCCTTTCCCACCCAGCAAGCATTTATCCAAGCTAAAAGCACTCAGCTTTACATAAAGAATAAATACAAGGGGGAACTGGGCTCCTCCCAAGAGTCACACAACTGTCTCTTCAGAATTGCTCAGACAGGCAGATGCACCTGCAAACTGTAACAAACAGGAAGGTTCCTTTTATATTTGCCACCCTACTGCTTTCTAAATATTTTCATTCAATTTTAACAATGATTCAATAMGGACTATTAGACACAGGAAAGAAAAAAAGGCAAAAAAATCACTTATTGATTGTAGACTTTGAGTAATAAACTGGAATTTCTGCATCAAAGCCCAGGCAATCATTTGTGTCTGAGTCTCTGATGGGCCCATTTTCAAAGAGCGCTTAATAATTACGCTGAGTTTGCACTTKGGCAGTTGAGGCGAGGAATCAGCGCCACGCGACCCTGGCGTTTTTGTCCCACGTTCTGCCAGGTGAAAACGGCTGGAGCAGCCGGGGTCACTTCTCGTGTCCTGTCCCCTCTTTCCTCCTCCAGCCCTGCTCCCACCCTTGAAGAAGTCAACGCGTGGGCGCAGTCATTTGACAAGCTCATGCTGACGCCGGCCGGCCGGAACGCTTTCCGCGAGTTTCTCCGCACCGAATTCAGCGAGGAAAACATGCTTTTCTGGATGGCCTGCGAAGAGCTAAAGCAAGAATCCAACAAAAGCGTCATCGAAGAAAAAGCCAGACTAATTTATGAAGATTATATTTCTATCCTTTCTCCGAAAGAGGTACGTTCCTTTTCCCAATACGTTCTTTGATGCTGTTTTGTGCAGTTAAAGCCACAGAAACACTCAGGGATATTTTTCCTAAGTATTTCACCACTGGTAAGCAGAGATTTAGAAAGAAAAAAGGCAAACTCAGCACTGGGGTGAAATGGTCAAAACTATTTTCCCTTGCTGATAGAAAACTGTTCATATTGTCACTAAGGCACACTAATACAAAGTCTTTTATTTGAGACCTCTACAAAGGCAGAGAGTGATAAGACTTTATCCTTGCTCAAACAATTTTTTTATGCTGGACACATCCATTTGCTTTCTCCTTTTCCACTAAGAAGGGGAAGAGGATGCTTTAAATGCACAGCAGGCTCAGGAAGTCCGTTGTTCGCCACACAGCACAAATAAATTGCCCACAGAGCAGCTGACAGAATACGATATAGATCAGAAACTGATTTCAAGAACAGTTCAAAAACTGACTCTAAAATTTTCAAAGCTACCTGTCACTTCACTGTTTGCAAGTAGGTCATGTTTCAAAGACCTGTCGGTTCACAGTTTGAATATTATCCTACAAAGAGACTGGAATTTTAAACCTTCTAACTTCCTTGAAAAATTCCTATCTTACTTGATTGTGGGGCAAATGGTACTTGTGCAGATAAAAATAGTATTTAATCTAATCGGTCTGGCCTAGTAATGCTGATGTCTTTACAGAGGCCATTGCCTTGCAAAGGGAAAAAAGAAAGGAAGAGATCAAAACATTGCACACATGGAAGCATTATATAGCTACTTGAGGTTTATATCCAATTTTTAACATAGGAATTTGATTAAGAGCTTCCTAGGTTACAGTTTCCTTTTGCGTAATACTCCTTACTCTGAATTCGGTCTCTTTACAACAGCACTAATTCCCACGGAAACAAAACGTCACAAAAATTACAAATCCATTCTACTACAGAGCAGGAAATTGGCCTGGAAAATAAGATTCTACCAGTCTCATAGGCTTTAGTAATAATGGAATTTCATGCAGCATTGTTCAAAATAAGCTTTAATTTCTTCATACTTGACAGACTACTACTACAAGATTTGAATACAGGCATTTTTAGCCTATGTATATTTGATAATCTTTACAGCCTGGAAGGATGCTGCTTTTTTTCCAAGCCAAAAGAGATGGAAAAAAGAAAATGTGCACCACACACTGCTACCATTTACCTGGCGTTTTGTTTTAACATGCAGGTCAGTCTGGACTCGAGAGTAAGGGAAGTTATTAACCGCAACATGCTGGAACCCTCCCAACATACCTTCGACGATGCACAGCTCCAGATTTACACCTTAATGCACAGAGACTCCTACCCACGGTTTATGAACTCGGCTATTTACAAGGACTTGCTTCGGTCCTTAACTGAGAAGTCCATCGAAGCATAGGATTCTTCTTTCTTAAATGTATTTATTTTAAAACAAATGGAACTCTGGGCTACATCAATCAACAGGGAATTTAGAATTAACCAGATATTTACCTGAAAATCTCTCAGGTGAGTTTTAATACAGACTGAATGTTTTAAATCTGCACAAAGCTCTGACACAGTTTCCAGGTCTAAGTAAATATTACTTGTCAAAAGAGAATGAAGAGGAAGAAGATAAAACATTTACGTTCAAGAAGTGTTTTTTTTACAATGCAACACGCAACTCGGACACAACTCTCTAAAAGGRACCTATCTGCAAAGTACAATTGCCAATTGAGCATAAAACCTAAATTTTAAGTCAAGTTTGACTTGCAAGTCAAACCACTTACCCCTTCCATACTGTGACCAAAAAACCCACAGTTGTGCTATCAAGATCTGGGTTATCCTACACTACATATGAGGTTTCCCATATGGTACAAGTTGTCCCTGGCACAGGTACGCTCGTTTTACAATACGTATTTAACACATGCAGTGGCCTAATGAAAATCAGTATGGCAACCTCAAGTTTATGGAAGCTAATGGTTGTAATTATACTGCCTATATATATATATATATATATAAAAGTAACTTTTTTTTTCCTGAAAAAAAGTGTTATTTTACTACCAAGAAACTGCTGAAAGCATTTTTAAGTTGATATTGCTGATGTTTATAAATTATTTATTTAAGAGGAGGAAGAGTCTGGGCATTTAAATTCTTAAATAAAGCACAAGAATTCTCATGCATTGTTCTCTTCACTCTGTGGGAAGATGAAGAGAACATTTCACTCCTTGTTCCTGAGAGACTCTCAGTATCAACCACCTTGTCTCTGTACACGTTAGGCTTCCTCAGTTAGGTGACATTTATTTTACAGACACTCATATATTTCACTGATGAAAGAAGCTACAACTATCTGGTGCTGATTAGACATTATTTCAAAGTGTGAAAAGGCAACGCAATAGCTCTTCTATCTACTAATAAACTGTGTTCATTTACCTTATCCCCAAAGCATCACACTTGATTCTTCACAGACATCTCCCTATAAGCATTTTTGTGTACCTCAAAATTGGTCAACAGCTGAAGTTCTAGGAAGAAAATAAGCCAAATCTGTAAGTATGAGAGTAATTTCTTTATGAGATATGATACAGTCCCACTATATTCAAATTTGGAGTTTATAGGCAACTTGTACTGAATTCTGTTTTTCCCTCCCACACATTCATTCTAATGAACCAAATGACATTATGGCATATTGGCCATACAACACATGGACAGAAGGGGAACAGTRAAAAAGCAAACAAAAATATTTCTCAGGAGAGAATTATAAAATCCATCGTTCGGTGACATTACTGTAAACTTTCTATAGCCTAATTCCAGGACTAAAGAAGTCCCATTTTGTCCTTTTTAATCTCTGAAAAAGCAAAACAGGCAGAATTTAAGAAATCAATTTACTTGCCTCCTTGATGCACTAGGCAGGAGGAAGTGTTGACAAAAGCAGCAGAAAACATCACACAAGTTAAAAACAATCCTTTTCATTCTATGGTGTCACGGAGAACTGGTACAGGGTAAGTCTGCGGGGCAGGGGGGAAAAAAGTCATTATATCATCAGAAAAGAAAAAAAATAGAGTTAAGGAAATCTCTTCCATTTACTACTAGTTAAGGCATGTTAAAGACTAGTTAAGGCCCAGTTAGTGGCTGCCAGTGCCCAATAAATCGTCATTATCAATTTATTGGCAAGGCACTCTCAGCACAGGAGGCTAAATCCAGGTTACAGGCAGACCTGGATGACAGGTACCCAGTTCAGCCAAAGATCAAACTGGCAGCATTAAGAGGGACCCTACACACAGACTGACACGTCACTTACTGCTTGAATTAGGGTGGGTAACRCTGCTCTAAAGCTGATAAAGTTTAACCAGGTCAAACTCAGCTTGTTGGAAAGAACAGTCGTACATCAGAAAAGCTCAAAGCTGTATCATGTCATGAAACGGCGCATTTAGTTTCTTTTAAGTTCTCTCTTCCCTCCTGCAAAGATACTTCAAAAAGATTACAAACGTAACAATTTTATATCATACAATATAAAATTTATTATTCTCTGAGATAAAGATATACTAAAATTGAAGAAGAGAAAAAAAACAGGATTGATTTGGGTAATTTTATGGCTAACAATAGATTATTAAAAGAAGAAAATAACAGTTTCTAGGCTTCTTTTCTGTGTGTCCCAACAGCTAAATAAAATTTGTACAGGCAATTTTTGTTTTACTCCTGTATTGCAACAATGTGATGATCCTTCCTGAAAGAATCTTAAACTTTCCTGGTTTTCTGGTTTAAGATGATACCCACGGCAGAATGCTGGTCCCTAGACAACGTACAAATACCTCTTAAGACTCTTCTATCCCCCAAAACAAACAAGCAAAATACTAGTATTATGTAATTTTGAGTCATTTTAACGCTGGATTTAAAAGAAAATTAAATGAACCAATGCAAAAAACCAACCCACAGTACAACTTATTAATTGCATTTCACTCCATATACTTTGTAATTATGCACAAACTTTTGTCTTCTCAGGCAGATACAATTTCCACTGAAATTAAAAAGCTACTATAGTGAAACTGTGACACCCACAGGAGGACAAAAACAAAGACTGGCACAAGGTATTATATATAATTTGTTAAAGTCCAAAATTATCACAAAAATCAATTTAGCATAGCTTGAAAATAAGCATGGCTGATTTGCTTTGGCATTTATCTAGCTGCAGGATATCATTAAGCTACAACTTCCCAGGCCACTGGTATTTGTTCTTCAGCATCTGCACTTTACAAACCACTAACTCCCACAGAACATGCATATTGTTAAAGACTTCCCTTTCTATGAGCCTGCTGAACAGTATTAAAATTGTATGGGCTCCCTCAAGCCGACTGCCTTACACTGACCTTTAAATTTCAAATTCATTAGTATAATACAAATGAGAGGGGAAAAAAAAAGGTAAAAATCAACCCTTTCTGGCTATATGCTCTAAATTCATTTTTTTTTTCACATTAGCACCATTAATCTAGTCATTCTTTCCAATTAAATAAAAAGCATCTGAAACACAGAAAGTGATCAGAAATGCTGTCTTAATACAAAGTAATTTTAAGAAAAGCTTGCTCTAGACAGTACTTGAGAATACAAGTACACGGCTGTCATTTCAACAATATTAACTGAATTATTTTTATATTGATGTTGTAACTATATTAACCCCAAACCAAAAGTTCTTCGAGCCAGGTTCTACGGATGAGTACTTACCACMGGTTCTAAAGGCCACATCTTTGAAAAGTGCCACAAATCACTTTGGGAATTAAGACTTCAGATTGAGGAATTCAAGTTCTACCCGAGCTGTTAAGGATTTTAATGTGTAAGTTCAAATCATGTATGTGATCGTAGGTGGAATCCAGAAAGTCAGACAAAAAAAAAAAAAAAAAAAATGGAGACATTTTCTCCATAATGCTTTAAAAGTGCTTCAGGCTTTCAGGTTGTGAAACCGAATTCACAAAAGCAAATGAAAATTCCTCAAAATGAATGTTTCTTTTTGACCACACAGAAGGTAAATGTTAAAACCCACACCTCTGTGAGAGTACCAGATATATAGGAAGAAATGCCTAAGAATCCAGAAGCCACAACTGTTTTCTGAGCAAAATTCAACAGCTCTGCTGAAGAAAAATGACTTTTTTTCCCCCCTAGTTTTAAGAGGAAGGGGGCTATCTCTTTTTCTCTACTAGYCTTAAAACGCTAGCTTAGACTCCAGCACAGCTGTGTTCAAAGTCTCTGTTCTTATCAAGAGGATTCAAATACCCCTGAGGATCCCTAAAGGAGCTACCTGTGGATGACAGAGATTTACTCTCAATGTTGTCGACAGCCTTCGTGGCATAAAAGCACTTCCAGCACCCTGGGGCAGCCGCAGTACAGCGGAGCAGCTACCCCAAGCAGGTAGGCCAAGCGACGGTGCCAGCCCCACCTTGGATGACTTCTACATGTTCCTTAGGCTTTGGATCCTCTCTGGTAGAGCTGGGAGAACTGCTGAATGAAGGTGCATCCAGAGTCACTGTGGAACAGTCTTCACTTTGGATTTGGGTACCCAAAGGAAGCATGACTAGAACTTATACACACATATTCATTTTGCATCCAGTTCTCGGGGCCCATCTTTCACTATAAGAAAAACACTTCTCATTTTTCCCTCAGGGGCAGAAGAGTGAAAGCCTGAAGGCTGCTGCCATCGGCCACAAGGTAGCACTGGGTCAAACAAGCRTCTTGCTGGATACACATGCGTCACAGAAAGCCCTACCACAGTTCCAGCTCGTCTAAAGAGGTCCAAGTATGACTGAGTAGGGAAACATCAGTATATAATTAGGCATAAAGATATGCAACATGAAGAAGGCTATGTAAATCAAATCCATCCTGTACGTATTTTGAAGAGAAAAAAAAATTAGGTCTAAGCGACATCCAATTACATATTTTTTATCATTTTTTTTGGCCTTAAAATTCCTTAAAACACTGTCATTGATAGTGTCTACAATTCATTTGCTGCTGCCTTAAAAATAYATATATATAAACTATATATAACTATATAACAACTATATATAACTATAAAACTATACACACACACACACACACATCTTTAAACGACTCTTAACAAGCAATCCTGCCAAAAGGACTATATATAAACAGACTTTGAAAGTTAATAAAGAAATTATTCGGAATTAGAGTAATAATATGAAATACTGTTTTTATACAAAGTTATAAAAGAAATTTTGAAATACTGAACAATTTTCTACCTTAAAAAAGGTTGCATATGTAACCAAACTTAATTCTTGCTTTAATCACTTCTTCCTCTCAAGACAAAAGCCCTTTTCCTTGCATAAGCTGACCAAAAAAGGCTTGCTCTATAAACTATTTAACCAATACATCTTTTGCCTTGCAGTGCTGAACTGTYGTCACATTATTTCATGCTATCTCATCATACTATCGTACCACAGACTATCTCACGCTTTAGCCCTGCCTCCATCACACAAGAAATAATCAATAAAAAATATTCCCATTTGTCCTTTACAGTCAAGGAATTTATTCCCCAGAAACTGCACATACTTCCCCCCAACAATTCTTTATACATTGACAGGATAGACCTCCTCAGCCCCAGGGTTAGATAAATTAAATGATAATACAAACTTAGGTGTAACATAAATATTTTATCACTTCCAAAGATGTTGACATGTTTTTCTTGAGAGATCATTTGGAAAATACTTTTAAAAATGTGCACAGGCTCCAACAAACAGCATTTCTATCATCCCACTCTTCTTCTGCTCYCTGTGTTTACAAATCTCATCAGTTACTCTACGTTTCAAAATTCAGCTCATGAGCAAAATTAATGGCATCTGTATCAAATGAATTTGCTATTAATACTCCAGCCGGTTTTATCCTGAGATGAATGTGTTCACTGGCAATCATGAGGACAGCCTACCACAGGATGCCTTTGCTTATTTACAAAGTTTAAGTACTCCTCATTGGCAAGCACGTCAAGCAAAACAGGACAATTGCATCAAATTTAACCAGGTATTCTAAGATGTTCCTAGAAATAATATCTATGGATAAAATACAACATACACTMTTCAGAGAAATAAAATCAATAGCACTGATTAAAGTTGTTCACATAAACAAGCTCAACCAACTGTTGCAAAAGTCAATAYAGCCATTAATAAATTTCCAAATCCCGTGATCAGAATTTTAGTGCTAATTCAGAAATGCTATGTACAAACCAGAGAGTTAAATCAAATGTGATTCAGCTAGCAAAGGGATTCCATGTGATTAAATGAAGCTGGATGCCTTTTCTCTTTGCAATATTAGTAAACATACCAGTAAGAAACAGGAATTATTCTTACTATTTAACAAAAGTGGAGAGGCAAGATACATATGGGAGGAGGAGGCATGTTTGGACTGTAAAAGAAAAAAAAAAATACAGTGCATTATTTATATAGGTAGGAAAAAAAAAAACCCAAGCCAGTTACCAAAAATGTTTAATTGGTAAAAGTTTAATGTCAACTTACTTATAAAAATGAAAAAATATTTTAACATTCACCATACAATTGAGCAACCTGCCCCTACTGTCTATTAGCTCTAGGAAAGCATTTAATGAAATGATGATTGTGTCAAAATAAAGGCTAACTTCAGGGATGTATGCTGCTTAACAGAGGTGAAAAGAAAAGGAAAAAAGAAAGAAAAGAACACCCTCTCATTTGCAGGAAGCTAGATGCTTAGCCTAGTTTTTAAAGCTAATTACAAAWTCCTCTTTCATACTGGTCCAGATGTCTTGATAACATCTTCTTCTAACAGAACTGTCAAAAGAAAACAAATATATTATGAGATCTTCACGCACCTTGCTTCTAAATAATTCCAAAATAAACAAGAAAATGACATCATACTTAAGATCTGAACATTTTTAGATAAAGCATTTGCTTATGCCATGCTACTTTTCCTTCACTCAATCATTTGTAACTGCCACCTTACAGAAAATACTAGGGACAATTGAACTCTTTCCTCTATGTGCTGTGACAATCAATTTCTAACCTTTATAAATTATTTACATATCCTAGAGTATAGATTTGACCTATATTCAGTCAGAATATAACTAAAACTTAATTGCATTTAAAAAAATGTTTTCTGCATCTTATTTATCTTTGGTTATGTTGTGCATCTGCAGAGCTGCAGCATTCTGCATATGGAACAACAAAGATATCATGATTTATGTGGAATGTTACTGCAGCCAGGCTGAAAATGTTATAGCTCTTCATTAGGTATTCCTCCATTTCACTGCACATCGCTGTTTCCAGAAGCTTTTGAAATTCCTTTTTCCTCAACTTTAATAATAAAATAAAATCAAGTTATCACCATCTCACACTTCCTGACACAGGAACCTCTGTGTCAGAGATGACAGAGGTCACCTCTTTTTCACCTGTCCTTCTTTAGAGAGTAAAATAGAAAGGTTGAATAAAAAAGGTCAATAAAAGGTCATAAAAGGTCAAAATAAAATAAAATAAAATAAAATAAAATAAAATAAAATAAAATAAAATAAAATAAAAATAGTCAAAAAAAGATTTACTTTATTCACAGGTTTAGAGATTTAAAAGGGCTAGAACATCTTTCAGGGAACCAAGACAAAGGCAGAGATGGACTTGCCACAGTTTGCAAGGCAGAGCAGAGAATCTCCACCTGAATGTCACAGGTCTAAGTCCATGTCCTGACTTTTCTTGCCCTGCCTCCCTCCAGGCCCATGTGTTCTCACATCCTCAATCAAGGTTATTTTTCCAATCTAAAGCCATTTGGCAATATCACCATACAAAATTAATCAGTAGGTTTGCAAATAACCACAAGCCAAGAGAAACTCATTTGCTATTTACTGTAAAGCAGAACATTAAGCACAGGGCCCATCTATTAGCAAACACGCAAAGCAGTAGCAGTCTTACCTTCCACCTGTTCCCACATTCATTACACACAACAAAAGTCGTCATAGGTTCATCAGCACTGCGGGTTTGAACCTTCAGCAAAAGCAAGTAAAAAAGGAAAATGAGTATATTTTGCTAGTACACGTTCAGTGCTAAGTTTAAACTAATTTTAAACCCCTAAGAAACATATTTGAAGAGAAACGTAAGTTAATTTTTCATTCCAGTTAAAACCAGACTTACGTATAGACTATAAAACTTAAGATTTTAGGTCTGTTCTAATAGAAGTACTAAAGATACCAGTTTCAGCAATGAATGACTTCACACAAACTTCACAGGAGAAAGTCTGCAATAAAACTACACATTCTGTATGGCTTTCTACATATTTCCTGATGAAAAGGATTAGAGGTTTCATGATTGAGAAAAACAGCTTTCTACTTCAAGCATCTATTATACAGTATTACATTAAGAATTTAATTGATTCTGTAATCGAAGATGTATGCCCTGCAGGACTACTAAACAAATTAAGCAAATTAAGGCTTTTTTTTTTGGAAATATCTCCTAATTAAACTAGAAATGTTTCTAGGAATGATTACAAATAAGGGTCTAAACAAAAGTCAAATTATACATTATACATATCTGCATTTTTGCRATTTACTCTCTTTGAAGAAAAATAATATACTATTTAATACGGTTAAACTATTTTTTGTATTAAAAGCATGTTACCAAAATGTAATCAGAAGAGACAGCAAAAACTCAGCATTGCAAGAAACTGGCACTTAAAGGCATTTAGATACCAAGCTGGAATTCACATGAAATTTTCAGTAAACTGATGCAACAAACATTCCTCATGTAAGCACATGCAAGTATTTCACACTGCCTTCACAAAAATTTCTGATTTGTTAACCTTATCTTACACTACCATTTTGTAACTGCAACTATTTTTCTCTCTGGCTATCTTTACAGAGAAGTTAAAACTTGAAAAAGGAGAATGAACAATTTGTAGAACCACGCACCTGAGTGTACGTACAGTTCTTCTTTTTACACTTGCCGCATGTGAACAGGTCCGTTTGGGTGCCTCCTGTTTTAGCCATCTGGTGCTCTCTGATAGCTTCTTTGGTCAGGTTTTTGCGCATTTCCTTCAGCTCATCACTTGCCATTTCCTGTGAGAGCAGACATACAGCAGAAAGTGTTTACAAGAAAGTTTGTTTTAAGCAAACTGTTACCATTGTTCACAGCACATATTTCTGAGGATATGTATCATTCTGATTCAGAATCCACAAAAAATTCTTTACCAAAGGGGAAAATAATTCTACAAATTTAATTTTATTCTGTAATTTAAACTATAAGGCTTCAGTTGGGATGTTTCACAAGTTAAAAAATAAATTTTCATTTTGTATGCAGATGAATAATCAGTAGAAGTTTCAATACAACTAGAAACACGTACTTGCAAATACAATTCTCAACTTCAGAAAAGAGAGACATAAGGTACAGAAGGATAAGGACATCCTCTCCCTTGGCTAGGTTAGGTTACTTGCATAATATCTCATTGACCTACAGAAGACAGTTATCCTATAAAAGCCCTTTATTTTGTTTATCTRTATATCTGTACTAAGAAATAGAGTACAGCCATGGAAGCCAGTATCTAGCCATGCATATCATCACTAGAAGYGAGAACACTAATATTTCTCATCTATTTTGGAAACAGGATTCCAAAGCTGAGATCCACAGATTTCATTGTCTGGACATTAAAACAGTCTGAATTCATAGTCCCTCATTAATTTATCCCCCACCTGCCCTGCTGGATGTTCATTAAGCACATCTTTTGTCACAAAGGCAAAACCTGCCCCGAGCCTGGCTGCCAGGCARTGGTTCTCAGCAAATAAATAAATAAAACCCCAAGAATCACTGGTACAAAACACAACACTGCCAGTGATGCAGGAGGAGGACAGGGCAGAGCAGAGCAGTTCCTTATGAATAACCCATCCCAAGGAAGATACAGGACTTCATTTTAGACAAAAGACTTTTTCCATCTTAAAGCCACCCCCCAAATCTGTTGCTTTATTGGTAGCTCCATCAAGTCTACACTGCGTGAGAGCAGGTTTCCTTTTCAGGGAGACTTCTGCAAAGTGCTATTTCAAACCAAGACTTAATCAGATTYCTAATACTGATGTTGCAGCAGTGTCACTAAAGGACAAAATAAACTGTAATATCTCTTATTAGCAATTCATCACCTCCTGAGATTTAAACTCCTACTTAAAGAAGCCTTCCTTCCTCATTCAAGGAGCTGCATCTAAGTAGAAATATATATAAAAATTTATCATTAGTCATCTATTCCAACTTACAATTATTAAAAAGCCTGCAAGTTTAACAACGAAAGCTGATGCACGAAATTGCAGTTTGACAGTGTTCTTTTTAACTTCTATTACCACAGTGACTTGTGGGTATTTTTGCATCCTTGGCAACACATGGATTTTCAATTATTGCATTCAGCTTGTGGGTTAGCTCTATCCAAAAGGAGATCTCTCTAAATACTATACAAATAAATTTATCAAATGTTAGTTGATTTGTTTTTGCTAATAAACTTTTTTTAAAAACTTTTATTAGCCAAGGTTTATTTTCATTAAATGTCACACAAGCACCTATCTTCAAAAGGTTACACCAGTAACACAGAATCACTGATTTTTTTTTTTTCTTTAAGAAAAGGCTGTAATATGCAGGATCTTCAGAACTGTACAGTAACCAAGTAGGCAGGGTGAAGAAACTGCTGTTTTTCTTCACTAAAATGTTACCACTGAATTCCATGTCTACATGGGATGATATTTTCCTTAATACCATTTCAGTTAGAGCTCATCTTTATTAAATCWTTTTTTTTGGTTATCAAATTTATAATCTTAGCCCAGACAGAAATTATGAACCTAAAGGATGGACAATGGAAAACATGAAATGTTTCTTTGCATATGTGTACATATACCCAGAGAGTTAAAAACAATTCAAACTATTTCCTGAAGATCCCATCCACATTTCTGTATATAAAGATTCCTTTATTGGCCTCTTGCTTGCCCTGCTCTCTCTACAAAGCTACAGAAAAAGCTGTTCTCTAGAATAAAGTTMATCAGGAATTTTACTACATGATGATAAATTTAACTTTCTCCAAGTCTCCAAGATGCCATATATCTTACACATGCAGGCACACAGGTGGGTATAAGTTAGGGGTCTGAAGGCAGAATGCAACATATAACAGCAAGGCTACAGGACTCTAATCAACTTTTAACCATAGTTCTTTTTCTCTCCTATAATATTTAATTTTATACTTCTTAATTCTGACATTTATTTTTATTTATAAAGATCATGAGCACCTCAACAGGAATTTCTATTAATGTCTTCTAAATATTCTTTCAAGGTCAGAAATTTAATTTAAGGGGCAATTTAAAGGSTAATTCTTCTAACTAAAAAAAGATGAAATAACTGAAAAAAGACGCGCAGGTAGTTTATATAAATTATTCCTATTTCTAATAAAGATAGGCCAGGATGCAAGTCAAATATGGAAACAGTTCAAGGCCCCTTCTCTACTTACCTCTGCTGTCATTTTGGCAAACTTGTCAGGAGGTATGTTCCCACATAGCACGTTTTTCCTTAAATTAGGATTCTTTGTGTCCTTCAGATTAGCTATCCTACTTCGTACCCTATTTTTGTATTTCATATCAGTGTTTTTTAATTCTTGAAAAATAGGTGCTTTGGATTTAAGGAACAAAACGTTAACAGGTAAATACTCGCAAGCATTCAGTACTGGGGTGGTCGTTGTAAAGATGCTTTTCCGCTGCTGATCAAGTCCTTTTGATCTCCCACCTCAGACAACAGCTACTTTATTGTTCAACACAGCAGACAATACCCCTGTCCCTCCCTCTGGCTTAAGTCCAGTTTTACACATGGTCAGGAAAATGTACATTTTGTGGGGGTAGGATCAGACACAGAATCACAGGGTGGTTAAGGTTGGAAGGGACCTCTAGAGATCTTCTAGTCCAACCCCCTGCTCCAGCAGGSACACCCAGAGCACGGGGCACAGGGCGGCATCCAGGYGRGTTTGGRAGAYCTCCRGAGAAGGAGACTCCACARCCTCCCTGGGCAGCCTGTGCCAGGGCTCTGTCACCCTCACAGTGAAGAAGTTCTTCCTCACRTGCAGATGGAACTKCCTGTGTTTCAACTTATACTTRTTGCCCCTTGTCCTGTTATTCTTAGTAAAAACTATTAAAGAACATTCATGAACTTAAGAACAGTTCCTTGATCTCATTCTGGGGATTAATTAAATTCTAAATTAAATACACTTACTTCAACAAGCTCATTAGCAAAATTTTAAAATATTTTTTCCCAAATTTTCCAAGCAAATAGGAAATTGCTTTACAGGAATGATGGGTTGTCAAGTTTTAAGTTTTAAGGCAAATCTGTGATATTTTTAAACACTGAGTTTCTACACTGTGTTGCTTTTGTTTTAAATGAAAGAATATTCAATGTAAGGATCAAGTCAACTAATTTTTAACCTATTTAAACTGGTTTTTAAATTAACAAATATTCTTATTTTTAAAACGATTTAATCTATTTTGTAACAAAAATTCTTATTTTAGAGCACACAGGTGTAAAACAAAGGATATCTTCTTCAATCTGAGAACCCAGTTCTTCCTCATCAGCACCAATAGCAACATAATCATCTAAGAAAAAACAGAATAAGAATATTAGCAATCTGACAGTCTTATCAGTGTTTTATACCACCTGAAGAGCTCTTCTCGATCTCTGAAACAAAGCAAACTAGGCAACCACAGTTAAGTTKCCCTTTGTACAAAGTAACAAAGTTAAAAAGGTAAGACAAAAAATAGATTTTTCTTAAAGAAAAAAAGTTCTAGCTACAAACAAACAATAATAAAAATCTTTGTCATGCAACCAGATTTCAAATACTCTAATCAGCTGGCACCTATCTCCACAGTACATCTGTATGTGCAGAGTACACTCAACGACCAAATGTTTAGACATTGTGTTTTATCAGTTAAAGCCCCAGAATGCAAGTGTGTGCATTTCATAAGGGGGGGGTGTGCACGTGTGTTTGTGCTGTGTGAGAAGGGAGCGCAAGAGAGAATGTATAAACGGGAGATAGCAATAACAGAAACATCAGTAGATAATAAAAAAAAAAAAGGCTAAAGAAAATAAACCTTGGCAATCTTGATAATACAATATTTGACCTGAAATGTCTCAAAAATAATTGTTTACCAATTCTAACCAAGCCTGTTATTCAAAAGTGTATCTGCCCTTCAACACAGGGCAAATTAGATAAAATATGCATTTTCTTTCTTCTCATTTAAGCACGAGTAGACTTCAGTCAGCAATCCAGACAGTTCTGTCTCATGCAGAAGACCACTAAAACAAGCAAAATAAGTCCCACTGTACTTTGAGTTTGGTATTGGATTCATGCATCATCAGGTAACATATGYAAGAAGAGGTGACACTGCAAACAAAATTCTTGAAAATCTAACTAAAATTACAGCTAAATAGAAACATTAAGATGCTTTATCATCTAATCACAAATTATTTTAGAATCCTATGAACTACATATCCACAGAATATTAAATTATGGTCTTTGGTCAGCTTTGATACTTGTCTGTATCAAAGTTCTGAAGTCCAAATACCTGAAGTCRGAAGTGTGAAAACTAATGTTTTACAGCTTCCCTTACATTAGGGCAGGTTATGTTATAACAGCAGAAGGGGAGCTAAGTCCTAAGTTCTAGTGGAAAACACTGCAAGAATTCATGCAGGTCATTCTGGAAAGTCCAATTTTCACTCTGCTCCCCATCTATTGTATGATTTCATTTGCTAGCGATGTCCAAGCGTATATGAGACTGGAAAAAACCACAAGCAGAAAACTAGACACTGAAACAATTTACAGCTTCCTCGATGACACAAAGAATGAGCAATGGGATAATCATCATCACAGGTACCTCAATAAGGCTTCAAGGTTAAATCTAAACTCAAAGTCAATTTTAATAAACAGAATCTGGAGGCTCACAAGACTTCTTGTGCAAGTAAGAGAGAGGTATACAGTGATACTCTCACAGACACCAAAGAAACAGCAGCTTCAAAAAAAAAAAAAAAAAAA
>NW_020455921.1:2760699-2773150 GCF_003342845.1 Nothoprocta perdicaria | reverse complement strand
AAAAAAAAAGATTCAAATGAGGCGTTATGGAGGCAATATCCTGAAAAATACTATGAAAAGAATGAAAAGAAACTTCATTGTAGGAAGGACATCAGACTAATGGAGGCTACAAAGTGCCCTGTATCACCAGCCACCAATAAATAAATAATAAAAATCAGTGCATTCCCATCGTTGCAAGGTTGCCCAGTATTTGTAATTTGGATGAACGTGCAAAACTACCCTACAGATATATGTACACAAATGGACATAATCTGAGGAAAAAACTGTGAGGGTTGAGGGGGCAAGGCTGAAGTGGAGAGGAAAGGGAACAGTCAAATTCTGCAAAGCTCACCTCCTGTCCTGAGCGCTGCAGAGAGCATCTCCCTGCACTTYACTCGTACAGAATCCGAAGTGCTCGGAGCACGGGGAAAAGAAGGGATGAAAGAATTTGAGGGAGCATTACCCTCTTCCTTCCTGCTGCTGGAATTACTACTTGAACTGCTAAAAAGAAGCAGAAAAAAACATGTTTTTTTTCCCCCATCAACAGCTTAGTTCCAGAGTAAAACAGAATGCTTGAGCTACATCCATTGRACAGTAATGAATAAAGAGAACACAGATCACATTTTTAAAGTTATTTAGAACTCTATTACAATTCATCAAGTGTCCTTGAAATATTCACCAGGGGGAATTCTATAGAGACAGATTTTTTGAACCTCTATATAGAGGATAAAAACTTAAATTCTTAGTTTTCTCTGATGTGCATGAACAGGAAACTTTTATTCAGGGTCTTTTCAACTCACACCGGGACAAGSGATTAAAGGTGCAATTTCATTTTGAGATTCACTAAAAGCACAATTGCGTGAAAAACCCTACAGACATCTGGATACCATTTTGCAAGTGTTCTTCAGTTCCTAACATGTCATGAGCACAGGCCCATTTTTCTGAMGACATCTCTGCATTTATCAACGTGCAAAATAAGATGACATTTATTAGCAAATGCAAACAGAAAAAAAGAAATGCTAAGCCTCTAATATATATAATTCTACCAGAAAATTGCAACTAGAAGCTGTTTTACAGTTCCAAGAACTCTGCAGTAGTACTGAGAGAGAAAAGTATTTAACAGAAAAGACAGCCCCAAAAATGCTCTTAAATAGCCTGAAAATCACAGGTCAAAATATGAAAATAAGGGCTTTTTTTTTTCTTTCTCTTTTTTAGTGTTAGCAACAGCATGATGTACTTCCCTGACAAGACAGCCTTTCTTATACAACAGAATGCATTCAACAGAAAAATGCAAAGACTCCCCGTATTACGACAAATATGGACAAAAAAAGTACTTGCATATACTGGTTATTTCTCGGGCTAGTGCTAATTTATATCTAAGAGAGATCGGCTGTAGGATCACCACAAACATCACACCTTTCTTCTCTTGCCTCGGGGCTGCTTTGTGAGGAAGAGGCAGGTTCCTTTTTCTTTTCTTCAGAATCTTTATCAGTTGAAGGCCCATCTGGAAACCAAAAATAAATAAAAAATAAATCAGATATTAAAACAGTAATTGTTTTAAAGCAGTGGTAGAGTATCTTTGATGGYTTTTTTCTGGGCCAGTTCCACATTTCTTTGACTTCCTTTTGAGGTATAAACTCTTCCCTGCTCAGCCAAATGACAAGTGTGCTTGCACTTCAGATCAAGTCTAGCACCTACTTCAACAGACAGAGAGGGCCTGACAAAAAACCACACCTCTCCACTTCCCCTTTACCTGCTGTGCTKTGGGGAAGACAACTTCCTAAACCATCGCACGAAGTCTCTACAGTTTATCCTGCATGCAATAAATCTAAGTTCCCACTAAATGCATCTCGTTCTTTTTTAATTATACTCACTGGATTTCTACTCGAACACTAACAAAAAGAAAAAARAAGTTCATACACTTTTTGAAGAGTTCTCTAGATGTGCACTAAGTAGCTTCTGTGATTACTTTGAAGTCAGCTGCTTTAATGTTTAAAAAGACTTTAATTTGTCTTCCCTAGATGGAATATGTTTAATGATAATTTTTACAACATCTGAAAGAATAAAGTCTGTCATTTAAAAGGGTATCCACAACATTTACCTTCAGTCTAGTGAGAAACACAGAGATAGCCTGTTATCATAAAGAGGAATTCAGAGGGACTAAAACAAGCTCCTACCCTGACTTGCTTCCCAGAAAAGGTGACTCCCCTCACTGCCTATGGAGAAAGCTTAGTGAGTGGCTTCAGTCACCTTAAACTACATTTTGTGAATTCCTCTTTCTCTAATCCTTCACAAACCTGACATTATGTTGTCTTCTCTTCCAATCCTGTAGATGGTATTATCAATAAAGACATCTACCACAAATTTTAAAGAATATTCAAACCACACCAGGCAAAACAGGAAAATCTGATTAGGCTCAAGTCTTTCAAATGGAGATGTCCTAAATTAGATACCTAAATCCTTGCTTAAACATAAAAAAAACCCCTACAACAAAAGACAAACAAACAAAMAAACACCACTGTTTTTTCARTAGGYCCCAGTCTCCCCCGCTCCCAGGGTGATGGGCTCAAGTGGTTAGTAAATTGTAACTGTGAAAGAAAAAACATGAAGGCACCCGGGCTGAAGCAGAGGCCCCTTCTAGTGCAGCTACACTGTTTTCCAGAACCTGATACCTCCAAGATGCCTCCAAGACAGCTAGTGAGTCTGAAAATTTCAAATCAGTTTGTCTCAAAATTTCAAACAAAAATAACTACTTTAAAATGATGACAGCAAATGAGCTACGTACATAACATAAAATTCTCTATCATGCATGTCCACCATTGCCACAGAGAGTATACATCTGAATATGCACATTAAAATTGGGATTTGTTTTCTGAGTAATACACATTTTAGGACTTGTAACAGAGAACGTGCTAGACTGATTCAGTTATAACATTGTTTTCTTAATGAAGTGAGTTTTTTTTAATTAATGGTAGTAGATTGTATTAATATCTTTAAAAAGATACAAGGGATATTTATAAATCCTTTTAAAGACTATCCATCCAAATGCATCATCGGCATTTCTTTTTTTTAATGAAGTAGTCTACCAAGGATTAAATACAAGGTTACAAACAGTGGGGGAGGAAATCTTTGAACTGTAAATTTTTCAAGTCTGAGGAAATATTGTGGAGAAGTATCCTTGTGAGCTCASCCAGGGAGCTCTTCTCAGCGGCGGCCAGTGACAGGAAAAGGGGMAATGGGTACAAGTTGAAACACAGGMAGTTCCATCTGCATGTGAGGAAGAACCTCTTTCCTGTGAGGGTGACAGAGCCCTGGAACAGGCTGCCCAGGGAGGYTGTGGAGTCTCCTTCTCTGGAGGTCTYCAAACCCGCCTGGATGCCGCCCTGTGCCCCGTGCTCTGGGTGYCCCTGCTGGAGCCRGGGGGTTGGACTAGAAGATCTCTAGAGGTCCCTTCCAACCTCAACCATTTGGGGATTCTTATGTTGTTTCTAAGCTATCTATTTTTGAGAAAAACACCTAGAGAGACAATACTAGACTGCTTCTTAATCTGACCGAGTACAACTCAGATTTAAACAGATTTGAGGTTTGTTTCTTTCAGATACTTTAGTGTTTACAATACTATTTCTGTACAGATGCGCATACAAGTTGTGCATATTAAAAACAAGCCATCACAGTAATTTTGTGCTGTCTGAAACAAAACGAACACGAGACATCTAAGCTAGGTGCCTTAATAAGGGGCCTGACCTGAGAGGCGGCAGCAGCAGGCAGCTCCGGAGGAGCCGATACCGCAGCTGCCTCCTCCCGGCACGGCGGCGGGCGCAGGAGGCAGGAGAGCAGCAGCAGGTCAGGGCAGCGCGGCCTGCGCCGCCGGCCCTCAAACCAAGGCCGAGCCGCTGCCACGGCTGGACCGTGTCCTCAGGACGGCAACTTCTTAAATCACTTGAGAAGAATTACAGATTGTTTACTCCAGTTCCAAAATTGGAGTACACATTTATAACATTAGCAGCTAATTGCTGGAAATATTTTCCCAGCTGTTTAAGTCTCTGTTTTCCAATTTACACCCCACAAAGGTGAGTGAGGCCAAGCAATCCAGTGTCAAGCGGTGTTTTTTCCTTAAACTCACACATCAGTAAGGATTTTTTATTAAATATTGTATCAGTGAAAGAACATTAGCCAATTAATTGCTAGATCTCACATCAACCACCTTCTAGAGAAAGGTTAAAAAATACCTATTCCTAAGAAATTAGACCTTATGAATTAACTACTTTTAGATTCCAAGGGAAGGTGCTAAGTCAATGGCAAATGGTAAGTAATGGGGGCTAAGGAGAACCACAGAAACTCTAATAAATCAAGATGAAAAAAGGCCTTCTGGAAAAAGTATTTAGAAGTTTGCAAGCTCAAAAGTGACTCACATCAGAAAAGTCTGGAGCAGTATAAAAATATTAAGATAATTTATAGTTGTATAAACTCTAAGAWGGGATCATGCCTCTTTAAAAGATCTTATTATATTTTAAAAGATTCCAAACTCTTCCAGTGAAATAATCTCTCCAGGGTCAAACAAAACAAAGTTTTTCATGTAATAATATAAGGCCAGAGACAAGATGACTAAGCTAATGTGGATGTTAGAAGCCATTAGTAGCTTCACTGTAGATTTTCATTTAGCATTATTACATATCTAATGAACTGTAAATCTAGTATTATATATACAGTGAAATTGAGACATCTACTAGTAAAAGGGGGAAGAAAAAGCTAATTCAAATGTATTCATTCATAAATTTAACTTTAAAGAAATTTAAAAAAGATGTCTTTTTCCTGAGGAGTTAATTAAAGTTTGATATTCCCTTTAAGTATCTGAGAGTTTCAGTCTGTAGGTTGCCATGAGATATTAAGTCAGGTACCTCCATCAAAACTTGGAAAGTTCCACAAGGATTCGGGAATAAAATTAACTAATTTAAGAGAAAGTAATCAAGAAAAGGTACCAGATGGCAGAGTCAGTGATTTAGCTGTGATTCGCATTTTCAGTAATGCGTTAGTCCCCATTTTCAGACTCTGAGCAACAATGAGATCGAGAAGCTCAAGTAGGTATGTTTGGTACCAATTCTTCTGCTAGATACAGTAAGACTTGAAGGTAAAAATCAAAAAAAAACCTTCTTGGTATTAGCACAGGCAGGAGGAACAACTGAATTCTGCAAATAACCCCCTAAAATGAGGCACTGTTTGCCTTTTGTTTTTACAGAAAGTGACAAAAAGTGCGTGACACATGAACTTGCCACATGATTTTTCCTCCTTCATAATGGGATGTAGGTATGTATTACTACCTTTTCACTGACGATCCTGACAGATTACAGCTCTGCTAATTGCACTCTGAATAATTCCGAATATAAATCTGAGAGAAAGTTGTATCTAAAGATCACACTYGATTTGGAAATTGAGATATTCTAAAACTATTTTTGCACAGAATCACAGGTCTCTCATACAGACCTATACAGATACTATCAGTAGTAAACAATATTCCTAAGTACTGTAATTCAGGATGTTCTTGTTTTTCCTCTTYGKTTTTTTTTTGTATTTTTTTTAATAACGTAGTAGAAAAAGTAAAACCAGAACGTTATTTCATGCCCTTGAAGAATCTGACTGAGCAACAGCAGTAACCTGTACCTGTAAGAGAGCCCTAGACTGCACCAGTTCGATCCAGTAGAATCACAACCAGGTTCAAAATATCAGAAGATTTTATACATAAATTTGAGTAATGATACACTTCTACAGAGCGTGGCTGGCACTATCTTCTCTTACCAACATTAAGCACTGAGGCATTCTTTCTTAAAATTACTCAAGGCATGCATTTTTATAAAAGGGACAATTCAAAGTGCTCTTGGTTCAATTTTGAGCTTTTATCACCAGCAACATATGATGACACACATTTTAACATCAGTTTATCATCCAGTCATGTTGCATTTCCAGCCCAGTAAATAAACCCTGGAACTGGGTTTACTTAGCCAGAAGTCTGGACATTCTTTTTCAGTGTATGCTCTTTGAGGTCAGTAAGCATTAACTTGTTATGAAGAGTATTAAATGCCTTAAAGGAAGCCTTTTGGGATGAACACAAAGAAACACACCTTATAACCAATAACCTATTTATAACCTCCACAGCATAACTGTATATAATATAAATACATATGGTATATGTGTACGTATATTACCACACACACTCACTTATTTGCAAATTCCATGTCACTGTCTGCAAATCCCGTGTCACTATTTGCAAATCCCACGTTAGGACTGAAGAATATTTTATTCTGAGAGTAGAATTTGCCTCTTTACCTGCTTCCTTACCTAAGTTGTGATCAAGTGGGCCACACAGTTCCCTGCTTTCGCCAGGGCACCTGAGGACCTGATCCTGCACCGCCAGCTTGCTCGGTGCCAGGCAGCTACGGGCCAGCTTCTCACCTCACTTAAAACCCTCTGCAAGCCGGTACGGCTCGAATCCAGCCATAAACATCTCCTATGATCTGGTGATTTCAAACTTCACTTGACTTCTTCTCATGCTACCCATGCATTTTTAGAACACAAGTTCCCAAAGCATTCAACTTGGACATTACCTGCAGCCTGAACAGAGATTCTTCCCTAAATTTAAAATGTCGTTTATAAAAGGAACTCACAAAGACTTCAGCTCTCTGAGTGCAATGCTTGCAGCGATTAACAGCTGCCCRCTTCGGGTGCCACCTTTGATCCATACCATTTTACGTGCTACTGTAAACAGCATAAGTGAAACTGATTTCTCAAGCAGCTCAACATAGGGTATTTTGTAGTCTTCTGAGAAAGACAAAACTAATGATAAAACAGAATAAGAGGGCTTTGTAAGACTCCCATCCATATTTCAAATAGCCTAATGCCCTATCTTCTATAGAGGTGTGAGATTTTAATTCTAATAAAATAATGAGGAAATGGCAGTGACACAGAGGCAAAATATTTGCCCTATCATGCTTTAGTATAAAGYGTACATTATGATCAAGAAGAATTTTCGGGCTTCAATTGTTTTTCAATATTTGCTATGTATTTTGCAGTTCCTCAGACGTTTAGCAGTAGTTGCTGCAAGCAGCCTTAACGTTGAGTCTACTGTTTGTCCTAGGACGAGCGGAATGCAGCAAGCCATTAAGAAAGGAAAGTTCCACCTTTCCCTATTGAACGGTGCTGCCACAACCCCTGTGCCGAACACAGGGATGGCAACACAGGCTCCATCAAGGAGCTGATACAGCTGAAATTCGGTCCAGAAGGAAAACATAATTCTTAGTTTCTATCTGCTCCAAATTACCACGCGGCCACAGGATCATTAGCTTCAGCACGGGATGGAGASAGAGTGTGACGACCAACACTGAGCAGCAGCAGCCTGTGCTTGCACAGGCCTATAATGATCCCTATACCACAACCTTATTCTACACTTTGACAGCAGGAACACCTTTTAGTTCTAACATAATGAGGACAATTCTCTGTTCATTTCAGTGAAACAGTTTGAGCAAAGAACAGTCAGCTAGAGGTAGGAATATACTCTGACAAGTTYAACTGACTTAAATATGGGGTTAAAGAAAAACAGAAGACTATTTTTACTGTCTCTACAAATCAATAGCTACTCCTTTGCTCAATGGTTGCAGAAGAGTTAGCTCAAATGAAACATTATCTAAAATTATTATCAAAAGCTCAGTATTGTTGAAAAAATAAAAAATAAAACCAAAACCCAGAATATTTTCTCCATATTAYTGCCCCAATTAAACTGAAGGGTAAAATTAAACTGAAGTATCAGGACTTTTTAATTCATTATATTTTTACTACTTAAAAAAAATGTTAAAGGATATATGAATCTACTTAACTGGGTAGCACAGCTGCTGCCGCTTTTAGAAGTATTTAGAGTACTTCAAGTGAAAGGCAGTGTCTCTATTTCTCCAGTTATACATCTTATCATTTTATCCACCACATATATATTTGACTGCAACCCTAGATCTGAAATTTAAACATAWAAAGTATGTGATTTCTTACATTTACCAGTAACTTTCTATCAGATTGCTAGTAAAATACACCTTTAATTTATAAGACAAATCACTATCATGATTTTAAAAAGTGATGTAACAACATATCTAGAATTATCTAACTTTAATCTCTAATACTAACTTACTTAGTGTTAYCTAACTTGAAGCTAAGTTAGCTTAAGTAGTATTACCTAACTAAGTTAGGTGAAGAAATAGCTCTGGCATAAGGGTTGCTGCTTCTTATTCAAATACAAAAACTGTACGGAAACACAGTACGAAAGCAGTCACAATTTATCCATTTTTCGTCCAGATATATGCTGCCAAAGGGATAAGGTCATTTCTACACCATTTACAGTAGTAAAGTATTTGATAAAACACTTTATAAATGATAAATTTGGGCTGACCTCAAATGTTAGATTTTAACATTTCCTGATATTTAACATTTTCTAGATAGAATGTCAAATCCTGAAATTTGTAGAAATTAATAAAATCTGGTTTCTACTCTACAACTTCAAGTTTTCTAAACCTTCATCTAATGTATTTGAAATGTGATATGAAAAGATAGAGTACACCGCAATGATATTATGAATCAATGAACAAAAATATGTGAACTACTTCAAGCTTTGAGTGTTTCCAACTGCATTAAGCGCACCAAAACAACCTTGAATAAACACACACTAACAGAAAGGATTTCTTAGCTGCATTCCTTGCTTACGTGGGAAATTAAACATATAATTTTAAATTGTGAGTTAAACTAGAAGATATTAGAAAGTATAGATCTACTCAGAGAAACAGTTACCGACTTTGAAAAACTCCTACAATTTGCAGGTAACTTTTCGCTTTGCTTCTTCCCTTTCACAAAACATTTTATAACCGACTTTCAAAACCTCCAGGCTTCTATGTAAGATTCTGCACAATCTCTTCAGGTTACACGTTACACTTGACAAAGGAAGTAGAGGCAAGAACAGGCTCGTTAGMTGTTCGTTCCACTAGCTCAGTGGCAGGTAACAAGACTTCAGAACTGAGTCATGTCACAAAAAGGCTTTTGCTACTGCTTCTCAGTCCCAACAATTAAAGTAGATTGACTTTGCCTCTGGACACACTTCACAGTAGTGCACAGGAATGGTGATAGTCAAAGCAGGAAGGAAAAAACAAAATCAGTGCAAAAACTTTCAATACTAAAACAGGAGCCCAGATAAATTTAAAGAAAGGCAGCAACACCAATTTAAGACTGTGTATAGTCAAAACATGCAAGTGCAGTTTAAAAAGGAAAGGAAGTTTGTGCTGTCATACCTAACAGCTTCTTCCAAGACTTGATAAGAGACTTTGCTAAAGATGTAACTTCCTCATCTGTGCTTTGCTTGCGTATTGCGTTCACTGACATTCCAATTCTGGTAGACTGCAAAAGAAATAAAAATGTACATCATAAATTGTGACATGTAGATAAAACTTTTTTTTTTAAGAAGTTATTTTATCAACTTGTGTATTTTACAAAGAAATACAGCAATACTAACACTTGCCCTCTGCACAGACTTTTTTTCTCGGCAGGGAAGCAGAACATTAGGAGAGTCAATCAAAAGATTTTGCTTCTCAATCACTGCAAAGAAACTCTGCGGATTGACTTACCTACTTGTTTTTTATTTATGACATTCAACAAGTCTAATAATGTAAGAATCCTATGTAACATTACAGTTAGGGTTCTAACCAAAAATCTTAATCTTCTATGGAGAAAACAAACTAACAAAAAAAATAGGGTTGTATTTATGTTGTGGTTTGAGAAGAAGCTTGCTAACTACTTCAGTCACTTCAATATTCTTAAGAGTTCCCATTCCTGCCTGTGAAAAACTGTTCTATCAGTCGGAAATAACATGTATTATATTCCTAATAATTTTGGCATCAGTTACTGGCAAAATTTTGGCAATCTGCCTTTAGATGGAAGCAGTAAGAACAGCCATCCCATTCAAAGAAACAATGTCAGTGACCAGTTTAAAACTTTGTCACTACTGCCCCCTCCAGAGTGACAAAGACAATCCACTCCTTTTTAGACTTCGAAGAAGAGCACACAAATTTAGCAACAAAAATTTAACAGACTTTAACTAATGTGTTAATATAACATGAACATCTAGAACGCTTACATTTTTTTAGTTTGGATGAGGGAAAATAAACCATTTACCAAAACAAGCAAGTTTTTATTTGACATCTTACTTTGATGACTTTTTTTGATTATTTTTAACATGCTTCGGGGTTTTTTTTTTGCATTTACTACTTACAGGACTCAAAAAATATATTTACTTCAGCAGTGATTTATCATAAATTGTCTTTTTAAAGGAAAACTCAAATCTTTGTGCCATACTAAAAATGGAAATTTGGTTCTGTAAATTACTCCTCCTAACTCCCATAGAGCACACTGTTCCGGGAACCACAGCTATGCTAAATGATGGGAGCTCTTTTAAAATATTTAGCAGTTGCTTCAATCCAAACATGAGTTTCTGTTTCATCTCATCAGATGCTGGGTTCAGGAGACGCATCAAATCACTTCAGGCCTGAGCATCAGTTCTTAGCACGTATTTTAGACTGAAGAAGCCACCTTTTTCAGCTACTTACTTGTAATTATAGTTTTTCAGGCCGGACTCTGCACATTAACAGCAAGCACCCACCAGATGCAGCAGCTCTTCTGCTCCCTTTCCATTTTCCCCTTCAGGGGAGAGCACTGAAGAGAGGCTACAGCAAGTGGCAGTGGAGAGCCAATTCTTTCTAGCATCTCCTCACCCCCTGCACAGCAAGGGTCTAGGGAAGAGCCAATAGCAGGTACAGGGTGTGAATATGCAGAATCTCTGAGTCCCACATCCACACACTGWCATTCTGCATTTCTTCCTTTACAGTTGCCTGCATATTCCTTTCATGATATACTTGTGCAATGCAACAACTGGTTGCAAAAACAGTCTAACTTGCTAGTCAACTCTGCCCTCTTTTGACACATCAAATACTTGTTCTGGGCAGTATGTTCAGACAACGAAGTTCAAAATGTGTTTTTGAACACATCAACTACTCTCCTCCATAAAAGACAGACAAAACTGCTATTAATCATTATCTACTCTCATTAGAGAAACAGGAAAATACCACCATACAAACACTATCTATGTAAGTACAACTCAAAACACAAAGTAATTTAATCTCTTCCTCTGATGACACAAGAGGAAAGGAACATGGTAACTGAAATCTTGGCTTTCTTAAGGTAGCATGTAAACATTGCTGATTTSTTTGCTTTAATTTAGAGCACTTGAGCTGGTCTTATCTAAAAACAGGGGAAGGAATAACTTCCCCATGTGCTTGCCTGCAAACTGATACAAGCAATCACAAAATATTGTTATGCTGTAAACCACTATTCGGATCAGCTGTCAGCACCTGACATTTACCAACTCTTCTAGTCAAAAGAACTGCTGCTGTAAGAACTGCTTAAAAACTGGAAAACTGAACTCCACTATCTTTGCCTAGTCCAATTCAACCTTCGGAATTACTTTAGCTCTGTGCCACTTTATAAATGTTTAAGTATATTAATAAAAAGTCTCTTCTTCAGCATGTCAAAGATAGCTTTGAAATGTTTTTCAGGTGCAGTTCCAAACATCTCTCCTATCTAAACCTACAGGCAATCTATTGTCAGGAACCATAGCTCTTGACACTTCAGATTTTGAACTGTTCTCTATCTATGACCAGTAGCTATCACTTAGCAAAAACTTGTGGCACAGGAAAGAGTCTTCACATGTCTTTAYTAATTTTGATCGAGTTAATATAAAATTACTTTGGAGGGGAAAAAACTACCACTGAATTACAAGGTAAACCTGACATGAAGTCCCACGACTTATTTTTTTCCAAGAACTTKTAACAGCAATATATTATGACAGAGATCACAGAATCACAGAATGTTCAAGGTTGGAAGGGACCTCTAGAGATCATCTAGTCCAACCTTCCCGCTCAAGCAGGCACACCCAGAGCACAGGGGGGTTTTGAAGACCTCCAGAGAAGGAGACTCCACAACTTCCCTGGGCAGCCTGTTCCAGGGCTCTGGCACCCTCACAGGAAAGAAGTGCCTCCTCACATGGAGATGGAACTTCCTGTGCTTCAACTTACACCCATTTCCCCTTGTCCTATCACTGGCTACCAATGAGAAGAGCTTGGCCCCTTCTTCCCTACATTCTTCCTTCATGAACTTATACATGTTTGTTAATCAGATATAGGTATAGAGATAGGTATAGGTGTACGAGTGTAAGCGTGATCATGCAAGTGAGAGAGTTTATAAGGATTCAAACTTCACATCACCTCCTACACAAGGGAATAAGAGGAGTGAAGTTCCCTATATAATTATTGCAATTATTAACACTATTATCTATTAATTGTTCTAACATACAAACACCTCAGGTTTAGGTGGATGAAAAGCATAGCCTGCCTGAAGA
>NW_020455921.1:2740398-2760499 GCF_003342845.1 Nothoprocta perdicaria | reverse complement strand
CAAATGGAGCTGAAATAAGATTGGCTACTTCATCATAATGCTGAATGATAATAATGCTTATAAGAACACGACTTTGCATACTTCACTCTCATCATTGCAAAGGTAATTTTAAAAACATACCAGCAATATAAAATCRTACCTGCAACAGCTCAAGYGTCATGGGAATATTCTTAAGCTCCTTTAATAAATCAAGTGCTCCAGCCTGAAAAGARCAAAAGTAAAYTTAATAGCAATCACATATTTCAAACATAATTTCCACAACATAGCTGAAGTTAAAGTTCCCAATTTAAACTATCAGTTCCCAATTCTTCAACAAAACAATTTCAGGACAAGAAGTGCTGTTTCTCACACTCTGACCATTAACAGATATAAACTCCAAGTTCAAAGTATTCATTCAAAAACAAGGAAAGCTTTGTCCTATGCAATACAAGACGAGTTAGGGCCTTCGGGGGGGGAAGAAAAAGAGGGGGTTACTATCTATACTATGAATTAGTTTACTTCCTCACTTGCTCTAGAAAATGGCCTTTGATGTATTTCACTCAAGTACATCAGAAAGAAGCAACAACAAATTTCATTTCTGAATCATCTCACCTATATCAGAAGAATACCCTGCAGATAAGCAGCTCTATGTCCATCAATAATGCAGCCCTTTACAAATAACATTGTATTTATGATGGTGAGGTAAAGTTAAAAGGTATACTGGTTTAAAAATTGTGTTCAGGTTACACTATTTTACTAGAAAACAAGTRTATTTTCCCCCACAGAAAAGGAAACTTTACRGGGGTTCACCAGTAAATGCCAAGTCAAAAAGCTGAGCAAGATGTGCTTTCAAGTCCTACTTTCAACCAGTCTTATCTTTACACTCAGTGTATCCAATGAAATACAATACAGTCAATGAAATACATAGATTGATCTATATAGTTTAGAGCAGACAAACAACATCTTTTGGCTCATACCAGACAAGCATCAACCTTTATCAGAGAGCCCACACTAAGCGCTATAACATCTGAGYTAATTTCGCTGCTTATTATTCAGTCGTTTATTACTCAGAATTCCCCCCCTTTTCCTCTGCTAAAATGTCAAGGAAAGTAAAAACTAGTGCTACATAAGTGGTAGTTTTCTAGCCAGATTAATTAATTTCAGAGACTGAACTGCTAGGCTAATTATCGGTAACAAACTAACTACAAAGCTACTGTAATAATTTATTTAAGTGCTCATTACTACTCCCACTGAGATGCTGGTCTTATTTAAAAAAGAAAAAAAGTTTTCATAAATGTCAGCAATAGGTTTCATATTCATTTACTTTTTAGCCTCTACATCCTTGATATTTTACCTCCTCCGTGAAAATAAACAAAAAAGTCTCTGCACTCTCCACTTCTTAGTGCAGATAAAGGTTAGCAATGAAGGCAGCCTCGTAAGGTTAAGATGCATCTCGAGTGAACATGGTTCCAAACCTGCGACTTAACAACAGCACGAAGGTAAAAGACCTTGCATAGAAAAGGCCACCATCTTCCCACTTATTTAATCCACAGAGGTTAAGAAACAAACTCCACCTGATCATCACCTTGCAGTAATCACCAGTCCTCCCCAGTCATCTCTAGATATGATCTGCCATTGTATCTGCACCATCTACAATTTAACCACTAAATACAAAGCACGTATGAAGCACRTAAAACAAGCACGGAGCGACTGAAGAGCATGAAAGTAAAACAACTGCAGCAATCGAATAGGAACAGCTGTGGAAACTTTGAAAAGTGCTACAACCTTACTGCTTTTCTGAAGATACTTGACAGCAAAGAAGCCACCAAAAATGAATACTATAATTTCCATCAGAAAAAAAATCCAAGTTTTACTCTCTGCATTAATGCTTTGTAAACTTCTACTTTTCTCATCACTTGTATAAGCATACTAAGAATTATATGCTTTTAAAATTAAATTATATTTATTCTGTTCAAAGCAGCTGAACAGCTCTTTACAAGCTCCTATCTTAAAAGACAAATGCTGTCTTTTCCTCAAAATCAGTGAAGCTGCACAAAAAGGCCTGCAATYCCAACTTTTCTCAAGAAATAGATTTTTTGTTTAAAAAGAAAATCTACAAAACCATTATTATAAATTTTTTTTGCAAAGTATTTCTAAATTTTTTTAGGAAGAGAGAGAGACAACACCCCATTTTCACTTGGCTGAAAATTGTTGCATTATACCTCTATTTCATTTTGCATAACCATTCATCTATCATAAGCAAAAGTATCTGAAATAGATTTTGGAGATAGAAAGGAAGTAACAATTCTACATTTTCCTTGCTACTTAGGAGAGCAGAAATCRATCTCAGTATCTATCCCCCACAGATTTATGGAGATGACTCCCCATAGCTTCTCCCAATTGATCAGACTGTAACACCAGAAAGATGTTKTATATTCATACTTCAAAGCAACACTTCAAGATATAAAAAGAGCATATTTCTGAAGGTGGCACTGCTATTCAGTTACAATTATCTTCTACTTAGGAGAGCAAACTTTTAATAAGACGAAATGATGAAGAATTTCCTTCTGTAAGCTTGTTTGTCCTTGAGTTTTTAAATTTTTGTGTGTGCAACCTTACCTTTCATACCCATTCATTACAGCAACTTTGTGGCAGAAAAGTATACTTACATATGACAAAAGCTATAGGAAGGTRCAGTATACGTTCTAACCCAAATGTAGCCTTTCTGAAGAGTCATAACATCCATTTGAAAGATGCAGACAAACCTCGATGTGACAGCAGAAGTATGTGTCTAGTTGCGTATTAAATACAACACTGCATAATGTCTTGTCCTTTGAAAGAAATTCATATATATCATTTAACTGAAATAATTATTAGTCCTGTGTAGCTACAATTAAACCTTTAGCCAAGGCAAACACCAAGAGTCTGACTCAGGATGGGTGTCTGCACTGACAGCCTTTATAACTCATCAAAAGAAATGCCAAAGAGCACTTTGTCACAGGCCACGCAGACACTCTTCTGATGACAGATTAGGACAGGACGCCTCTTCCCATCTCTTTCTTGACAATTGCTGAGTGAAGAAGTACCACAGCCTTTATACTTATTGATAGGCTTCAAGAAATCATTCTTATTCAGGATATGCACAGAATCCATACAAAAACGCACTTTATATTTCATGAAGAATGACTAGTAGCACACAGAAACTGTCAAAAAACACCCTGCTTATACTGATGAAAACCATGGAAAGGAATGTAAGCTGGCAGGAACTTCATCCTCCATTCTGTTTATTATTATATCGATATATACAATACCATATCAATACATATTGTCCAATGCATCAAACTGCGTTTCTCAATTTTACTTCATCTTYATGCGACAATGAAGTCCATCTTCAAAAAATGGTCTCACAATTGTGTTAAACTTGTATTTTAACTACATGACAGGACAAGGTAAGCAATCATTGACCAGAATGGAGCTAAACTAAGCCCAGCAGTGAGACCACTTTGCTCGCTAGAGCTTTGGAAGTTATTCAGGTTACAGGCACCACACACAGGTACCCAGGCGCGGTTAAGCACTACAGCCAAACGTTGGAGCCTCCCACGCTCCCGAGCAGCAGGTCAGGGTCACCTGGAGTATCGAGGGCCCCCCTGCCCTGGCGCCCCCCACTATCAGCAGCCACGCCRTACTACCCCAAGGTTGCTGTTTGCAGTCTATCTCCTGAACAAGTCTTCCAGATAAAATAGAATTGACTGCACTTTATCATTTTCATTATCACTATATTTAAATATTTCAGAGCTGGTATGCCTTTATCTTTTTGGCATATCTCTAGATTGGAAAACAACCACTATTCCAATTYTAAAATTAGGAAGGGAGGAGAGGCAGTACTTCTGTACTGAACAGTAGAAAGAATGGAAATAACTAAAAAAAGGGAGACGCAGGAGCAGAACTTAAAATTCCTGCATTACAGAGAAACCCAAAAGAGTTTTTGGAAGGGAGCTGAAATGAGCCTGAATAACTTGGGCAGAAGGGCAGGTACCAGAACTACAGCTGACCTAGCTGAACACAACAGACACAAAGCTCAGTTCTAAACTACCAGCGGTTAAGACTTAATGCACTATCATAACATATGGGAAAAAAAAATCAGTTTATGTATTAAAATGTCAGCTTGCAGGGACATTATAACTAAAACGTACAACTTAAKAAGAATAAATAAATAAATAAATAAAGTGCCAGTAAGCTAAAATAATAGTAAATGCAATAAGTTCACTGTTTTAAGATACTTTGCACGTAATTATAATGCATGTAATTATAATCAGGTAATGAGCAGTTCCTATATACAATAATTTTAATAGATTCTGCATAGAGAATGTAGGCATTACATGCTGCCTAAGCAAGTAACCGGTACTTATACTTTGCTTCGGGTTTAAAAAGAAAAGCAGCACACGTTCCACATCTGCTTCAGCAGCGAGTCGGCACCGAGCTCGTGCCACGCTGTCAGAGCTGGATGAGGGCTCCTCATCCGTTCCAGCCTAAACACCTCACATTACAATYCACACCCTTTACTTAAACGCGAATACGAGGTAAATCTGAAGTATCTAAAGGAGCCGGTGGCCGCCGGTGCATTCTCCCCGAGCCGTGCAGCGGGCCTGCCCCAAACCGGCCCGCACGCAGCTCCCCGGGAGCGAAGGAGGGAGGCCGCGGGCGGGACCGTTGGGGACCGTTGGGGGCCGTTGGGTCGGGCGCGCGACGCCCCCCCGCCCTCCCCCGCCGGGGGGGCGGCGGCCGCGGCGGCCGCTGGGCGGGCGGGAGGGACGAGGGAGCCGCGGCGGCCGGCGGAGGGCCCGGCCGGGCCCGCGGAGGGGGAACCCCCCGCACCCGCCGCGGGGGCAGCGCGGCCCGGGGCGAAGGAGAGAGGCCGCCTCGGGGCCAGCGACGGCGAGGGGAGCCGCGGCCCGGGGCGCTCACCGCGTTCTTCTTCTGCACCATCTTGTCCATCTTCTTGGCGATGCGGATGATCTCGTCCTCCGTGGTCATGGCTGCGGGGCGCGGGCGGCCGCGCGCGGCGGCCGGGCCGGGCCGAGCGGAGCGCCGAGACGGAGCCGCGCCGCAACGCGCCGCGCCGCGCCACCCAGCAGGCCGCGCGGCGCCAGGCAGCGCGCGTCGAGCGCCGGCCGCRGGAGCCAGGCAGCGCTGCGGCACGCCGAGAGCATGCGCGGGGCGGCCAGCGGCCGTTTAACGGTCGCGCCTGCCTCGCCCTCCGCCGGGCCCCTGCGGACACGTGCACGCGAGGGCCCCTCGTCTGGCAACCTGGGGCGAGGGGAAAATTACCTCCTCCCTCGAGACGTTAAAAGCAAATCCCTAAAAAATTAAATAACATTTCATTTGGGCAACACAGAGGAGTTCTCAGGTGCAATTTCAGTCTATCTCATTAACCAAATACCACACTGGGATGTTACACTAGCGCTTCCAAGCTGTCAAACCAGCCGAAATCTTGCATACGTTCAAGCAGTGTGCTGCATTTAAAAAGTCTGTCAAAATATATAAATCCATAAATAACATCATTCAGCCATTTTCTCTTAAGGAAAACAAAAGTGTTTACTTCAGGAAAATCGTACATGAAAGCGGTGCGAAAACTGTTTGAAGATTATTGCCCACTAAAAGTCAGGCAGGTGCTTAAAAACACTTCCAAAATCGGTTAGCCCTAAATGCTGCAGATAATCTTCAGTTGCACAACAGAGGACTAAAATATGTAAACCTTAGAAAAAAGGCTACAAAAATGTATGCTTTCAAAGAGAAAAAAAAAAAAAAAAAAAAAAGGGCAAGATGGGCATTTTCTGTGAAATGGCATTTGAAGAGGTAATTCTTTGTGAAGCCAAATCGAGACAGGTATTTTTAAGGCACTTCTACATGACTGTGCTCAGTACACACAGAGTAACAGTTGCAGCCTTTGGCAGTAAAAATAATTTGGGAGCTAGACAGGGTCTCTCCATAGGTGAGATCTGGCCTGTGAACTGGACAAACATACAGACAGGCTACTTTTTTTTTTCCTCTCCTCTCTCCTTCCTTTCCAAAGGGGTGGGAAGGAGAGAGAACACCGAAAGACTCCTGGAAACAGTATTTCAGTAGGGAAAACAAAGATTAGCCAGCTGGTAACACGTATTGCCTTCTGAGAACAGCTGCATTAAAATCAAACAAAGCTCCCAGCTTACGCTGTGTGTGCTGCTTGCTGCAGTATCAGAACAATACGCAATTACCAGAGCCAGTACTAATCAGCTTGTTTATTAGCTGCTCCTGACCACAACTGTGTACTGGAAAGACATACACAGCACCTTGCACAGTTGTTCTCTTTCAGATGGTTCTAAAATAAACAGCTTTGCAGCTCTCTTCTACTCAAAAATAGGCATTTTAAAAGTGTAAAGAACAGCAGGAGGAAAATAAAAAAAAAAAAAAACACACACATGGAATTAAACAGTCTTCTCTTAGTTTAGCTTCCTATGTCCATCAGGAAGCAGCAATAACATGCTATTTTCACACTGCACATGCCATTTTAAACACATTCTCCTCATCTTTCTAACATTTTCTAAGAAGCAMCATACACATGCTTCTCTAAGGAGCTAACATCCAGCTCACTCCAGCCTGTCACCTGTTGGATCACAGGCACTTGCACAAATTTTTGACAGCCAAATGATTTTTGACAGACAAATGATTCTTAAGAGAAGGCACACATGAAATACTGTGGGCTTCTCCTAGTCTCTCTTGTTACGATATAGCATAACRAGAAATTAATAGGGAGAAGAGCGGGGGGCAAAGAACAACACACAAAATGTATGAACCCTTACCAGATAAAACTGAAATCCTGCATTTTCATAACTGACATTCTGTATGAAAGAAGCTCCTCTAATTAAATGCTAGTACAACTATAAACAAAAAAAAACAAAAAACAAAAAAAAAAATTCAAGACATTCCAAGAGGTTCTACATAACCAGGTATTACTCTCATTACTCCTCCTCATCTGAGCCCTAAGTAAAATAACTTCTGTTCTGACAGACACACAGGTTAAGCCAGGCTGAATGAGAAAGATGATAAGCTTGTAAGTCATGGGACAGTGCAGTGGGTGCTAAGAGTAGTCCAAGCACAGCTATATTCAAGGACCTGACACAAATTTCCTCTTAACTGAAACATWTTCTTTAAAATATTCTAGATTGTATCTTGATCTGATGATCAAGAATTTTGTTTTTAATTTCCYGGGACTAGCTGCAGGTTATAGATATATGACTTGGACTGAGACCAAACTATCATTTTCAAATTCTGGTGTCTGCAATACATTTTTAAGTACATTTCAAAAAGTCCTAAGTTATTTTCATCTTTTGTATTCATAATTGTTAACTGGAGATATTTATGTAYGAAACAGGAAAAAGTTTAAGAAAATAGCTGATTTTTTTAGTCACATTATTAGACTAACATTCTACTATGCACTGTAATGAAACATTTCAAGAAGTTTCTAAATCCTTACAGAGCACGTAAAATCCAAGCTTCTTTCAGGTAAACATGAAAAAAGTCTTTAGCACTTTCTCAAACAGTGATCAAAATTTATTTCACAATGATAGAAACTGAAAGATTTCACATTTTCCCCTTCAGAAATAGCTTCAACAAAAGTTCAGTTTTCTTGTCAAACAAAATGAGCAAACTAAGTAAATTACAGCTTTAAGGTGTAGTTAAGTATAAATTGCATGTACTTCATAACACAAAGAGAAAGTTTTCAGTATTTCTTTATAAAATTTATGAGACCTAGGCCTTTAAAATATGGCTTCATTAACATCTTACACAGTATGTTCATGATCATATCCATTAACATGCCAAATAGCACCTCTACATAAAAGATACATCCAAAAAAAATTTAATGAAGTTCAATATACTCCATTACAAAGAACACGTTTTAATTAACTTTTCTAATACCAGTTGCAGTGTGCAGTGCTTTGTAGCAATCTACTGTGTTGTAATTATACAAGGTAAGAGGCAAAGACCAAAACATACAGACCTCAACAGAGACCCCAAAATAGTTTTACCTCAAGAACACCTAGAGGATTCAGCCTACAATACATAATAATTTTATCTGTATTTAATAGATAGGCAGAATTCCAAAAAGAACTCAGACATTTGTCTACACAAAACTACAGTTAAATTTAGGAATCAATTTGAATTTAAAGTGTAGTATTAAGGAGTTGTATACCCATTGAAATAAAGTGGTCTGCAAACAAAGCATGTGTTCACAGTAACGTTTTCACAGACTTGATAGGTATTCTCTCTCTTTTGGCAAAGTTTTAAACATTACAAGTATATTGTTCATTATTGGATAGGTTCAAATTTTAGGTTACGAGGACTGAACAGTCCGACACTTCCCTTTCCCCTCCCCCCACCTTTTTCTTTTGTTCTACTAAGAGGCCGAACTATTAGCCTAAAATACATGCCAGTTATGACAAAAATCCCAGCAACAAATCACATCAGGAATTGAACTTTGACAACAGAATCATACACTGAGGTTTCCAATTAGCTGTGACTTTGCGAAAGGCAGGAGCTCGAGAGACCCGGGAGTCTCATGGCTGTACTACGGGAGGAGAAACTGCAGGCTTCAAATTGATCTTTGAAGCTTCTTCCAGCGTTGGGGTTCTTTAGCAACCCCAATTACAATATACTCATCTTCCTCTGCGAAAATAAAAATTGAGAGGAAGATTTCTTCCTAGAACAGGCAAGTTCAGAACGAGTCAAGACATTTACTTACATTTATATTGGCAACACAGCTCTTTGTAGATGGAGCAAGCAGCCACACAACAGTATAAAAAATAATCTTATTATGCTGAGCATATTATTATGCTTATTATTAAGCATACTATTATACTTAGCACACAAAGCACTCCCTTCTAGAAGAATGTTTGAAAAGATCAGAGACAACAGCTGAAGGTGACTTGAATAAAAACGTGTAAGTTCTAGAAAGAGGCCATAAGCTCTGAACAGAATGCAAACAGCAAGTRTTAACGAAGCTAGCACTACAAATACTAAGAACTACTAAGAATAAAGCTGGAGCTGGTCTCATTTTAACATCTTAGAAATAGTTTTTGATTAATTCCAACAGAAGAAAGAACATGTTTGTGAAATGAACAAACACAGATACTGAATTAGAATCTGAAAAGAAATATCAGAGAATTTCCAAAGGCTAGATAATAAGAAAAAAAATCACAAGCATGTGCAAACCTTTGAATATATGCCAATATTCCAGGAATAATGAAGACAACAGAGGAATGGAGATCAAGCTAAAAGCTAGGGGAAATAACATGGAGTTTGCTTACCAAATTTGCAAGTCAGCAGGATTACAAGATTGGCTAATGAAATTTGGGAATGACTACAGCTGGGAGATACTGTTTTCTCAACATAATTTTGGCACAACTACAATGAGAATACTGTGGTTTCCTTTGTTAAATAAATTACTGAAAGACAAACTGGCAAACATAAAAAGAAGTGTGACTGAGGGAAAGCTAATAGAATACTCCTTCATCCAGAGGGAAACAATGTCTGAAAGTGTTTCAGTGCCATTTGGGAAAAACTCCTCTTCAATTATGTGTGTTAAGAGATATTTTATAACCCAGYGAAATGCATTAGCAAAGAAAAACAGTTTCCTAAAGATGAAGTGCAACACAGCCCAAGAGGAGCAAGGAAAACTGAGTACTCAAACGAATCAATAATTCAAATTTCTGGTAGCAGCTATATAAAGAAGTCTAACACATAATGCAATTAATGCATTAATTCCCGATTTACGTATTTGTACTGGCATACGTCTCTAGTGTGAGCTGATACACACTTTAAGAGGATCATCTGATTAAGTGGGACAAGAATAAGAACTTTATACACAGATACGAAAAACAGCGCTGCCGACAGACACAACCAAAACATTAACACTCTCTGCTTGCAAACATTTCTGTATAGAGCATTTGGTCATATAGCATAGTATGTAGTAGATACTATAATGTAATTTTTTAAACACTCCTAGTGCTGCCTCTTAACTCTTCTGAAGAGCTGTTTCCAGAAAGTGCATTAAGGCTTCAACTGCAAAAGGCTGCTGGGCAGGACTCATCAAATTCTGCASCACACTGTGCTACAGAATTTTAGGCTTCTGAAATAAAAGATATTCTGAATCATTTARTTTTTTTTCATAGCTGGTCTTCATAATGCTCTGCTAAACTGATCTAGGTAAATGCAGAATGATACATTTGAAAATAAAATTTCACATTCTTTTTCAAAAAAAAAAAGCTGGGCATACAATAAAAGCATTAGAAGKTATCAATTTTAAGATTAAGTTATCTCACTTCCACTCATATTTCCATTATAGTACTGACGATTTAAGATTAGCCAGTGCCTGTGTTGCAGAGTAGACTTCAACAATGCAAAACTGCAGAGTGCCACTATTTTCATTTGGTTACTACAAAGGAGACAAAAAAAAATCAAAATTGTATGCTGGAATTGTTCATGCAAAATACATCATTAACATTTCTAGACAAATAAAAAGTACAATGACTGAAGCACAAGATGAATATCCAATTTGAAAACAAGATTTTTTTTTTAATGAAACTCAAATTAATTCTATACAGTTCTTCAGAATTCTGTTCTAAATCAAAATCTGACATTATTTTATGGTAATCTAAAAACAAATGTCAAAAAAAAAGCAGTGATGTATGATAGTCTAAGACAGAATGAGTCCCTTTAGATTTCCACTGTACCTTCCTGTATGAAAGCAGTTACAAATAAGGGTGGTTTAAATACAGGAAGTACTTTCGTTGAGTTACATTCATTCCTGGAAGAGAGCTACCTTCCTTACCTGGAGCAAGGATTAACATTTAATACTTAAAGCTTTGTCCTCAATAACATTCATTCTACCATCATATGCTGACCGGAACATACTGTGTAGTTTACACATCTATCAGTTAAACAAAACGTTTTAATGTATTTTCAGTGATGATTAAGATCCTATCTCAAGTATACCAAACGGTCACATTTATGTTGCTCACTCWAATTGAGCCCTTAATTGCTTATACAAATACTTTAAAATTCCACAATCAAAAAATCAGTCATATCTTAAAATGGCAGGTGCAGATTACATTCTGGCATGGTTACCCAGCTGCCTCATTCTTACAGTCTGATCAGTGGGTGATAATCTTTTTAGTTATAATCATTTCTTGTACATGTATGATTTTTCAGTCTTGTCGTAAGTATAAATTTGCAACACAGTAGTAACACTGCAGGTGTAGAAGTAACGCATCCTATCAGGCATGTGAAAAGATTAACACTCTACCACAGTTGCTGCTGGTGTATTTGTACAGAAGGCCTCTCGCACATCAATTCAGTCTATGGGAGGTAGATGCTTGTCTATGAACTGTTTTACATCCATCATTTCCTGTTCAAAAATAAAGGCATATGTTATTCAACGCTCCGCACTACATTATATTCAGCTACACTAATCGTTCAGCTTGTTAGCTGTAACAAGCAGCTGTGCCACAAACATTGTTTAATTAGTTACTTGATAGGCTATCACTTTGCAGCCAAAAAGTCAAGGCAAATCACTTAAAGGAGGCTGAAACATAAGAAAAGAAAAGCACAGATAAATCTCCTCCCTCTCTCTACCACTGGATTGGGAAAACAGGTACACACACACACGTATTAAAATACACACACACACACACACACACACACACACACACGTATTTTATAGCTAGATCAGTTCCTTCATCAGAACCCTTGACAGGTACAAGTCTTTCTATGATGGTGGCAATTTAGACAGGCTTAGAAAACACCTCAAGTCATGACTCTGAAAAGTGCAAATTAGGCAAGATTTCTACCTATCACCTAGTACTAAGACAATGTTGCAAGAAATACAGCACATCTATTATTAATATAGCTGTGTGACAACTCAGTTCTACTACTATCTTAGTTCAGTAAAACTGCATAGATGGCCCCAAAGAAGCAGAAGCTTTCGCTAGCAGCTTTTGCCCTTTTAGCAAGTTGTCATAGTTAAAAGAAATTTCAGATCAGCTCCAGGACTAGGACAAGAAGGAATAGGGGGCCACAAGATCACACACAAGACACGGAACAAACCTATCTGTTTCTGGCAGCAGCCAGCCATCCTTATATCAGCACAGCTGCTTGCAGAATTAGACCAAAAATCAGTTTGAAGATGTCGCTTTTAAGTAATCACCCTCTCCCATTCTTTTGACATTTCCTTTCAAACACATTCAGTAAACTAGCCAGACTCCTCTCCCCAAAATGCCACATTGTATTTATGCTGTGAGAATTCAACCTGCCTTCCAATTCCATGATAATTTTGGCTTGAAAAATATTCTGACAAAAAGAAGAAATAAAAGAATTATTTTAAGGAACAAAGAAACAACTTGCTAGTAGTTACCACTGCATATATTAATTTTTGCCCCGGAGGATTTTTCAGAAAAGTATTCAGTTATTCAATGACACAAGTCACTAATATCAAATACTTGTTATTAAAAAGCTGTAACAAAACCTGCAAGTTCCACATATTCATTTTTTAGGGAGGAAAAAAAAGAGAGAAAAAGACCAATTTAAAAGTTAATTGTAAAGTCAGAAAACTACCTCAATACACGAGCTATGCATCATGCCGGAGTAAGTCCTGAAGGTTACGTTGGCTGGATTTATCAAACTCTTCAGCTTCTCAACAGTAAGAGAACCAAACATTAAAGGAACCAATGGGTCACAGTCCCCATGGCACTGAAGAACAGGGATCTCCCTGTTGACTCCACTGATAGGGCCCTGTCAAAAGGGGAAGTAAAAAGAAAGAAAGAAGAGACAGTCACTGAGGGGAGGAAAAGTACATGGGTACATAAGGCTACCATACTGCAGATGAAATGATGCTGTGGGAAGTGYGCACTGTCGTGTGATGAGGTCAACTGCATTATATAGGAAAAAATAAAACCACACAGTGAATAGTTTGCAAGTTCCTCATGTAGCCAGTGCTGTACGCATTACAAACTGCAACTTACAGAAATTTGGTACTGATTTCAAAATAGATCCCCAAAAGCACAATTTCTGGACAAGTATAGCACTTAACACTTTGTTTTCCTCAACTTATTCTCTAATAAGACAGTATATTGCAGACAGAACAAGTAGCAAAGTAAAAATAAATAAATCAATTAAAAGAAGATCTTCATGGAACATTTACTTGATCCTCTATGTTTCCTAGAAAACTTTTAAATAGACGTAGTCCTATTTTTAAAACCTCCGAGTTACTCAATGAGGGTCACTACATTCAGCAACATTCCCCAATTCCTGCACATGAGAGGATCTTCAAGAAAGAGCTCAGAAAAGAAGCATAAATACCTGAGAAAAAGAAGCCCGTAAAGGAAGCCAGCAGCTGAGCGCTACAACACCTGCCAATTTTTGCTGTGTTGTAAGTGCTGTGTACAATGACAGAGCACCTCCCTAAGAAAGAAAGATGAACTTGTTATAATCCTGAAGATAAGGTTCCATTTTAATGTCAATTTCAAGATCTGTTTTCTCCTTTGGAGGACTTCTTGTGTTTCTTCCYTCAAACTAACATTATAATCAATATTGCCATAAAATATTTATTTTACTTTTTTTTCTTCAAATCAGTGTGATCAATTCACCAGTAAAATAAAACCGTAACTAGCAACTGAAAATTAAACAGGGAATAAAACACTATCACTCATGTCAGTATCACCTCTGCTTTATTATTTTAATACCTTAACACAAACTAGTGACTGGTTAATCTACCTGCAACAGTTATTGTACAAGTTTGAGAGCAGAAAAGAGTTCTCAAATAAATTTAGACTACCAAATATCTTGCAAAACAAAGTTRTTAACACAATTTTCAAGCAAAGTTACAGAAATCATAGTGCTTGAAGACTTTAAATATAGTATTCATTTTACCAGCCATTTTTCCAGATGTAGGTTTTCGGTGAATAGCAATTATTTTCATAATCTAAATGACTTAGTTTAACTGAGAAGGAATTCAACATCTTAAAATCTGAAATTTTAACCTCATTTCAGTTGAAGGGTTAGGATTTCCTGCACTAGAAAAGCTATAGGTTATTTCCCTAGAAATATATACAATTCTTTCCAAGCATACCTTACCTGAGAAAAGCCTCCCAGGATAATTCTATGAGAAGGAATTCCACTTTTTACTTCTTGATCTATCAGTGCTTTAACTGCAACATAAATGAAGGGCAGTAATTAAAACGCATTCTGTTCCCAAAAAAAGAAAGCAAACAAACAAACAAACAAAAAAACATAGGAGAGCAGAGAGACTGATCAACCCTGTTCCTAGGCTAATTATACCACTTCCAAAGGGGAAAATGTGTAAATATTCCACAGAATTCCCAGTTTAAAAAAAAAAAAAAAAAAAAAAAAAAAAAAAAAAGTAATCAGCACATTTGAGAATCAGGAGTGCTTACACTGATGAACTATTGACGCTTCTTTTTAACTAACGACACGGCACTTGGCTAACCTTGGATTAGTGACAATGCAATACATGCACCTTTGCCTATTAATTTTGTCTTTGAAAATYGATGAACTCTTTCAGACTGATAATCCCTTTTGAGAAGCACAATGAAGTATTTTTGAAGATACTAAAGCATTTATGGTCATACCATTCTCTGCTGCCTGCTTGATTCCTGCTTCATCTTCCTGTGAATCTGGAGAAAGTCCACTAATATCAAACCTTATAAAATATGAACAAAAGCTTTACTTTTCAGAGCACCTTAAAACACAAACAACAAAACAGAGATATTTGCCAGATAACAATGGTTGTTAGTTGACATACTACACAGCACCCATCGCTCAGTTTACAAAATAATAGGGGACAATGTGTGAACATGAATGAAACTCTAGGCATAGTGCAGATAGTTGCAGATGCAAAAATGCTCTCTTCTGTAATTTACTGCAGGTTAAGCAGCTCCATTTTGATTACCTGTTTCAAATTACTTGCATCAGCAGCAATTTTTAATTAAGAGTTGTATGCACAAAATTAAAATACTGTTTGAAGAAGCATAAGAAAAGCAAACACAGGTAAATAAAAAGATTGAACATGAAGACTGATTTAAGACCACTAACATCTACCATATTTTTAATTAAGAACAATAAGTTCAAACAGTGAGTGGCTTCTGGATAGAAAAATTTTCAGTTGAAGAAGTACTCACCATGATGGCATAGCCATGTTCCTGTTTAAAGAAACTGGCATAACTGGCCTGGAAATGAGAATGAATAACATTGACATACTCTACACATTGGAATTTAACAGCGCAATTACATACCCCATATTTTATCTTACTTTTAAATAATAATTAACATCATCTCTCAATTAGCATCTCTTCAAGAAGTATCTCTTGAAACCTGTCACCCCAAACACATTATCATTCAGGGCTAACTTACCACTCATGATGGAAAGCAAACAAAGTGGTAATGAGCCAGTTACTATCAATTTATTTAAATTATAGTGATATTACACAATTAAATATAATTCATACTTATTTTATATAATATAGGAAATGTTTTAAATATTTTTATGTGCATAAACATATATATACACATTTAACGCACACATCTTATCCCACTTAGTCATTTATGACTAGTATGTTGATCAACTTGCTATGTCCTATAGCAAGCTCCAATAGCAAGCATATATATTTGAGGGTAACATCACCATAAGGAACAGTGGCCTAAGGCTCCACCAAAGTGCCACTTCCYGAAAGGAATGGGGTCACACACCCCAGAGCTTCCCCAGCGTCATGGCCTGCTTAAGCCAAGCCTGTCCCTCCTGCAGGGCTCACTCCTACCCCAAGCTGCCACATGTCACCTCACAGACCTACCGAGGCAGCTCTGCTAGACYGTGCCAGGATCAGATCTGACAGAGTTTAGTCTGCCGACACAGAGGAAAGAAGTTTGGTGGCGCAAGACAGGCTTCTGTCTCTCACAAGCAAAAACAAATCGCAGGCAAAGGAGATTGCTAAAATCTTTTCTCAAAGAGCTCAGCAATTTGCCATGTCATAATAAACAAATGAATAATAAATGTGTAAATCACAGGCCAGTAATCAGCTGGTAATGCACCAAAACATGGCTTGCTTATCTCCTTCTGCTGCCTGCTCCACAACTCCCAAGCCTGTTGGGGAAGTACATGATGTGAATCCCTTGTTAAAGGAAATTAGCATTACTTCTATTAGATAAATTTTAACACTTCGTTTACTGAATCATGAGCTGCTCACAATTATTTCACTTCTCAAATTGCACAAAAAGCTCAAGTTGCAGTATTTGCTTATTCATATTGAAAATATGAGTAAGAATATCCTGAGAAGCCTTGAAATACACCGTAAGTAACAGGCAAATTGCATCTTAATCTYCAGAAGCTGATGTAATAATATGAAGTATCTGGTAAAATGGAGCCAGTGAAAGTATAAAGTCAAAACAAACCACCTTTGCACATAAGACTTCCCAAATTTTTGTTCAGGCCAAATTAATAACAAATGCAAAATATGAGCATAATTTCAAAAGTAAACCACAAGGCAGTCCCTAAAAAGAAATAAACAACTTTTACAAARAAGAGGTCTAGAGATAACCAAACCTCATTTGACTTCAGCATCTAAGTCCCTTAGTAAACCTATATACAACACATGCAGTACAACATATATTTCTCTTAATAAGGAAAAACAGCTACAATTTTAAACTTACGCATGTGGGCAGATGTATTTTACATGAGGACTTTTGATACCTGCAAGTGCTTCTGACCATCCATGCCTGTTAACAAAWAAATAAATAAATAAATAAATAAATAAAATGTAATCTATTTTTTGACTTTGCTCTAATTTCCATTGTTGGTACAACTGCACCCACAGAGTACAAAATAGGCTGAATTAGGTCAACATCAAAAACACTTCTAAAAAGCAAGGCTGTAACAAGTCCAACATACTTTAAATACAGTACTATTTTTAAAAGGTCCATTCTCTTGCTGAGTATTTGCTGCACATATATAGCCAGACATACGTTTATCTGATTTGGAGATCACAGCTGTGGCCTGGCTGCGGAAACAGCACTTCAGCACTGCACAAAGCCTGCTCTCGTTAGACAGAGTTTATCAGCTCGGGTGCTGCAACACCTGAATACAGGTTCCAGACTCTGCTCTGGTAAGAGACCCCTTGAAGAACTGAGCCAGCCTCTTTCACAGCCAACTCTGCTTTGCAACACGTTCCTGGATCTGGGAGAGCAGCAAGCTGCCACTTAGGTTCAGACTAGATCCATCAGACCTAGTGGCTCTGGCTGAGCTCAAATGCTCTCAGGTGGAGGCAGCCCTGAATCTCACTTCCTCTTCCTAGGCACATACAAGCTGATTCTGTATGAACACATGGAACAAATCTAGGGCTGCAAAGYAAAGGAGCAATTACGCCTCCTACAAGCCCCCAAAAAATTAGAATCCTGGTTAAATAACAGGCTCTGAAAGACCCACTCCAGAACTCATCTTGGCTTAAACTGAACTGGACCCAAATCTGAATCACTGCAGAACTACGGTCTGTACCTGCACTTTGCTTTCCACAAAATACAGGATGAAATACTGATTTTAAATATAAAACATCTGTAATAAATTCATCAGATGACATAGCTGACCTAATCAAAACAACAACGGACAAGCCATAATCCCATGCATGCTTTAAACTTAGTATCACCATAAAAAAGTTAAATAGGTTTCAAGCACCCAGAAAGCACAGTCAGTTGAAACTGCAGCTGTATATCTCAACCTACTTCCTACCAATACTTACATATATGCTATTTATAAGTGGCAATCTTGAGTGATAATTACCAAATGGTAATTTTATTGCTCAATACAAACGGTCAAATAAGAAAAAATGTGATGATGAAAAACTAGCTACGTAGGATTCTGGGACTGTTTTAGTCAAGTGTAAAGATTAATTTGCCAAATTTATGATGCAGTATTACACACACATTTAGGCCAACTTTTTAGAACAATTATCCGTGATGCACCTTTTGTGCACACTTGGACAAGCACATTCTACCTTTTAAGTGCTTTTTATAGAGGACTTCAAAGACAAAAGCCACCTACCCTGACAAGAGGTTACACACATCTCGCAGTGAAAACTACAATTGGTAGTTACCAGTGTAAACAATCACATGAAATAGATTGATTTCTACTGAAAAGCTATGAGATTTCTAATTTCTTCAGATAATTCCTTTTAGCGTCACTACTATCACTTTTTCTTGGAGGGGAAAAAAAAAAAAAAAAAAGTATGTTCGTTTTAGCTAGAGGCAAGAAGAACAAATGACAAATGCAGCTACCATATTTTTGCAGAGATCTTATAACTTGTTAACACATATATTCCACTACGCTTAGTACATTTGCAAGCCACGGATCACACATTAACGTTGTGACTAAATAGATATACAAGACGTGTATGAGGCCTGCAATAGAGCGAGTTTTTGTAGCTTTTYTTTGCAGACAAGCAAAGCACAGCAAAAGACTCTAGTCATATGGTAAATATTTGCTGTCAAGATGCAGGGAATAAGCACTGCTGCCTCGGATGCATCCCACCAKCAGGAAGCAGGAGTAACAATTCAAACAAGGCGATGAGTCAACAGCCAACAGCAAGAACAAATGAGAGCAAACATCTCCCCTTGCAGAACAGGGCCAAACACATGGATTTAACTGTTTCTAACGTACCTTTAAACTTCCATAACCTGGACAGTCAACTTAACTCTGAGTCCTCAAAAAAARGATCGTTTCCTAAACATCACAACTTTCAATACAGAAGCAACATGAAAGTTCTATGAAATGAAACTCTAAAATATATTATATAAATTGTGACTGGATTGGAGCATGAAGCACAAAGCACTCGCGACAGCCCTTTTTAGTACCCAGCTGTTGCTTCCTTTAAAGATTTCTAACAAAAAGTTGTTTCAAGACAGTCTAATACCAAAGCAATAGGACTGAACGTYTGCTCATGTTTTGCCACACAGAAACTTCCAACTGGGACACTCCAGTACAACTACAGAGCCTGCGTGTTTGCGTATGTGCAGCCCTTTCCAGCATTTCCCTACTCTTCCCGTTTGCATTCCAAACTGGAAATAACAAGGTTATCATAACAAGGAAAACAGACTCCAGTTTTTCATAATTTGTTCTGCTATTTAAGAGTCTGAAGACTGTATCTCACAGAGCAAAATCAGTATAATCTAGGTGAATATCCAGAAGTTTGTTTASATTCTTTAAAAAGAAACAGGCTGACTTAAGTGTTGTCTAATGACGAATATGCCACCCACTTACCAGCAACATGGCAAGCCACAACTGCAGTAAAAATAACTTTAAAATTAGATAAGCACAGAATAACCAGGAATCTGCTCTCAGGAAAGCAAGATCTGAATTCAACAAGTCCTTGGGCACTGATCTCGGWTCAAGAGAATAAAGACCACATTCTGATCAGCTTATGCAAACAATCAAAAAGAGGCACAAAAAACCTTTTTGGGGATTCAAAAGCTCCATGCCAGGAAATATTAAACTGTCATCACTGTGATTCCTAAATTTATCGATTTTTTTTTCCTGGCTCTGTGTCCTGCCTCCGCAGCCAAGGAGGCAAAGGGGCACACAAAAAGGAGCTGCCACTTCCAGCGGCTCGCACGGATAAACCGTGCAGCCTTTTGTCGGTAACTATACCCAGAGCTACGCAGACACGTTCACCACGCAGGATACACACCCAGTATCTCCCAATCCATGAAGGAAGATGACCTGAAAGGGGGAGCACAAGACACGTTAGCGCCGCGCGCTCAGGCCCACGGGCCCCGCCGCGCCGCGCCGCGCACGACGAAGCCCCGCTCGCCCGCTCCACCGGCGGCACGAGCGGCGCGGGGCCTCCCCGCGGCCTCCCCGGCGCGGCGCCGCGGGAAGGCAGCGCCCTGGCCGAGGCCGCGGCGGCAGAGCCGGACTCACGGCAGCCGTCGCCTTCCGCGCGGCCGGGACGATGGCGGGCAGCGGCGCGGACATGTTGTTGCCGCACATGCACCGGGCTGCGGGGCGGCGAGGGGGGCACAGGCCGGG
>NW_020455921.1:2605153-2740273 GCF_003342845.1 Nothoprocta perdicaria | reverse complement strand
GGGGCGCCCGCCCCCTGCGCGCCGTCATTGGCTGCCTCGCGCCCCGCCCGGCGCCGAGGTGAGGCGCGGCGCATGCGCGGCCATTGGGGCCGTTACGGCCGTTAGGGCTGCGCGAACTGTCCTTGAGGGATCGGGCTGGTTCCCCGCGCGTTAGCACCGGCGGCAGGAGAGAGCGGGGGTACTCCCGCTGTCAGCGCTGCGAGCCTCTCTGGCGGGGCCGTTAGCAAACGCCAGGGAGCAAACGTTCCTAGGTGAAGTAAAGCTGAAGGCCGGTGTGCTGGGGAACAGCCCCTTTCTGTGTGCTAGTTACCAGCAACTTGTTTTCTTRTCGAAAGTCGGCAACTACCGTCTGTTTTGGTTGTTTTTCTGGGTGTAGAGTGACCTTGAAACACTTGGCCTATTTAAAACCCTTTCAAAGGGGCATGGGTGCATCTGCCAGCTTGTGTTGTACTTTTGTAGTTTAGCTTGTATGTGTGCTTGTGAGCTAAAGGATTTTTATAAAAATCATTTTTTTTCTGTTAGAATGTTTTCTAAGCTTCAAAAAATAAAGAGATATAAGCCAGTAAACACAGGGAATAGGTCAGAATAAACACAGCAAGCAGTATTGTTAGATGTATATCACTTGTCTTCTTCAGATGTCTGCATTGCCAGATTAAATCCCTTGGCTCCAAGCTGCTGAATAAATGATCCTTATTCATCTGGAAATGCAGTGGACTATTCAGACACTCTGTACTGAAATTACTGAATTGTTCCAGTCCATTCTGAACACTGAGACCAGCTCCGTGCAAATGCGGCAAACACATTTCTAACTAAATCAAATACTTTGTTCATTGTCTTCCATTCCATGTATCTTTGTCGGGCACTTCCTCCCAGAAACTCAGTCTATTCGTTGTGTTCTGCGGGGTGGCATCTGGCTGACACAGATGCTGTTTGGCAGCGCAAGCAGCAGTTGTGTGTAGCAGGATGAGATATTTCCTTGACATCCTTTGCACTGGTATGTGCTGTGCAAACAGGGGTGTTTTTTCACAAAGCTTTTGCCCTGAAGTGTTTGTATTTTTGTCGGTGTGACTGTATAAAATAAATGCACTGGATACCAAGCATGTAGCATTAAATACGCAATGTGTTYTGCCATGATTGCTATGCTGTATTTGTATAAAATACTTAAATTTCGTGGGATCCCTGGGTGGCAAAATTGGGTTAATTTCACAGGTAGCTTTGGGGCTTCTGGTTCTTCTCCCTACTTCAACRTGTGTTCTCGCTTTGTGTATTCTACCCAATTCAAATCTCCAGCGGTATAAAAATGTAGATTYGTGAAAGATTAAGAGTTCAATCGAGTGTCAGGTGCTCCTGAGATGCGCCCAACCTGACATCTACTGTAAAACACGTCCTGGGACATGAGCAGGTTTGTCTTCCCTCTCTACTGTGCTGCTCAACGTTTTATTTAGTRACTTTTAAGTTTCCCGAGGTGGGTCCTGGAGCTCAGGAGACCCACGTCTGCTCTGCTGGAAGAGAGCCTTTGACCAGCACAGCTGCAACTCCCTGGCCTCCCTCCGCGGTTGTTTCTGCCTTGCTGCAGGGTCACTGGAAACTCGCAGACTTTATGGGTGTGAATCGCTCTCCTGCACCYGGGCAGTTGTCCGAACCGACCCAGACAAACGTCGTGGTCATTTTCCAAACGCTGAGGGCATCGTGCCCAGAGCGGCCCGTGGCAGACGGGACTTGGCTCCTGTCTGTGCGCTAACCTAAAGCAACTGAAGTGCCTCCARCCCACAGAACTTGGCTTCTGAAACACCAACATAATCACCGAATATACCTGAATTAGGCATCTTTCAAACCCTCGTAAATTGTTTCCTTACAGTGAAAGGGCTGTAATTTAATTAGCATTTGTCTATGTTCACGGTTCTGTTTAAGGCAGCGCCTGGCCCCAGGCCCGGGCAGTTCCTCACGCGGCGGCCCCGCCGCGGCTGCTCCCCCGGCGCCGGTTCCCGGCGCTGCCGCCTCTCTGCGGGCGGGAAGCGGCCGCACGAGCTCCACACGCGGCGGGGCCCGTGGCAGAGCCGTCAAAATAACGATTTTTCTGTCAAAACCATGGAAAGGCTCTGAGAGGGGAGCAGCGGGCGGGTGCGACCGGGTCGCTTCAACGCGCACCGCGCCCGCCCGCTCCGCCATTGCTCCCTCGGGTGGCGCGTGCAGCGCGACACTGCCGGGCGCCCGGCTCTGCCGTAAAGGAGCGCGGCGCGGCGCCCTGGCGGCGCGACACTGCCGGGYGCCCRGCTCTGCCGTAAAGGAGCGCGGSGCGGYGCCCTTGGCGGCCATGGGCAGCAATGGCGCCAACCGGGCCCTGGAGCTGCTGCGGTCGCTGCCCAGGGTCACCCTGGCCAACCTGAGGCCCAGCGAGGGCTCCAGGAAGCGGGTGAGTGTCCGCAGCGCCCGGGCCCGCCGTGCCCTGGCGGGGCCTGGCGCCGAGCGCGGCCCTCGGGGCCGGGGAACGGGCGGGAGGCCGCGCGCAGGCTGCCTGGGGGACTTGAGCTCCATTTCTGTGTGTGTTTGCTTGTTATTAGATCAGACCGCTTTTTCTTGGTTAAGAAASATTAACCAAGTCTTTAACTAACGAACTGTACAAATATAGGTTGCTAGATACACCCCTAATTTTTAGCTTGGCTCCACTGCCCACTTAAAATCCCGTCAGTGTTTCAAAGGCGCCCTGTCTATGGCCGTGTGTTGTCCATGTCCTTGTACTGACCGAAGTCCCCAGGCAACGTAGGGTGAGTACAGGCAGCCGCCCAAAGCGGGTCCGCCTGTGCCTGCAGTGGCCCCCGTGCCCYGTGTGTTGTGTGCTGGTTGCTGCATGCTGAGCTGTTTCAGGGAACCAAACCCATTGAAAACTAATCAGACAAAAATTAGCTTTTATCAGTTTAGTTGCCTGATCTGTCCCATGCAAAGCCACACAACTGCACCCAAGTTGAATGTCTGAATACAGAGACATAGTGTGGGAGTAAGGGATGAGGTAAGTTTTTTTTTTTTTTTTTTTTTTTAAGTGGCAGGGATAGATCAGGCAACTGCACTTGAACTCTGCACTAATTGATTTTAATATAGGTAAGCTGAGCATCTCAAATGAAACAATATGTTTTGACCACGTTAATGTTTTTTTTTTTTTTTTTTTTTTTTTTTTTCCTGGTGTGTATCTGTACAGGCCTTTTTACTGGTCTCTCAGTGCACATTAAGGCCTCTTTGACTTTGGAAGACTGATACAATAACAAGGGTAACAAGGTATTTTGTCCTGGCAGAACAGGGCCATCAAGATAAGTACCGTGATGTTGTGCTCAGTTCCATATCTCCATTTTATTAAAGATTCTGTGCAGCAGTATAACCACATAGAGCAATTTGCAGAATTAGGGCTGCCCAAAGTTTGGTTTTCYGAAAGTTGAATAAAAAAGAATACAGAGAGATTGTAGTCTCTTTGATAGAAACTTATTTGAATTATTAGTGCTGCAGCAGAGACTCTGCTGTGACTTACCCTGCACTAGATGAGGAGCACTAGGAAGACTGTTCACAATATGTTGGGTTGCCTCATTCCCAGTGCGACTGGTTCAAGCTGAGGAACAGAATGGAAGGCAGCCAGTGTGTAGATTGTGCTGTGCAGCTGTGAAGCAGCCAGTGTAGCCCCTTCACGTGTACTTAGACTCCTGTGAATGTCAGTTTAAMCAGGAAAAACTTGGTGGAACCAAATGGACCCCCAGGCCCGTGGGAAGCGCGGTTAGGAGGGTGCGGAGCTGAGCAGGGAGCAGGCGGGATTTGGGAGCGGGTGGGTCCATCTCACCCCTAGCAAAGGAAGGATCAAAGCGAGCCTTGATGCTGCAAAATCTTTAGGAATTGAATAAAATCAGCTTGGACTGYAGGTTTTTGATAATTTTGGTCAAAATGAACTGGCACTTTTGTTATTATAATTTAGRAAAAAAAAAAACCAAAAARCTATCACTCCCAGCCACTCTTTTCCGTTCTTGCCTTGCTGCCTCTTTGTCTCTATGTGATGGTTCAGATATTCATCTTTCAAATGCTGCAATACATTTGTAAAAAATATATGGAAGTACATCTACTTTGGCTTAGCTTTTCCAATCTGCTTCACCTTTCAGCCATGCAAGTGTTTCTGCTGGCACAAGGAAGAGGTGGATGCGAGAGGATTGTTAAACTGCTACTTACTGCTGTAGTGCCGGTTTAAAGTGTTCCTAAAGCTAATAGCTTAATTTCACAGTCTTAATTTAAGCAGCACTAAAAGTTTTAAATGGAATCTGTTCTTYTGATTTGTAGTCAGTAGAAATTACAGTAGTTTCAATTGTGATAGCTGCAGATTTTTGAAAGTCTGAGCCCACCAAAAAAAGTTCATATGTATCTATGACATACGTACTCTGTTCCCTCCAACCTGAGGTATAATTGATTTTTTTTTTTATTGTTAGCATTAAGAGAATTCTTTCTTTCAGCTTTGAACGTCTTACGAAATAGGAGGAACTATCAGTAGTTAATTCAGGAAAATTAACTATTTTGAGAGTAGAGTATTCTTTCTGTCGTAGTTTATGTTCATATTTTTGGTGACAACCTTCCTCAGATTGTGCTCTGCGCAAATTGCAGCAACTGATTTTCTAGCTCTTTTTTCTCTTAGAAAAAAAGCTAGACTTGAATTTTTCCCCAAGAAACAGCGCTCTTCTGATTTATATTCTAAGGTGTTATATTTAATAGACAGCATGCCTGAAGTAGTTGACGGAATGTGTCCTTGCTTCCTTTGAAGGAAAAGCGGCGGGGACGGGGAAGATACGGAGGCAGAAAGTGTGGCCGGGGTCACAAAGGACAGCGGCAAAGAGGAAACCGCCCTCGGCTGGGCTTTGAGGGCGGTCAGACTCCCTTTTATTTGGTCATCCCAAAATACGGGTTTAATGACGGACATAGGTAAGTTGCTTTGTACTCGCTCAGAAATGAAACGTCTGCTTTTGTCTGTCTCCTGAAGCTGATAGTCTGCCTCATGGATGCAGCCTTATGCCCTTGCTCCTACAGCTGGCTGCCTGTCCGCTCTGTCCGCTAGTTCTCCCTTTGTACTGGCTTTACTTTTCCTCTGCCAGGCTTCACGAGGGTCACGCTGTTGACCTGCCTGGAAACAGTCCCATGTTGCTCAGCAGACTCCAGTGAGGGTGTCAGATGGGCAAGTGTGATCCAAAGTCCCTTTCGTTGTTTCTCTCTGCCCTCTTCACGTTAAGCTCTGACCTGCTGCTAACCAAACATTTCTGTTTTTCCTTGTTTTCTGCTTGCTGTTGTTCTCTGCAAAAATGTTTCTGTTTGCCTCTGCTCCACCTTTTCCAGCTAGGATCTCATCAAATCCTTTAATATCAACTCTCTTGGGTGAAATCATTAAGTTCTCTTTCACCGTTGTTCTTTCTCGTCCTGTTTTGTCTTGTTTGCACTTCTGTATCTCTTCCAGCCATTTAAACTTAAAGTGATTCTTCTGAAGCGTCTTTTCTTGAATTATTGCTCTCAGATCTGCATGCCTAGCTTGTTATCATTTCCTTCAGTATACTGACAATTATACTGATTTTTTTTTTTTTTTTTTAAGTTAATTCTGTCTCTTAAGTCAGTATGTGACCTAGGTCATCAACCATTCTGTTGCTTTTAGGTATGGTTACAAGAACTGCTGTACCCATTTGCAGATTACAGGTAGTGGTAACAGAAATTGCCCCAGTTATAGCCACTGAGATAGTTTTTTAGAGAAGCAATATCTTCAGTAAGTTATTTCTAAGATCTAACAACTGACATATTTCTTAGTTCTGTATTTCTGGTATATATTCTACTTTACCAGAGAGTTCTAAACTGGAAGAATTCATGTATTCATAGATTATTACACTTGCAGCTTGATTTCATGTTAATAACATGACTTCAGCAGGTAGCTGTGTGTTATTGTATTTCCGTTCTTTATGGATGCRGTGTCAGTTATCGTCCCTGCAGGTCTGCCGTAGTTAGAATCACGCTTCAAAACTAATTTCCAAATACTGTCGTACCCTCCTCTTCCCTTAGCTTGTGGCAAAGTGAATGAGCGGCCCTGTGCCGAGGCACAGAGAGGCTCGGCAGTCCCAGGAAGGAAGTGCTGCGGAATGCAGAGACCAAATTTCTTACCTTGACAGTGGTCACAAGTTTCTTAACAACAGAGCTTCTGCAGTGACAGAAAATTAACAGAATCTTACTGTATTTAACTGCATCTGGCAACATGTGATAATAAGTAAAGTATTACGTATATTTTTTTCAATGCTGTTTGCAAAGTTCCAGTCAAAATGCCAACCAACAGTAAATGGTTTTCTAGCTGGCATTGTACACTAACTTGAGAGACAATATTGTGTCAGAGTGGCAGCATCCTGAGGTGGAGGCGACTTGAGCATCTCAGATTTGGAGAGGCTGAGGGCCCTGGGCCTGCTTAGCCTGGTGAAGAGGAGGCTGAGGGGAATCTGACCTGTGCACAAGTAAAGCTAGAGGGTGGGCAGCAAGAGGATGGGGCTAGACTATTTTCAGAGGTGGCCAGTGATAGGAAAAGGGCCACAAACTGAAGCACAGGGTTTTCCATCTGAGTTTGAGGGAAAACTTCTTTCCTGTGAGGGTGACAGAGCCCTGGAACAGGCTGCCCAGAAAGGATGGGGAGTCTCCTTTTCTGGAGATACTCAGACCTTGCCTGGGCATGATCCTGAGCAACATGCTCTAGGTGACCCTACTTGTGCAGGGGAGGGACTAGATGGTTTTCCAAAGGTCCCTTCCAACTTAGTCATTCTGTGAACAGTCTTTCCCTGCTTAGCCTCACCTCACTGTTCTTTCTGCCCGCAGCAGTGTTTCTCTACTTTCAATTTTTCCTGTTGGGAACTGTCTGATAGGGTAGTTTGGGTGTTTGCCTGCCTTTCTGCACGCAGCTTAGCATTCGCAGAGATCAGCTGCTTTTCTGTTTTTTTACAAATTTTTGTCACTCTCAAATTTCCRGTAGCAGCAGTCAGAAGATAATGTGAGATTTTGAGCACCAACATAAACGGCATGCAGTAGACATAGATGCCAAAATTGAAACACTGCTTTAAGGTTTGGCKTGTTTAGTGAACTTAGTACTTTATAAAATGCCAAAGCAAATTTTGCTGAGGTTGATGCTATTGACAAAATACTCATTTTTCTTTTGGGGATATGGGTGAATGCATAATTTCTGAAAGTTTCTCTCGCTTGATGGTATGTTGAGGGTAACTCTATTTAATTTCTTTGAGATGTCAGGTACAGTGCTATCTCTCCAAAAAAAAAAAAAAAATAATACAGCTTCTTGGACAGAGACAAGCTGTGAAGGAAGATGTATTATCTATGGCTCATTATGGCTCTTATTATCTTACGGCTCATGGGGTGTTCTTAGCAGGGGTTGAGAAAGGGGATATCACATTTTTTGGGAGGGAGGTGGGAGGAATGTCAGGTTTTCCATGGGCTGTACCCTGTAGATGCAATAGTTCAGAATCTTGCTGGTTTGCCAAGAAATGCTGACACTTTATTTTCCTTATGTATCCTTGCTTTTTGAAACAGTTAGCTGGTAGAGAGGTATTTTGGTATAAACTCAGCTTGGCCATAGGAAAATGACTAATGTAATAGTCCTCCCTCAAAAACAAAAGAAAGGCTAAATTCATAGTGACATCTCAGCCTCTAGCTAGAGCTTCTGAGTTTAATTTTATGCAAATCTATTTTGAAGAAAGTAGTTGTCCTTAGGAAAAGGTAACAAATGGAAAGTGTGCTGTCTTCTAGCTGTGCAGTTCCTATTGAAGCTTTAGTATGGTAATTTTGTAACTTTCTGCTTTTTTCTTTCTTTTTTTTTCTTTCTTTTTTTTTCTTTCTTTTTTTTTCTTTCTTTTTTTTTCTTTCTTTTTTTTTCTTTTCTTTTCCTCCAGCCTCAGACATCAGTATCAGCCACTGAGCCTCCAGAGGCTGCAGTACCTGATTGATCTGGGTAGAGTTGACCCCAAGCTCCCGATTGACTTAACTCAGCTCGTTAACGGCAGGGGTGTCACGGTGCAACCTCTGAAAAGGGATTATGGTGTCCAGCTGGTGGAAGAGGTAAGCATGCAAGGGAGCTCTATTATTTTAAGTAACTTCAAGCTTTGGGTTTTCAGGTGAATTCTTTTGTGCTAGGCTGTTGCTTTTTATTCCGCCTTTGTTTTGGGAACATCATCACTTCTCCTAATTAATTTGCTCTAGGTTTCCTGTGATGTTATAGTCACTAGAGGGCACTGTGTGTTAGCTGGAAAAGGAGCTGGTGTTTTAGGCTTGGAGGACTCTTTACAAAAGTAATACTAAAGATGCACATACAGAGTGGTTGTACAGGTATGTTAGAATAAAGACTAGAATGTACTGCAAGGAATGTATAGGAATTTGGGAGCAGAAATGAAAATCTTTTTAAATTTGACCCATGTGAATTTAATTTGGTGACCCTCGGTGCAGAAAGAAGACAAATCATACTTTGCAGGGGCAGAGTTTGATTTTGCTGTGTTTATTACAAGTTTGCAGTGAAGAACAAATGCATTCCTCAAAATACTCACTTCCATCTGTGTTGAAATTTACAGGGTGCTGATATTTTTTCAGCAAAAATAAACATTGAAGTACAAAGGGCTTCTGAATTGGCTATTGCAGCCATTGAGAAAAATGGAGGTGTTGTCACAACGTCCTTCTATGATCCCCGGAGTTTGGGTAAGAATTCTTCTTCATTTCTATTTAAGAAAAACAAAACATACAAAGATTAAGTCATCTAAGGCAAAGTTTCACATATAGTTTTGTTGCTTTTTACTGTTCACCTCCTGATCCCTGTCAGTGTCAGTGTTCATTGGCCAGTAAGCCAGTCAAGATCATTCTGCATTGTGCATGTTAATTTGTTCTGTAAAGAGAGGAATATAAAAAGGATAGTTTTCTTGAATTTCTYTTTTAACTTTCCCACCTGCTTTAATAAGTAGGAAAATGCAGAGAAAAAAATGTATTTCACAAACACTGTGGATATTTATATTTTTAATTTTAAAGGCTTTTCAAGTTAAGGTGAGGAAATCGCTAATTTTTAGAAGCTTAGAAACATTCCAGTCAAAATGGCTATTGTTTTCAGAAAACTTTCACTGAAGAATGTGGTTTGGCTTTGCTTTGCTTGAGGCTGCATCGTCACTAATGCTCCTTTATGCTGCTTATACTGACATTAATGGAGCTTGCATGTGTGAATGAAGTATAGGATGAGAGAGTGGGCTCTTTTTAGTACGAAAGATATATTATCTTGAAATTTTACAAGTTGATTTTTTTTCTAAACCAGAAAAAAATCTCCAAATATTGAAGGTAAGTGGATCAAGAGTATAACTTGCCAGTTGTGGTACAATGTCAGGAGAATCAGTTTCGTAAATGCACGTGCACGTGCTATTGATACTTTATGTAAAACACTGATCAGATAGTGACATTTATGAGTATCACTGTGTTTAATAGTGGTACAAATATATTGTTCTTAAGCACCAAGTGCTTGTGCTTTACATCTGTTGACATCTTCTAGGTTAGATTATTGTATCTTTCCAAGCAGAGAAGTAACAAATTATCCAGATTGCTTTAACTGATATTTATAACGGCAGCATTATTTCTTTGGTTAAATAGAACTTGTAAAAGCAATATCTCATTCTGAACAAGAATATTCTTAAGATTTCTTAATTTTTTTCTTCATAAGTGAGATCAATTTATTTAATCAAATAAAGTGAGATCAATTTATTTAATCAAATAATGCCCTCATAAAACAAGGTGTCACTTAATGGCTTTAAAAACTGGTTGTGAAGCACAGGATCTCATTGTGTCTCTCTTGCTCCTGGGCAGAAATTCTGTGCAAGCCGGTGGTATTTTTCCTGCGTGGGCAGCCTATTCCAAAGCGAATGCTTCCTCCCGAAGACCTGGTCCTTTACTACACGGATGCCCGGAATCGAGGGTATCTGGCCGATCCATCCAAGGTACAAGAAGCCAGGCTTGAACTTGCCAAGAAATACGGTTACACTTTACCAGACATAACCAAGGACGAACTCTTCCAAATGTTAAGCTCACGCAAGGATCCTCGACAGATCTTTTTTGGCCTTGCTCCAGGATGGGTTGTAAGCTTGAGTGACAAGAAAATTCTGAAGCCAACCGATGAGAGGCTGCTCAAATACTATAGCTCGTGAGTGCAGGATTGGARACAGCTGCAGGTGTTCAGGAAACATCTGGGTGTGAAATAATGGCTACAAAACGTGGGTTTTTTTTTTTTTTTTTTTTGAGACTTCTGTTGTACTGGACAAAACAGATCTTTGTTTATGTAATCTRCTGGTATAGCTGTCAATATTTCTTATTGTCATAACATAATGTAATAAAGTCCTTATACTGGAGACAGAGCAGAGTCTGGCAAATAAAGTACGTATTTGAGCCCTTTTTCTTGTGAGATTTGCCTGTTATTTTCTCTAAGTATTTTAATGGCACATTTACTTTAGAAGAGCATTCCTCAGAATAACTTGGCTTCATACTTGGCTTATTTYTCCTGCAGTTTAAAATCTGAAACAGGACTGTACAGGACTGATATTATAGTTACAATTATATTACACAGCATCATAATTAATTCCTCTGAGACCATCCATTTATTGACAGAATAAAAATACAACAGTACAAAAGAGCTCGTTAATTGCTTTTAATACACCAACTGCCATCATTAGGATTAAAGCCTGAAAGATCTTGAATTTTGCCTCCTGTGCTCACTTCTCCAGATCTTACATTTGAGAAGACATGACTATAGATCGGTACTTTAAGACTGATCTGGATCCTTAGGACTGAGCATTTAGGACCAGGGATCAAGTCWTGGATTGAAAAGTGAGAGAAGAGGTTAAGTTAATTATCAGAACTTGATCTGACTCCTCGCAGATTAATGAGATGCTTCTCAATAGCTTGAACTTCAGTGGAAGAGGAATTTGCCTTTAAAACAGAGATAATTTGGTTATCATAATGCAAGAGGTCCAAGAGATAAGAAGAGTTAGCCTTGCCTTCTAATTTTGAAATGGAAGTGCTACTTGGGGCTTTTTATAGGTGCTACACTATCCCAGGGCTCCATTTCTGTAGTTGAAGAATGGTAACTAATGTGTGTGCCTTAAGGAAAGTCCATTCAGTTTATTTTTATTCAGAGGGGAATGATTAGAGGATAAAATTGTTGTTCCACTCTGTTAACACAGATTTTTGGCTTTACTCGACAAATGATGTTGTCAATTAACACAAGCACCTGTTATCACAGATGGACTAAAACACAGCTCTTTCATTCCCACACTGAACAACTAGTCTGTAATCCAGAGATTACAGTGAAATGCYCCTAATTCTTGACAATTTATTCTTCAGTTTCTCTTGTCCTCGTTAACGTGCTTTGTGCTGTCAGTAACGGACGTTCTCCTGACCTGTCATTTAAGTGTAGGTGCAAGACAGTAAAACAATAGCAGTGTRAAATGGGGTGTGAATAGCGGGAATTTGGTCTCAGTGGTGTTAAGCTGAGTATTTTTATAAGGTGCACAACACTTCTTTTTTGGCACATTAAGAATAATAGTTGGTGCCAAAAAAACATAACTGGTGTTAACTTGAATGTAAATAACTTTCTCACTTTAGATGTATCCTGTTCTGCATCCTGATGATTGTTGGTGTGGAAACTTAAATGACAAGCAATCTTTTTTTTTTTTTTGTTATTACAATACTACTGCCTCCATTGGGGAAAGAGTTGGGGGGGAAAGAGTATTTATTGCCTTCCCTTATTTGTGCCATAATGTTTCTGTTTTTATGAATCAATTCACAATTGTATTTTGTGGAGGTTGTGGTACTCAACAGGAAAGCTACTTAACTGGAAGCAAAGAAGGAAGTTAGTCATATTAGTGAAGACCAGAAGACAAAAGTGTTTATGTATCATTGTATATTTTGGGGATAGAAAGGGGCAATGCAACTTTGTTTCCATTCCTTCTGCTTGTATTAAAATGAAGAAATTGCTTTCTGCATTTTCTTTTTTCCAAATCAACATCTTTGATACACACGCGCTACTTGTTCCAGGTTTCTGAATGGCTCTCAGGTGAAAGGGTGACTTGGATGAAATGATAACAGTGAAAGAAAGAATGAAAACAGGAAACAGATGTCTGGTGACGTCGAGTCATTGGATAGCACTTGCTCTGTGAACGATGTCTTAGTCACAAGGCAGCTGTATCCTGGTTCTGATACTATAATGCTACAAATACCTTGGAGCCAAAACAGCCACGTTCCTCAAAATCCGGTCATTCTCCTGCATGAAGGTGATCTTTTATCATCTTATAATTGGAGAGGGCAAAGGGGGCCCTGCGTTGCTTTATTTAAAATATGCAATGCTTGCCTTTCTGTTTACAGTAGCTAGCATTTTATAACAGTAGTTCACATTTTATTTACTAGTGAAAAAGTGACAAGGCTATAGAGGATTTCCTGCTCGTTTTATCTTACGAGGAGCACAAGCCTCCTGGCAATGGAGAACTGAAGTATCAAAAGCACAAGTGAGTTATTGACAAGATTTCTAATAAATCCATAAATGCCATTTCACTCAGAGGCTGTTTATTACAGGACACTGGTGCTTTGATGCAAGACTGTAATCCAGCACTGGCACCTAAGGCTGATCTCTTTACTTAAGCATATGTACCATGTTTTTGTGTTCATGAGATAAATGATTGCTTTGGATATCCTGTTTTGATAGGGATTTTTTTTTTTTTTTTTTTTTTTTTTTTTGGTATGCAACAGTATTTTGCAGCAGAATTAAAACTGGTGTAGCAGACAAAGCAATACCAAGTAAAAGAGGAAAAAGAATTTTATTTGTACCATAAAATATTGGAAACTATGTTAATATTTATCAATAGCAGCATATTCTTGAATATCCCTGAAGGCCATCACGTATGCAGAGCTGCAATCAAACTGAAGGCTTCTGAACAAATACACACCTTCATCATTAGGAATTGCCTATTTTCAGGTAGACTCTACTAAGCAACATCAGGCAGTTGATATTGTGCTTACAGACGGGTGACTGCAGGCTTGAGGCTGATTAACACAAATACATTTTCCGTTCTTACCTTTGCACACAAAAAAATCTGGCACTTCAGAGGGACACTGGCAAAGGGATTCATTATACTTCATAGTACCATACTCATGTGTAACACCCAGAAGTTGAATATACCATTCACTGATTCCAGAAAGGAGTAAAGAAGATGTGTAAATTCGCAGCCGTGGTCTGAGTCCCTGCGGGCAGCGCGCCAACATTGTTTTGACATGCGAGCGTAATTGATGTTMGTGCTCCAGGAAGTCATATAAAAGTGATCAATTATGAAGATAGCTTCCCATTGGGATTTTATTATTTTTTTCTGTTGTATCAATAAAACGTTATTGCAAAACTAGCTTTGCAATGTTGACCAAGTGCTGCAAAGTTTGTCTCAATATATTAATACAGTTGCACAGGTTTTTRTTTTAAATATTCTATTGTCTTATGTTTTTACACATCTGAAATACAAAGGACGCTGTTTCAATCCCAAAGACCAGCTTTAATTCTAGATGCATCTTTATCTCTGAAAATTTCCTGATCCTCAAGGATCAGATAGGAATAGTTCTTTGTAAGTAGCAGTCTTCCATCACTTTATTGTGTTGTGATTAATATATGTAAATACACAGCTAAAGTCCCGGTCTGGTAGACTTGTTGCCAGTTAGAGGAAGCTCATGAACTTTCTGCTCCTTGATCCCCTAGCCCAAATGGCCATCTCGGTATAGCTTTACCTAAGGAACTATCAGCTTTCTCAGGTGAAGCAAGATATCCTGAGATCCATTCCATCTATTTCCTTTGGTGCTGCTCTTTCTGTTGCATCTGCATCTTCCGAGGGCTCTCCTCACTTCTCAGTTGCAATTGTGGGAACCACAAGGCTCCATCATTCTCACAGTGTCATCCTGTCTGGCCCTCTCTAAGTCTGAAAATCTGCTTGTTTCATGTGCCTCTGGAGCAGGAAAAGTGTTGATCATTCCTGCATCTGTTTATACGATGGGGTTTTTCATGGCTTGAGTTTCCTGCGCTGGTGTTGCTTTTGTTGTTAAAAATGTCAACAGCGATGTGATGTTGTTTAGTTGTTAACCTTGTAGCCTCCACGGCGCGTGCTGGCAGCAGAGAGCCTTTGAGCAGTGGATTCTGAGTTTGTTCAGAGTTGAGAAACACTCCTCGGTGCTACCAGTGAACTTGTCTTTGAATTACATGCACTATATTCCAATCTCTGTGGAYAGACACTATGCGCTTAAATGCCCAAATCAGTGTCTCCTTGTGCATTTGGAAACCTGTCCTCTGTATGCTTCATTCTAGTCAGCTCATAGCATTTATTGTGCTGTCTGATGGAGCTGCCTTTGGAAAATAAACTGATGCATAAATTTATAATAAATTCAGCGGAGCCTGGAGAATGATCAGGTTAATCCTGTAGTAGATATGATCAGATATGATTGATAAATTGCTGTCTAGTCTCTGCTAATTTTAAATACAACTTTAACATATGGTGCACTTATATACACCCAAATATAAGTATCAGGAGCTGAATCCTGCCTTTTGTCTTCAGTGACAAAGGTTGCATGAAGTCAATAGTTGGAATGAGTATCTCCTTGGGGATCCATGTCACCAGTGTGCAGCACATAATGTATGCCGTAAACCTGGCTCATCACTGAGGGACTGTTGAATCTTGGCGTCCTAGGCTGCATTTGTCCTTGCAAATAAGCATGCTGATCTAGGGAAACCAAGGCAGAGCACATCCTGCTGCCTCAGGAGATGAAATGTTGGCAATCAGAAGATCACTGTTATTGGGCAACTTTGGGAAATAGCCGTTTTCCCAGGGTGCAGAAACCAGAGTCATCCTCAGCTAGGAGCCTCTGGCTCTCACAGGGTGGATGACTCCCAGCTCTGTATAGTCTTACCACTCAAAATTTATTTGCCTACTCTCTTGGCACCTGTATAATAAGCTGCTAATACCTGTGCTATCTTTAAAGAAATTGAAGAAAAGAAATTAAAACCACCCRCACTTGCATATAGGTAAAATAGGAGAAGAGAGTAGTTGTTTTGTGGCAGGTCTGCTTCAGCAAGGGGTGTCTGTGATTGCCACAAAAACTGACTGAGGTTTCTAAATGTACAGATCATCTCACTGAGTTCTGAGAATATTTAGTCTGGTGTGGCTCAGGGTCCCCAACCCAAAACTACTGTGATAAACTGTGATATTTATACATAAAACAAACAGATTCAGGACTGATCCTTATGGAAGTCTTAACTTGCCATTTCTCATAATTTACTTGATTTTGGGGTTCCTGAAACCCAACACCTTGTTTGTTGTTCTGTGCACAGACAATTATTTACCCCTTTGTTTGCAAAGTAAATAGCACTAATCCTCGCCGCAGGCAGCCTGGGCATGGGCCATGTTGACTTGACACTGTTCCAGGGAAAATATTATCCTAATGTTTTTATGTTGAGCTTGGCTGGCATCAGCTTGTTACTGCCCTGACTTCTAGGACTGACAAAATATTTGGGCTAATTGTGATGTTCTTATTGTTTAGTTGTTGTTGTTGTCATCGCTGSTCCTTTTTGCTTGTTTGTTCTTGGAAGATATCCCTCCAAGTTCAGTAWGCCAGACAGGCGCTCACTATAGGGAGATCATGAAAAGAATTACTCTAGCCAGGACACAAACACACTGCCTGCATCAGTGTCTGAAGGAATCAAAGCACTGGGATGCTCTGAAAGTGTCTTCATTAACTGTGGAAAAGYGCATGTGCCGATGGAGACAGACTAGGAAGCAAATGGACAGTGGTCAGCTGTCCAATCTTTCTGCTGCACCTTTTCCCAGATGGAATGGCTGCTGCAGCTGGTCCGTCTGCTCGCGGCCATTCCCAGAAACTGCAATGGCAGCAGGTCCGTGCAGGCAGCAATCCCAGCGAGGGGGCACYGGCTGCCGTGGTGTGGAGGTGGAGAAGGTAACTTCCACAGACTCAGGAACATGAGAAACAAGGTACTAAACTCTCTATTGGAAGAGACTCCATAACCATAAATGCACCAGCATTCTGCAACCCCCACTCAGCCTCTGCTGYGTTACTCATTTGTTTTAGTTTTTGCTTGCTTGTTTTTTTGCTGACTGTACTGTTATTAACTGTAAGTGTTCAAGAAATCATTGCAAGAATACATTTTAGGCTTTCTTTGTTGTCCCCGCAGTTTGCAGCTCTGCAGGAATCTTGTTTCCAAGCATTGTTCCTGTATCCAAGAAGGCTAGAAATAAATTTAAACAAAGTTGGAGCCAGGTTTTTCATGTGGTGGCATGATTCCAGGAACTGGTGCTTTAAGATAAACAGTAAATATTGTGAGCCTTGCAAAACAGCTACTGATTCATTACTTATATCCCAGCGGTTTTGTCCCTCTGACTGCCTGTCTCGATGTTTCAGAGCATACGTAGCTTCTCTGCAGCCTTTGCCATGGGTTTCCATCAGCCAATATTTGCCTACTGCTTCCAGCATCCAACCCCGAGGGCAACCAAAATTATATGATCTAGAAACCATCCCCGAACAAATCATGTAACCATCCCTCGCAAACAGCATCCTCTTCCACTCCTCTCCCCGTTTGGTAAGGCAAACCAAACTCATTAGCAGCCTGGGAGTTGCATCTGGAATGGGGAGTTCCTGTGTCCTCCTGGTACAGACAAGGCTGACACCTAGTGACCAGACGCATTTATTCCTATGGGAATTCGCTGAATTCAGCGGATATTCACTCTTTAAAAAAAAAAAAAAAAAAAAAAAAAAAAAAAAAAAATCTGTCCTTTCTGTCTTGGCTGGCTTTGCACATCCTGCTTTACTGAACCCAAAATCAAGCGCAGAGTAAGAGATATTCTCCAAGTGGAAGAGTTTTCTGTCTGCTGATGGACGCTTCCCCAGCAAAACTTCTCACAAGGATGCCGGCACCTGGAAAACTGTCTTCTCCATTACTTGTGTATGTACCATGGTGAAAATGGCCTTCCCAATGTCAAACAAAGCAACATTTTCCTCATAAGATAATTAGAGACCTCAAAAGAAACCTGTCAAGATCTGAGTTGCTTCCCATGCAAAGGGGCTTCACATGAACCCCACTCTGCAGGCTTACAGAGTAGCCTTCAAGGAGGGCCTTCTGTCTTTCCAAGGCTTGTTGAAATGTTGGAAACCCAAATTCTGGTTGATTCAGAGTAGCTGTTTGGCTCTAGCATAACATTTGACAATGCAAAGTGTCAGAGTTCAATTTTTGTGGCTGAAAGGAAACTTTGGTTCTTCCTGAATGAAACGCCTCGGAATTTGTACAAGTCTTCTGCCCCTGAATGGGAAAAGCTTTTCTTTCCTTCAGATAATTATTTATATCTGACTCATTACTTTTCATACAAATCAGATTGTGTAAYTGTTGTATATTTCTAATTAACCTATGGAAAAAATAAAAAAGATTTTGTATTTTAAAATCCACTTGCRTTTTCCTCAGCTAACCCTCAGTGACTGGAGTGTTTCTCTGGGGAGATGGCTAACAAATTCCTGAGGCAAAAATCTCTTTCTCAAAGAGAAATGGTTCAAATCACTAAGCAACGTCAACCTTGAGACAGTCATTGCATTTCTGTAAGCTTAGGATTCAGATACTCTGACATTTTGTGCATGAAACTTCACTTTTATTCAGAGTAGTCGACAGGGTTGCAGTTTTCTTTCATATATACATATATTGTCGTAATTCTCAGAGTCCTGGGGGCACTGACAGGCTGATACCAGCCCACAGCCTGTCCCGTCCCCATCCCCATGGCAGTAGCCTATGATGTCCAGAGGACTCCACTCCCTCGGGATTGGGGAACCTGCCCTGGATACCAGTGCTGGCCAGCTGGGTACCAGCAACATTAACACCCAAATTTTACAAATAAATATAACAAAAATATTTTCCTTCTTGGAAAAAAAACTGATGGTGGAATTTGGTATGTATCTTAAAACTGCTTACTAATATTTGCCCAAATATTTGCAAATATTTGTTTGCAGTGCTTTAGGATTTCTTTTCACAGTGAGTTCATAAACTTAAAGGTTAAAGTGAAACTTAGTTGAATAGTCAATTTGAATTTTTTTAAGTATTGAAAACTGACTTTCAAAATCAAAGGTAATTTTATTCACACTGGAAAACTAATGCTCAGTGGTTGTGCTCATGCAGTCATGGAATAGACAAATAGTGACCTCTCATAGATAGTCACAAAGAGAACTCAAATTCTTATTTTTGGAAGTTGAATATTTAGAGACCTTGAATATGATCCTTAAGGTTTTAAGGAATGAAGGACCAGGTCTTTAATGACATAGGTCTTTAATGACTCCCCTTCTTGTTTTTGAGCTAATGGGAGTTTTGTTGGTTGGTCAGACCAAGGCAATTGTTTTCCTGCTTTCAGACTGTAAGTGCAAGATTCCTGTCTTTGTTCAAAGTTGTGATATGGGGAAAAATGAGTTAAAGTTCTCCTAAGATGAAGTACCTTCTTGGCATTAAAACCAATGAAGCAGGGATTGATTAATGGCTGTGTCTGCACRGACACATGAGCATAACTATAGGCTTGCTCTGCCACACCTGGAGCTGTCTGGATATGGTTGGGAAGCCAGTGATGACCAAGAAGTGGGATAGCAGCTCTAAGGTGATGCCATGGAGCCAATGTAATCAGCTCCATTTGGGGCAAGCAGAGCATTCATGGCTGGAACTAACGAGCTATTTCTCCTTCAAGGCAGGCTAGACACCCTGAAGCCTTCACGTAGAGAGGCTCACAGATGCCATGAGCTGTAATTGTCATGTTGGCTTAGCTGTATCCTTAGGTGCCTAAATTCTACTTAAATCCCATCTGAGTCACGCTAATCCAGTTGTAGTCCTGGGCCTTTATGATCCTGGCCCCTCACACATGAGGGAGTTAAAGCCCAGACTCCTGAGTCTCTGATTAGACTAAAGGGCAGCAATGCTTGTCTCCCTGCAGACCCTGTTACACACCACGAACGATATAKGTATTCTGCTGTATGACATAGTACCAGAGCTCCTTTAGAGGGGATTTGTGATGGCTACAAGTGTGAGCAACTGCTAACACCATTGCTAGAAGAGAGTTGAGTTGGGGTTTAACACCTGGAAAATCCACCAGAGTCTCAGGCAACTTTGTAAGTCCCAAACTGTTTTACTTCTACTTAGTAATAGGGTCCAAGTAGCAGGTGCCCTAAAGTAAAACTCAGCCTGTACACCTGGTCAGGTTGGAGTCAGATATAGCTTACAGCAGTGTGGACACAAATATACACGTAGACTTAGTCATAGGAAATCACCAAGAGTGACACCCTATGCTTAAGACTCTCCCCAACCCATTTGTTGGACAGTCCCAGTCCTCCAGCAACAAGAGGCACTGCAGAAGAGGACCTCTAGAGAACCCTGTGGTTCATCATCCCCCTTACCTGTGTCCTCACACAAAAGGGGAGCACATGAGACATACCCAACGATACCTGTTCAGGCTTCCCCTGAGAGAAAGGCAGCAGCAGAGAGATCTCAGGCTTATTTGAGGTGGGAATCCCTGTCCTATTGCCCTGCCTGGAAGAATACAAGCTCAGCAGCACACAGGCACTCTTCCTTTTCTTCAGGAAAAGTCATACAATTAAGATTAGGGTACATATGTTGAGAAGGGGTTGCTGCTAAAGTGACTTGGGCTGCCTCTTTTAATACTTTCCAATTAATTATTGAGGCAAAGTTGTTCTGCATGGGACAGAGATGGCAATTTGCTGGTGAGCTGTTTGCACACCTCTAATGTCTACAGCTCCTGTGCATGAAGGACACTTTTCTAATGCATTACCTTGGGACCCTGCTCTCACTTGCCTCCAACAGAAGGTCACCTAAAGATTCCCAGTACCAGCTGAAGCTGGTACTGTGATTCCTTTACTTGAATAAGTAAAGGTGATTCCTTTACTTGAATAAGTTAAAATGAAACCAGAACAACATACCAAAAGAGACTGATCTTTCAGACTTAAGTGTCTTTGCAAGAATTTTGTATTGGAGCTAAAAAATAAGGTCATATAGTCCTCTTTTCTTCTGATTTTTTAAGCATCTAATATTTCAAGRGCTTCATTGAAACTTTTAACTATCAAAGGAATTGGGCCATTTATTTATATACTTCCTTTTTTTATTTTACAAGGTTTTCCACCAATTCACTTGCCTTTTACCTGTACTTTATTCATAACGTAACAACATTCATCATACATTTGTAATTATAAAGTCGAGAGACATTTCCTTACTCCAGTTGCAGACAAAGAATTGTGAAGGTTAAAGTGTACCTGCTTGATTTTAGTCTTCTCATGGTTCAAGATTTCTCCCCATTGCACTCTAATTTGAGCTTTACCCAGCTTCCTTATAAAAATGCCAAGCAATGAAATTTTAAATACAAACTTGTATTGTTGAGGTTCTTCATTTTTGTGGCAGAAAACCATCAAGAAGTATAGGATTAAACACTATGGAGAGACCTTGAGCTTATATCTCTATCTACTAATACTCATTATTAGAAAAAGGTAACTGTGACTATTTCTGCTTACAATGTCGGATTTTGACTCCTTGTTGACAAAAAATGGAATAGGATGAAAAGAAAAAAAAATCCTTTTACAAAAGTATACATAAAATTCTAAGTAAAAAGACTACAGGGAAGTACAGCTTTATGCCCTAAGCTGTGCAATACAGAGACATTTAAATAATGATGCATCTTATGTGCTCTTGAGGAGTGACTGCTTTTTTGGGGGGAGGTTGGGGAAAATTAATTCAGATTATTAGTATGAACGTAAAACTCTTACTAAAAGAAAGGTCAAAGAGGATCGATAACTTTTTTMATTCATATGAGGCCTTTCTTATGATACAAGATAAACTTTGAAGTCCATTTCCTGGAACTTAAATGTTTTTTCTCTTCCCTTGCCCCATTTCCATTCTCCATGCCAGCCTGTCTAGGACTCTGAGGCCTCTCTGGCCATGTGACAGATACTTCTTTTGATCCCAAAGGACACAGGTCACTCTGACTCTTGACACAATTCATTTCTTATTAAGCCCTTCTCCTAATCTATTTGATTCATTTGGATTACATATCTTTTTTTTTTAAAATATTTTATTTTATTTTATTTTATTTTACTCCATATCCAATCTAAGAACAAATGGACACCAAACTCCCTATTTACTACCAAAAAGCATACTTTGTTAACTGCTAATGGATGGTCAAACTCCAACCAGCAAGCAACTCTCTGGGTACTGATCTGTTTTAGTCAAAGAACAATGTAGAGCAACCACTGATTTTCTGAAGCTGTGGCTTGCATTTCATAAATAAGCTCACAGTAAATAATCTTTACCTAGTTTCCAAGTAAAGCTTTGATCTGGATGCATGATAGCATGATAGTATTTTTGGAAGATTGCTAGTAGTCCATTGGCCACAAAGTCTGGGAGCTTGGAGGCAGCAAGAGCTGGCAGTGCTGGCACAGCCACTTCTTCAAGAGATGGCCAAGTCCAGCTACAGAGCCATTCGAAACACATCCAGCGCTTTGGCAGCTAAAACTAATACCAGCTGAAGTTCCTATAATGTGATGGTTATTTACCACCCTCTCACGCAGCCAGAAGCTGAGCTCCTTTGTCTTAGGGGATGCTGCAGTCAAGTTTTCCTGTTTCAGTTCAGTTTCCTAAGGAAACAAATACTATGCAACTGCACCTGCCTGCCTATCTGCTAAGACATTTGGCTCTCTTTCCATTTTTTWAAAATCCTTTGAACAATATCAGTTTTGTTTGATGGGAGAAAAAGAAATGTTTGAAAACAGGCAGCTAGACAGAGAAGAGACAAAAGTGTTCCATGCATTAAGCCAGGCTTCAATATGAACTCCTTTTATTAAACATCAGCAGATTTCTCCGCAAGGYTTAAAGCAGAGAAGCTAGGACACAGGGGGTGTGCTGCTCATAGCATTTCTGTGATTATGTGCATTCCTTCCCGGCTGCTGTGTGAAGGATGTGCACCAACACACTGACTAGAGAGGGAATCCACAAAATATCTCGTCAAAGCAAAATGGTAACAAAAACCTGCTTCCCCTCCACCCCCTCAAATTCTTCAACAGTCTCAACATTATTTGTAACACTAGAGGAAACAACACTTCCCGTCACAATGTGATTTACATAAAGCCAACAGTCCTTGAAGTTTAAAAAGTGATGGCAATTAGAACCTTTTGCTTCTGCACCATGAAGTTCTCAACTTCAAAAAGCTTCAGAACGTATTTGATCCATATAACTTTAGTTAGAAAGCTGAACTTCTACGCTAGTCTGTTCCAGTTACCTACTTTTGCATGCAGTTCTGACTGCAGTTTTTTTTTCCCCTTGCCATTCCTTGACATGAGAGACAGATTTTAATGTGTAGAGACGTAAAAAAAAAAAAAAAAAAAAAGATAGTTTTAGAATACCTCTACAGAAAATGAGAAAGATTGATAGGTACCACTAGCCTAGTAGAATAGGTCTATTTATAAGACAATTTCATAATTTTCTCTGAGAGGAAGAATCATTCCTTTTCCAACTTATCCCATCTGAAACTTGGCTTACTGGCTACCCAAGTAAACACAAAATATAATGTTTAGCCTAAACTTATTCCCCAGACATGGACTTTTTTCTAATTGCCTAAAAACATCTCTGTTTTTCTTTCTTCCAGTTCTCTTTGGGAGAGGAACCAGCTCCCTGTCTGCCCTGGCTGGAGTTGAGAAAATGCACCTGCCTCTGTGACTCAGCAGGAAATTAGGAGGCAGATCAGCAATGCAGAAGCACCAGCAGCACCAGAGTGTGTTTCACTGCTCAAGAAAGAGGTTGGCTAGTAGGTTGGTGACTTCCTGGCATCTCTCTAGGGGATTTAGCCACTGAAATGTGCTTATTCCTTAAAGCAGCAGGAAGGGGCAGCTGGCAACGCCAAGGAGGGCACAGATGAAGATGGAGAGTGACAAAAGGTAAGGAGGGAGCAGCAGGCAGCCTCTAGTCCGTGGCTCTGGTTTTCTGCCCTCTGGGTTTGTGTTGTTGGTTATAAAAGCAGCCAATAGGCAAAATCCTCCTGATGTGGAGCCTGAGCAGCCTGTTGTGGTGCTGGTCCACAAGGATCTGCGCACATAGAGCAGCCATCCCTGCCTGCAAGAGGACACCTCCCTGGCTGCTACTGATTTACGAGAAGCGAGAATTAAGGCTGCAGTCTCCGTTTTTCTCCAAAAATACCTGCACTGCAGTTGTCTAAGGACCGCTGGGGGGAGATATTATCCCAGCTATTTTGTGCCATCAGGCRTTGCTGTTCCCAAGCTCCCTGAGCAAGAAGTTCCTCAGTTTAATTCTTGGTTGTTACTGTGATTAAAACTTGTATAATTTGGGATGAAAAGTCTCTAAGGCGTTTTGAGGCTGTAAAATTTTAATATGTGATTTTCACCAAAGCAGAAAGTGCTATTTAAAAATATAGGAAGTACAACTGCTTGGACATGTCTTTTTTAATATATTGATCATGAAGGCTTTTAACACTTTCAGTCATGCATGGAAATTAATGAGGCAACAACTTTGGGGGGGAAGAATGGGGAGTTTTCAGAGATAACGACTGATAAATGGGAAATCTACTACTCTATCATCTTTAYGTTTCCTGGAGTTAGAAACTGCAATCTTTGAAGATCTCTGTAAGTCCAAAATGGTTAGATCACTCTCATCACAAAGTAACTAAACTATGTTSAACCTTTTAAACTTGATAGACATACTAGATTGATAATATACAAAGGCCTCTCATGAAGACATTTCTTCTGTTTCTTAAAAGATTTAAGTCGTGATAGACAGTATTCATTAAGCGTAATATGTTTGGATTGGTTTTCAAGGCGATTAGAGTTGCTTTATACTACTTCTTTTCTTACTTAATGCATCATTCTACAAAGAGTGCCACTGAAATGCTGGTGAAATGATCCCTCTAGGGCTCTGCTAGCAAATGAATGGTGTGCTGAGATTCAGTCTTCTAGGCACGAAAGCCGTACCAAACATTAAGTACTGAGACAAGTAACCTGGGAAAAGTCAACTGCAATACAAATGAATGGCTTTTTTTGTGTTTGTTTCTATAAGAAAAGTATAATGAGAAATCAATTTTGTGATGTGCATTCTGAGCCCATAATGTAGCAAGAGGCATCATAAGCAGCATATTGAAAAATAAAAGGGCGTCTATTCTCTTTTAACCCAAATCAAGCCACCCTATGAACCTAGCCACAATATGGCCAATTCTCTTGTGTTATAAACAGTTAAAACGGTGCATTTATGGAATACACATCTGTCACATTCTGGTTGTTAATAGGTCTCAAGCTAAGATGTCAGAAAGCAACCATTTTAAGTCAATGAGGCATCAAATTCCTCTTCATATGGCATTCAGAAAAAGATGTGGATTGTTAGTGAAGTTTGCATCTTGAGATTTTCTGAAGTTTTTCAGTGTAATATCATAATATGAGTACATTGGAGAAGGGCTGACTTGTTCCCAGCTCTGCTGAGGACAAGACTCTACAATCTGCTTTCTGTTAGCCTAATGCCATCCTGAAATGCACTCCTGTTATTTACTTAATTATGGGAGAAATAAACCGCTAATACTGGCAAGTTTTCCATTTTCTTCCAGAAAACACCCTGACCTTCAAAATTGTCTGTCGAGTCCTTCTGTTTTACAATACTACGAAAATGAGATGAGTGGAAAGCAAGAAAAACTATTTTTGTAAGATGTGACATCCATCACTGTCATTTTCCCCTCCTTTCCCCAGAACAGTGGAACATCTATGGTATTTGGAGACCTCTCGCTGCCTGGAGATCTCACTCACTGGAAGATCTTCCACTCACACAGCAAAGCTGCATGGAGTTAATCAAATTCAAAAGTGTACAAGAACAGGTTTTATTTAGTTTCAGTCTTGCTCCATATATACAGTGTTGTAGGTGTAGTGATCAAAAGGACGAACATGGTTTGTTCTTTTTGATTCAGTCAAAAAAAAAAAAAAAATCAAAATCACTGGATTTATTTGCTCCTATAATACCCCTGGAGTTATAGGTACTCACAGACGCGTTAGAATCACAGAATCACAGAACGGTTAAGGTTGGAAGGGACCTCTAGAGATCATCTAGTCCAACTTTCCTGCTCCAGCCTGTGGCACAGGGTGGCATCCAGATGGGTTTTGAAGTCCTCCAGAGAAGGAGACTCCACAACCTCCCTGGGCAGCCTCTTCCAGGGCTCTGTCACCCTCACAGTAAAGCAGTTCCTCCTCACATGCAGATGGAAATTTCTGTGTTGCAATTTGCACCCGTTACTCCTTGTCCTGTCACTGGTCACCACTGAGAAGAGCTTGTCCCCTTCCTCCCTACATTCCCCCTTCATGTACTTATACATGTTAACCAGATCCCCTCTCARCCTTCTCTTCTCCAAGCTGAACAGGCCCAACTCATTCAATCTCTCCTCATGCGAGAGATGTTCCACTCCCTTAATAATCTTTGTTGCCCATGTTTAGAACATGTCCCCAAAGTGCAGCTCCAACATGTGAGACTTCTTTCCTATGTGTTCACTGGATGAAAAGGTTCCCAACCCAAATTTGTCTTAGATTTTCAATAGAAATTTTGTTAATTTTGCTAATTAAATACTCAATAGCCAAGAAATCTTCTATTCTGTGAGATAAAGAACAGATTGCTTAAAGCTTCTGGTTCACAAAGACAAACATCACTGCAAGGCTTGGCAACTTATGCTCTATGAAGCAATGAGCTTCAGGAGACAAGAGGTCATGTTGTAACCTTCTGGAAGAAGAGGGTGAAATAAATTGCCCAAGAAATCTAAACTTATCCTTTAACCTGTGCACTTTTTAAATGTGAAAATAAAAAGTGTAACTAAGAGTTAATGATTTTTATTTCTTATAAATGATAGCTTTTTATTTACACAAAACCACTGCAGGGAATATCAGCTAGAAAACATTATATCATTCAGCACACTCAAGGATTAAATCCAGCCTTACATGCTAAAGTCGAAGAGCAAGAATAATATCCAGCTTGCAGAGCAGTTGCCATTTATGCTTGCCTCAGATGGCTGTGGAAGGGAAAAAAATAAGGGTTTCTGGCATGTGGGGTTGCATAAACTCTGTCTCTGGTACGATGGACCTGGATAAACATAGGAAAGAGGAAAGATCCTCTTTCTTTACATGAAGAGTAACATATGAGACTTTGCATTAGAGACTTTGCATTAGGTAAATGCACTTTTTTTTTTTTTTTTTAAGAAGGCGTAGAAGATTCCCGCTGATGAAGATGTCATTTCTTTGGAAAGATCAGTTGGAATCAAATGCTGAGAGGATAAATAAAGAGGTTCTTGAGCTCCTCTACTACTCAGTGACTTTTGTATGTTTTTTGGGGTAAAACTCCAGCTCAGTGCATGCAACATGGCCCAGATTAGACTGGGACTTCCCAGAAATCAGTAAGTCTTGTCCACCTCTTGAGCTGAGGGATTCACAGATTCACAGATTCACAGAATATTTAAGGTTGGAAGGGACCTCTACAGATCATCTAGTCCAACCTTCCTGCTCAAGCAGGCACACCTACAGCATGTGGCACAGGGYGGCATCCAGGCGGGTTTTGAAGACCTCCAGAGTAGGAGACTCCACAACCTGCCCGGGCAGCCTGTTCCACTGCTCTGTCACCCTAACAGTAAAGAAGTTGCTCCTCACCTGGAGRYGGAATTGCTGTCTGTCCAGGATTGCTGTTCCAACAGTCTGTTTAAGTGTGCACAAGGAAGATCAAACCCCGTTCTTTGCAGAACTGCCCGTAGCACTTTCACAGATTTTGTGATAGTGTACAATGGATGGAGACTTAGAACAAAACCACCAGTGCAGGTTCAGTTACTTATGAACTTAAACCTTTTTTTAYGCAGAATCTCTTGTAATATAAATAAAATCCCAGCTGAGGCAATCATCTGCTTATTTATTTCAAGATCATATGAGCAGGCAGAGAATGTCCTAAGCTTTGTTCCTAGCACCCAATTTGACAAGCTGTCCAGAGTCAGAATAACCCTGGCCTCATACTTCTTCCTAAAGTCTCCTGCTGAGTGTAAAATATGGCTGTCTTGCAGTTTGAATAAGGCTTTTAATATGCCATGGGATGTCACGGTCCACAGCGATGGAATAGAGTGTTCTGCTTGCTGTGAAACAGAAGCAAGCTAACCAAACTGGTTTCTTCCTCCTAAGTACATAGCAACTGATCTGCAGTTCAGTCACTGAGACTTGAAAAAATATCAACCTTGATCACACACACAAAAAAGTATTTGACAGATGGTTTTAGTCTTTCCTCAGCACRAACATCTATTTTTCCAGCAAAACTAATTTGAGTTAGGTTAATACACTGAAGACAAATATGTTGTCTCTTTTCCCAGTACATTATTAGCAGACTGTGCAGTAATGTGGTTGGTATTTCTTTGAATTAAACTCTCYGGAGAAAATATTCACAGCTCACATAAAAATCATCTTATTCTCAAGATAGTAATGTGGCTAGGAGAGAGGAATTTTTATTAGAGAATATAGAGGAAAACAATGCTTAAAACCAAACCACAGTCCCACTGCACTGCTCTGGTTGAAAGAGGTGAAGTGCTGCCTCCCTGCTCCTCATACCTATGTGTGCAGGCTCAGCTTGAGTTGAGAAATGGAGTTGGGGACAGATGGCTGATGTGTCTGAACAGAGGAGGAGCTCAGGAACAGCAGCAATCTGCATAGCATCAAATGTTTCCAGAGCTGTTGCATATTCTTTCTTCCCATTGCCTTTTTCTCTACTCTCTGCATGATGCTATGCTGCTGGTTACAGCGCAATAAACAGGTGCTAGACTAGTACGAGGCCTGTTCTGTCTGGTCTGGATGGAGACCTACCTGTGGAAATGGCCTTCACCTTGTAATAAGATTTCAAGAGGAAAGAAAGCGTCTTCGATTTGAGTTGAGTTTCAGCCACTGGACATGAAACCTGGAAGCCTGTGGTGAAAGCCATGGCTGCAGACTGGGCACATAAATGCTAAAGCATGTTGAGGAATAGGTGGAACAGCTTAAAGGTATCTTCTGGAAATTGTTCTTGCTCTCATTGCCTGTACTCAGCACAACACCAGCATGGCCCCAATTCTAAGGATAAAATCGTTCAGTGTTTTGCAGCTTCCAAGCCTGCACTGAGCTGTATTTTTTTTTCTGAGCTTTACAGCTTGCAGTTTTATCTTGTTGCACTCAACCAAAGCTAGTCTCCATTTTGGTAGACACATTTTCCACAGGAAATTAATGTATTGTTTCCCCAAAGCTATTTCAGTCCATAAATTTCGCTGCACTCTGCCCAGTTGCACGTTACTCCAGCCAGCTAAACAAATCCAGTGCCCTTCGACAGCCCTTCTGCTTGATGGGGCCTGGTGAACTGTGCCACTCTCGCATGTGCTTCTTGGCTCTTCCAAATGACAGTCCCCTGCAAGACAGCCTGCACTTGAATATCCCTGTCTGCCCCTTCTACCACACACACACATCCTTCAAGGAAACCTGCATACAGTGTGCCGTGTTCTCCTAAGTCTTGGGTTAGTCCTCTTAATGCATATAATGTATATACCTGATGTGTGACATGATGTGCTGGTTTTGACCATGGATTTGTTTGTTTTGTGTTTTAATAGCCTTTTCAGTCACGATCATTGGAGTGTTTTAATTAAGGTAGGTAGTGAGACTTCTGCCACTTCTCTGGAGACAAATTAATATAACCCAGCTGAGATGCAGCATCACCTTGAAAGAGCTGAAGGGCCCCGATTCCCCCACCGAGCCTCTCTCCGTCGAGATGACAAGTAGCTCCTTGCTGTCAGGTCCGTGTAGGAAATCCACACAGCGGCGCGGAGAATGTTTATTGTGGAGGGAGAACTTTTGCCCTGTGAAGTCACCTCCTACCAGTCACCAGTAGGTTTCTGATATTCTATCACAGGAAATTCCTGGTGGACCACAAAAGCAGTCCCCTGAGTCCAGCTGCTGGGGCGGGGGGAGCAGGGCTGCGCTGAAAGCGCCGGRCTGAGCCTCAATGTCCAGCGGGGAAGGGAGCACCTGTGCCCTGCAAATCGCAAGCCGTGTGCTCTTCAAACAATGTTAAAATGAGCTATACAGGGGAGCAAAGGTCAAGCGAACCATTCTTGTACTGCATTTTATGCAAACAAAAAAAAATGTATTAGAGGATGTGCTTTGTATTCTAACAAGGTACTGTATGATTATATTTAGGCTTTGTGTCTTTGAAGCCCTTGGTAACACAACTGTATAATCACAGCTCTTGATGTTAATGAGGAAGTTATATTATAAGGTACTACAACTAGCTGTAGCACTGTAGGAAGAATGAATAACCTGTATGAGAGCATATAAAACCAGTTATAAGGGCCTTGAATGATGGATATATGCGACCAATATATACATTTCTGCAAAGAAGAAAGCAAAAAAAATGTCAGTTGGCAGCTACTTTTCTTACCTCTGAATGCACAGGGCTTACTTGCCACATCCCAGCTCCTTCCCCTAGTGCACAGGCTTCTGGCACTCCACTTTCCCCTGCTTTTCTGTCAGTGTTTCAAATACTGAATCCCAGCAGCTGCCTTGCTAAGAAAGCAAGTCTGGATGAGCCTTTACCTGAGGAGACAGTTGGTACACAGCAGAGAAGGATGGAGATGTTATGGAATCAAAATAAGAAATGACGCCCAGTAAAAATAGATGATGGCGTTTGCAGGGAACTGCGATTAGCTCCTAAACAATGTCTGATTTCTAGCTTAAAATTAGCAGTACACTCTTATTGAAGGTGGAATCTGAACAAAGCCAGAATTGATTCAAACAAATTGTTTCACTCATACAAGTACAAACTAGTTCTTGTCAGTCCTGAGAAGAAGTTAGTATTGTTTTCTGTTTCTCACAGTATTTTTCTTCTGTCTCAAACTCCAGGATGCCTAAGCATTGCAAAATAAAACAAAATAAATAAAAATTCTCTTTGAGGCTTTGAAGGATTTTGATGCTACAGCCCTTGTTTGCTGTTTCTCAATTCGCATTTGCAGCTGCCTACTCTCACTGCTCAATTTTACCAGAGCCTTCTGCAGCAGAAAAGAAAGTTCTGCTTTTAAGATTGCATTATTTTCCTTTTATTTTTTTCTTGAGAGATGGTAATGAGTGTGAATATCTTCTGTTTTTGCAGCAGGTGGTTAAGTGAGAACAGAATGAGTTCTGAGGCTGAGAGGAGCACCGCACTAGCTGGCAGCAGCTGCAGCAGGTTGTTGCAATCCCAGAGGACTTAATCTTTAGACCTAGGAGGGAAGGGTTATAAAGGCATTGCAGAAGGTGCCCATGTGATTTAGGAGCTTATGCACCATTTTTAAAAAGTGACTTACCAGGGCTGACAGGCTGGATAGGGCCTGAAGTCAGATGGGCATTTTTGAAAGCTGTACCCCTTATTTATAAAGAAAGGAAAACGTGAGGCAATCACAGCTGATTCAGCATCCGGCAATCTCAGCCAAGTCATATTTTACCTCTTCCCTTCCCTCCTCACACAAAACTTCCAGGAAAACCTGCAAAAGAAAAGGCATATGTGGGTAGGAGGAGACCYGCTTTTAATTTCTGTACCTCCTATTCAACACAATGCCACACAATGCACAGGATGCGAATATCCCAAGGCACCTTATACAATACAAGTGAAAAAAAGAGTACATGCACACACATGCACAAGAAAGGGGGAGCAGAAAACATGACAGTTATAAAACAAGACACAGATAAAGCTATCTGAAAAAAACTTATGTAGAGGAGATTTTTGCCGAGAGAAAAAAATCAAGTGGTCATGAAAACTTGATTCCATTTTGGAGTTCAATGTGTTCATTTTTCTCTGCTGCATGGCTGGTATCAGGAATGCTCCAGTATCAACAGAGGAGGCCTCTGGTGTAACACATCTCCTGCCCATAGTCACTGATGCTTCTCTGGTGTTGTCTGTACATCAGCCTGGACTCCTGTGATCGCGGCTATCACGATAGCAGGCAGAAGCTGTGGAAGCCAGAAGTGCATCGGGGCTATTCCTTGTTTCCTAGGCCTCTCTTCAYTCAGATGTAGCCAGAAGAGCCTGTTTGGGAGCAGCTCCCTCCCACAGGGACGTCACCTCCACGTCACCTCCGCCACTTCAGAGATCACTCAGGGGAYTGGACCAATCCTGCTATCCCAGCACAGTGGTGCCAAGTGTCTGGAGCAACACCCTGATGAAGGCTGCTGTCAGCACTAAATGAGTGCATCAGAAGCTGATCAAAGATATCCAGGTTTTCTTGAGCCCTTTTGCTGATGCATTGCTCTGCATTTCCATGAGAAAGGCAATGTTTTGGGTGATGCACCCAGAGCCTTGTCCAACCTCCTTTCAGGCCTGCACAGAATTTCCTGGATTGTTTTGAGCATCTTAGCTGCCTTATTTTGAACCCAAAAAAGAAGATTTCTTTTCCTTAATAAAAATTCACAGCAAATTGATGTTTGGCATATCAGGAAAGAATATGGGAAATGCCTATTTTTATTTATTCCTTCACTAGGAAACAATAATACTAASACACACAAAAAATCATAGAAGTCTTTATACAGCATGACAAGAGAGAGCTTTTTTGGAATGGATCTTGGAACTGTGGCCAGTGAGACCAGATGGCCCTAAACCACCCAGGCTAGTGACACAGAGCACCTGGCAACTGCCATTGGTAGAGCTGTCGTTGCTATACCACTCAAAACTACATGAAAATTTCATGTAAAGGATACGTGTTTATTCTATTTAGCAGTTATATTCCACAACATCTTGCATTTCTGACCAGATTAAATTCTGGTTTTGTTTTTCTTCTTTATTTTTCCTTTTTTTAAGCATGCATTCTGATTCCCAAGTAAAAGGTGGGCTTAGCTGCATGTCTTGGTACAATGAGAACTGGTACGTTTTTTAAAGGTTTGCATAAAAACAATTGTCAGTAGATTCCAATTAAATAATTAATTTATCTTCTGTGTGTGTTTGTGTCTTGCAACCAACTCTTTTGTTTTCTAAGGGGGAGCTTGGATAAACAAATAGTCCCCTCTTGAGCAGTGTCCACCCTTCTCTCCACAGCCAGCTCCTCACCTACTGATGTAATCTGCTCTTCCCATTCCCACGTMGTTCTCTGAGCCTGGTGTCCCGGCCTTAGTTGGCACTTTGTCATCACAGCCAGCACAGGAAAGGAGTCATTGTTGCCCTGACATTGGACCGAGTGGAGAAAGTGACCAAAAATGGACCAGTAGGTTTGTTCCAGTAAGTTACTTTATTTTGCTCGTGGTTTAAAACTCAACAACAGGCTTTGAAGCATGCTGAACAGTAATGATGTCCTGATTCTTCTGTGAAAGTTACTACTTACCATGTGCCAATGATCTTTTAGCATATTTTAGTGTATGCAAACAATATGCAAACAATATGCATTAATAAACATATATATTTAAACAGTTTCCAAAAAGTTCCCCCCCCCCAAAAAAAAAAAAAAACCAACCCCCAAAAAAACACAAGGACACCAACTCTTCTACCATGTCATTGCAGCACAAAAGTGCCACAGAAGGTGGCATGTTCTTCGAAGGCTGCTGGAAGAGAGTCACATGGGCTTATACAGAATCACAGAATGGCTGAGGTTGGAAGGGACCTCTAGAGATCATCTAKTCCAAACCCCCTCCTCCAGCAGGGACACCCAGAGCACGGGGCACAGGGTGGCATCCAGACAGGAAGATCTCCAGAGAAGGAGACTCCACAACCTCCCTGGGCGGCCTGTGCCAGGGCTCTGTCACCCTCACAGGAAAGAAGTTCCTCCTCACMTGSAGATGGAACTTCCTGTGTTGCAGCTTGCACCCATTACTCCTTGTCCTGTCACTGGCCACCACTGAGAAGAGCTTGGCCTCTTACTCCCTACATTCTCCCTTCCTGAACTTATACATGTTAATCATATCCCCTCTCAGCCTTCTCTTCTCTAAGCTAAACAGGCCCAACTCACACAGTCTCTCCTCATACGAGAGATGTTCCAGTCCCTTAATCATCTTTGTTGCCCTCCGCTGGACCCTCTCTAGAAGCTCCACGTCCCTCCTATACTGGGGTGCTCAGAACTGCCCCCAGTACTCCAGGTGMMGCCTCACCAGAGCTGAGGAGAGGGGCAGGATCCCCTCCCTTGACCTGCTGRCAACACTYCTCCTGATGCAGCCAGGATCCCATTGGCCATCTTGGCCATGAGGGCACTGCTGCCTCATGGTTAAGTTGGTGTCAACCAGGACTCCCAGGTCCCTCTCCATAGAGCTGCTCTCCAGCAGGTCAGTCCCTAATCTGTCCTGGTGCCTGGAGTTATTCCTCCCCAGGTTATTCCTCCCTACACTTGTCCTTGCTGAACCTCAGGAGGTTCCTCTCTGCCCAACTCACCAGCCTGTCCAGGTCCCTCTGGATGGCAGCACAGCCCTCCGGAGTGTCGGCCACTCCACCCAGCTTGGTGTCATCCGCAAACTTGCTCAGGGTGCACTCTGTGCCCTCGTCCAAGTCATTGATGAACAAGTTGAACAGCACCGGGCCCAGTACTGGCCCCACTGGCCACAGGCCTCCAACTAGACTCGGCCCCATTTATTATCACCCTCTGAGCTCTGCCATCCAGCCAGTTCTCGATCCACTTCACTGTGCACTCGTCCAGACCACTCTCCTGGAGCTTCTGTATGAAGATATTATGGGAGACAGTGTCGAAAGCCTTGCTGAAGTCAAGGTAGACAACACCCATGGCTCTCCCCTYGTCCAGCTGGCCAGTCATCCCATCATAGAAGGCTGTTAGGTTCATCAGACATGACTTCTCCTTGGTGAATCCATGCTGACTACTCCTGACCACCTCCTTCTCCTTCACATGCCTAGAGAGGCCCTTACACTCAGGAAAAATTAACAATACAGACTACTGCACTTTTGCTGGTTATGCTGGTTGCTAAAGGCAGAATGGGAAGGTAACACTTCTCAGTTATTGACTTTCATGTCTTCCAGGTGCTCATCTATTTCAATAGCGGCACTCTGACTTTGAATCCCCTTCAGTCCTGTATGTTTATAATTAGCCCAAGGAAATCTGGATAAGAGGGAAATACCTCTTCTAATTGCAAGTGGTGATTACGAGCTACTCTTTTTTAGAGCAGGTCCTCACATTTTTGGTCAGTAAGCTTCATATCCAACGAACACTGCAATATTTATATAGTTGGAAAAAAAATGCCATGTCTGTTGATGTTTGAACAACACTTGTGTGATACTGTCTGGGTTGCACAATGACTCAGTGCAGTAGGAATGTCAGCTATGAAGTGAGGAAATTTTTACATCGCACCCAAGGGAGTTAGAGAGAATCTCTGGTACATCCTTGCACACAGTCCAATACAACAAGACATTTTCAGCTGTTGGACATGGCACTACTTAAAAGTGAACTACAAAGTGGGAGGAATGTGGATATATGCTTTGTTTTGTCTGTGTTGTAATGCAGAAAGGAGAGATACATTTCTTTCATTTTTTTTTCTCTCTACTTATGTTTTTTTGTTTGCTTGTTTTCTAATATCGGAAACTTGAAATGTGCTTGTCCAAGAATAGTCTGTGACCAAGCTGAAATAACAAAAAGACAGGAGAGAAAGACAACAAATTTAATGGAAATGATTTCTGCAATTGGGGTAGAGCACTGTCAAGTTTTTAACATCTCCTTAACTTAAATGGTAATGAACAATTTCTAAAAAGGTTCTCTTCCCTTTGCATATAAAGAAAAATATGCAACTTCTGCATAAGATTATAGACTTTTTCTTATTAAGTTAAAAGCATATAACACACAGTATGGGTSATAATATCCTTGGCCAAGTTTATCTATCTTTGATGTCAGTAGGAAATTATTATTCTACATTTGAGGAAGAACTTAGTCACTGTGAAGCAGGACACATTTGAGGAAGAACTTCTTCCATATGAGGAAGAATTTCTTTCCTGTGAGAGTGACAGAGCCCTGGAACAGGCTGCCTAGGAGGATTGTGGAGTCTTCGTCTCTGGAGGTCTTCAAAACCCGCCTGGATGCCACCCTGTGCCATGTGATCTTGGTGTCCCTGCTGGAGCAGGAGAGTTGGACTAGATCTCTAGAGGTCCCTTCCAACCTTAACCATTCTGTGGGTCTGTGATTCTGTGTTTTGGAGCGAGGCTTGGTGCATGGGCTTGGTGCTTGATGTCTCCACTCCCATTTGGCAGCCTGTTTGCTTGCCCTTGACCATCCTTTGAATTCAGTGACCAGGGCAATGGGGAAGCTCTGGTTCTTTGAAGCACTGCCTTGCAAGACCATGGAAGGTGAGAACGGCAACAAAGACAGACTCAGAATGATTTCCTAGGCCTTCATTTTCAGGCCCCTGATCTTCCCGTTACATATGTTTATATATATGTTTATAACCCATGTTATAAAATCGCTTTCCAGATGATTTTCATCTTGTTTGAAAGAACACTTAGGCAGTAATGAAAACAGAAACATTTTAGGGTCTATTTTGGGATACAACAAAAGTCAGAGGCAAAAAATAATGCAAACTCAATTTAAAGAAAAATTAAGGAAAGGTAATCAATCACCATTACAATTATCTCCAGAAATGGGGTTGGACATCACAGAATCACAGAATCACAGAATATTCAAAGTTGGAAGGGACCTCTAGAGATCATCTAGTCCAACCTTCCTGCTCCAGCAGGGACACCTAGAGCATGTGGCACAGGGCGGCATCCAGGCGGGTTTTGAAGACCTCCAGAGGAGACTCCACAACCTCCCTGGGCAGCCTGTTCCACTGCTCTGTCACCCTCACAGTAAAGAAGTTCCTCCTCACCTGGAGATGGAACTTCCTGTGCTTCAGCTTATGCTTATGCTTATTCTGATCGCTGGCCACCAGTGAAAATAGCCTGTCCCCTTCCTCCCGACATTCTCCCTTCCTGAACTAATACACATTAATCAGATCCCCTCTGAGCCTTCTCTTCTCCAGAGAAAACAGGCCCAGCTCACTCAGCCTCTCCTCATACGACATAACCACTTATTTTCTATTTCCGTGTCATTAGGTGTAGGTCACAGAAATAGTTGTATGACTGAGATGATTTAGGATATTTCCCACTCTCTACAGATGCATTATGCCATTTTTTCTCTTCCTTCTGTGATGCGAAGTCTTAATACCAATGTCTCTTTAATGGATTTTTTTCCTTCCTACACCCTTTTGTTTTGAACTTAGATCTAGTATGTGCAGACTACTACCTCTAATGAATGAGAGGGCAGTCTGCAATATTGACTGCCTTACTCAGACAATAATATATCTGTATTTATTTAAGATACTAATCATTTGCATGGTCACTTATGATGTTTGTGTAAAAAAAGTCACTGCTACAGTGATAAGATAAAGGTATGTCATATGTTATGTTGTCTTTTGATGCTCAAACTTATCATGAGAGGTAGCAAACCCATTTGTTCTTCAACTGGATTAGGCAGCTGAGTAAGTATATTAAGGGAATAAAGCAATAGAATTCACTAATTTAATAAAAATTATTCATTTACGACGTCAACAAATGAGCTTCTGAATGGATGGGTGTCTGATTGTGCATAGTGACTTAGAGGGGGAAGAATCATATCCATTAGTTATTAAAATTAATCTCCTTCTGTAAATGCTTCAAATTTGGTCCAGCGGTTTCTGTCTTATGTAGTCTAGTTGAGCCATACTAGCTCMAGCTAAGCTGGCACAATTGGGCCACCTGGGAATTTGTGGATGGACAGGAAGCTTTGGTGACTGAGCCTGGTAGGTGGCACACTGTCCTGGAGGCACTGCAAGCACCTCCACCATGGTGCTATGGGACACATCTGCTGAAGGAAGCATCCTTCAGATAAGATTCAGATAAAACTGAAAATGAGAAGCTCCTTCTTTCCCACCAGAGAGAAAGCCAGGTTCTAGCCAGATCGTATGTCTCTGTAGTGCCATTACCACTCCTGTAGTGCCATTACCACTCCTCTTGGATTGCTGAAGCAGGTTTCAGCGTGCTGTTCAGTAGCCTTCATGTTCAATGCTTGAGTGAGAGGCATTTGAGAAGAGGGAAATGATTCATTTTATATACAAATGTGTAGCACCCCTGTGGATGCAAGGCAAATCCTTCAGAGGTTGATACTGTTCCAGTAAGCACTGCTTAACTTCTCAGGATATACAGGGTAAAGTATCTTTCTATATGAGGAAAACTGCTATTGAGTTTAGATTTAATTAACATGGTGATAAAGCCCAACCAAAATACCTCTTTTTTAACCATGGCAATACCTAAGGGCTCAGATTTTAAGATATGGTTCTTAATTGGGCTGTTGTGAACAACCTCATTAATCTGTGCACAGATTTGGTACTGAGGCTCTGTGGAAAGCTTGCATATGCACAAATAAATCCCAAAGTGACCAGCACAGCTTACTCTCAAGTTCATTTGTGAGTGCTGTATTTTTTGAGTACTTTTCATTGCTTCGCTTCAGAAATTTTTACACATGTCCTGCAAGGGAAGAGAGGAATTGCTGGCGCAGTCACAAACCTGCAGAGCTCTGTCCTCACTATCTGAGGAGAAAACTTGGAAAAGCTTATACAGAAGCACAGAGAGGTGAGACCACAGTAGCACACTCAAGGGCAAGGAGCAGTAATTGTATCCYCTGTGTGTGTGTTTTAGGATGTATCTGCAGTGCACATATCTGAAAAGTGGTATACTCGAGCTCAAAAGCTACAATAAAGATAAAAACTTGGACATCAAAGGTAAAATGAAACTCATGACAGAATGCTTTATTTATTATTATTGATTAATTTATTTATTTGTTTATTTTTATTTTAGGTTTTGGAGAGCTATCAATTCTTCTGAGCAATGAAATGAGCCAAGACACAAAACCCCTAAAAGAGAGAAAAGAAATCTGTTTCAAACAYACTACCACACAGACTCTATCACTTTATTTGAACTCTTTTTATCTGGATTTGTTGATTCCCACGGAATTCGTCCTTCAGGCATCAATACAAATTTAAGGAGAACTGGGCCTGGTGTGTCTGCGCAGCTCATAGCTACAAACATGGCTTCGGATCGGTAGCCTGGCAGTTGTGCTGTGGATAATACACTTTTAACCCTACCTCCTCAGAAGGGGTTTGCATTATTCATCATTACTTGTCTCTATCCAGTTCAAGTTCATGGTGATAAATCTAGCTTATAAGGCACTTACAAAGATGGGTGTGGTGTGCTGATAGCATTCATGATTAAGTGCTTTCCTGTGTCAAATATAGCCCGTAATATACTACAAACAGGCAGTCGATTTTTATACAAACTGATCTGGCTGCTATCAGACGCTGACATTTTATACTAATACTTAAAATAAATCTAGAAACAGGAAAGAAAGTACAGAATTATTGTTTTAAGCTAACTGTGAGAGCTTATCTTCAAAGTGGCAGAGTTTCTATTGTATTTAAAGAAACTGGTCAGTATACTGGTGTAAAGGTTAGAAGTATGCATAAAACTGGAGTTAAATTCCAGTCTCAGCTATTGCTTCTGATACAGAACTTCTAAGACCTTTTTTTTATGACATGAAGACTTTAAAATGTTGCTGCCTTATTTTATTTCTTTCTAAGCTTGCCAACTTTGAGTTAAAGCCTACAAATGCTGGGATCAATGGGAGTTTTGCCAGGTATTGCAATAAGACTGGGAGGTGGCAGCATGCATTAAACTCTGTGACCTGTTAAACACTATGGTCTACTTAGAGAAGAACTAGGGACATGTGAGCTAATTCTGTTGGTCTTTTATTTGGATGACTTATTGCATGTAACTTCGGCACGTGCTTCTGAGTTCCCAGTTTTAAGGGTTCTTGCTTTCAGCAAATGCTAGAAGTTGGGTCCCCTTAGAAAATGAAATAGATTTTTTTTTTTTTTGTCTGGAATTGCTGTCCTTAGTGGATCTTGAAGTGTAGGCACTTGGCTATAAGAAAATAGTGTAAGGACTAGTGAGGAGCTGAGTCCCAAACTGAACAGAAAACAAAACTGATTTGGTAGAAAATATTTTAATGAAGTTCAAAAAAGTTCTTGTCTACTTAAGAGAGTACAGTTATCTTAATCACATGTGAGAGTATTTAAGCAGCTGGAGACTACTTCCACTGTCAGGTAGGCTCCTGTCCAAGTCTCATCTGGAGCGTGCTAAGGGGAAAGCCCGAAAACACCTGTCCTGTGATGTGACCTCAACCTCCTCTCCTACCAGCTGAACAGGTCCGGTTTGATATTACAGTCCCTAGAAGAGATCCTAAAGCATGTTATGAGCATTCAGAGTTCAAGCTGTATCTGAACTAAGAGGCGGCAATTTAGACTGAATATGTGTCAGGATTATGTAGTTATATGTCTATGTCTATTCTTGGGCCTGCTCTTAATTTTTATAGTGTAGACATTTCTCTTGTCTTTCCTCCCATAAGCAAAGATGACTCACTCAGGCAYGTCAACGCCAAATTTTGAATATGAGGAAATGTGAGACTTGTTAGCACAAAATAATGTTTCTACTAATATCAGGAAAAAAAAAAATGAAGAGCTTCAAAAGGTAGAAATTCAGGAACTTGAAGCAATATAAAGAAAAAAATGTTGATGTCATAAGAATTTATTGTAGGCATAGACTTTTCTTGTTACTATTATCACAGGCTGTTACTCTTCTTATAGGTCTGAACTCAGTGAAAAATCAATAGGAACAACTTGGAAGAGATGTATCATTAATGCAACTACTTGCACACACGTTGTTTATTGGTTTACATATCCATACTTACATTAAAGGAAATCCAAACTACAATAATTTTTGCTAAAAGAAAGAAATAGAAAACAAAAAGACTACTTTATTAGCTTATTGACTTCCCAAAAAGGCCAGCTAAAACCATGTATCTATTTTGTCTACAACTGACCAGCCTGAAAATTCAACTCAATGGTTTTCAGAGATTTTTTTAAATCAGTGTCTGTGTGTTGGATTTGTGGGGGTGGTCAATAAACAAGTAAAATTTTTCTAAGAAACATATCAGAATTCTTTAAGTTAGGAATTAGCCTACACATTTTACCTGATTAATTTCTGAACATAAAATATGTTAAGCCACTTCTAACTATTACTTTCTGAAGTCCTCTCAGTTACTAAAAAATATCCCTTATTTATCTTAAGTAAAATCATTTTAATCTAAAAGAGAGAGACAGGAATATTTCTTGTCATTCTTTCTTACTGTTGCCTAGTTCTAACCCAGGTCAGAAACTGGAATCTGTGCATAATTGGAAACCTTCTATTTGTGCAATACTTCTGTCATCAAAGGTGACAAATGACTTTCTGTTTACCGTAAAAAAAAAAAAAAAAAACTAATTGAAAATATTACAAAAAACACACTCCCACTTCTGGAGTGTAACGTTTTAGATGAGACCTTGTAACAGACTGGATTTAATGCATTGTGGTAGCACAGGGTGAGGGAAAACTGAAGGAAAAAATGCCTGAGTGACAGCACTCCACCCAGATAAGGCCACCGCTTAGAGAAACTTGGGAATGGCTCAATGCAAGGGCTGTGCCAGGAACACACGCTCTGCTGCATCCAAGAGTGATTTTCAATCATTCAGCCCTTAAGAGGTCAGTGCTAGTAACAGCCTGCAGGCCTGTTCTCTCAACACAGGAAAGAATCATGCCACTCCTGAAGCTGATTTAGGTCTATTTTCTTATAACTCTATTTACAGTGTAAAAGGATAACTTACGTTGGAAAGGACCTCTTCTGGAGCTCATTTAGTCCAACCTTCTGCTCAGTGCAGAGCAAGCATGAAGTCAGATGAGGTTGCTCATGGACTTGTCCAGTGAAGTTTTGAAAATCTCGGAGGATGGCGATTCCACAACCTCTCTGGTTGTGTTTAACCAATCTTACTGTGCATTTTTTTTAACACTCAGTCAGAATTTGCATGGCTGCATATTGTGGCCTTTGCCTCTTGCCCTTTGGCTGTGCTCCTGTGAAAGAAGTCTGGCTGCATTTTATCTGTAACACCCCTTTGAGTAATTGAAGATTATAATTAGATCCCCTTGCAACTCCTGCCTTTTCTTTCTCAGGCTGGACAAACCCAGTTTCCTCAGCCTCTCCTCGAATGTCATGACCCACAGTCCTGGTGACACTCCAATGGACTTGGTCCAGCAATCCGTGCCTTGTACTGGTGAAGCCCAAACTGGACATGCCATGATACTCGAAATGCAGCGTCATAGATGGCAATTAGCGGGGAATAATCAAGCTGTTCTCTCAGTAAAGCATGTGGTTAGCTGCCATTGCCTCAAGGGCGCACTGCTGACTCATGTTCAACTTGTCCTGCCCAGGTCCTGAACTGCAAAGCTGCTCCCTCTTGTTGGTCCCCAGCTTGTATCATTAGAGAGGTTTCTTGTGCCCCATGTGCAAGACCTTTTGTTTGATTTACTGGACTTTATGAAGTTCCTCTCAGCCAAAATGACTTACAATGTACGCAAGATCAGGAAATCTATCATTTCTCCCTCCACAGGAATGTCTTCTCTATTGGTCTGCCTTTGAGCTTTGACTTTTATAACTTTTGCCAGAAGCACGTGAATCATAAAACAGCCTCTAACAGCTCTGCACAACATAATCTCTATGATTTAGAATCAACCAATCCATAAGTAGTTAGTCCCAAATAGGATGTGTCTGGTGATATAAGGGCAAATTATCCAGTGCTGAGCCAAAAGGTAACAGAGAAGATTGCTAGTGGTTGTCCCATTAGGAAAGAAAATTAAGTATTTGTGAAAAGAAAGGACAGTATTTTATATAGGGCTGGAGCACARACATAATGAGGAGCAGTTGAGGGAGCTTGGGTTATATAGTATGGAGAAGAAGAAGCTCAGGGGAGACCTCACTACTCTCTACAACTACCTGAAAGGAGGCTGTAGTGAGGAGGGGTTCGATCTCTTCTCCAGAATAACTACAGATAGAACAAGAGGAAATGGCCTCAAGTTGCACCAGGGGAGGTTCCAGTTAGACATTAGGAAGAATTTCTACAGGGTAGTAGTGGTCAAGCATTGGAACAGGCTGCCCAGGGAGGTGGTAGAGTCACTGTCCCTGGCAGTGTTCAAGAAACGTGTAGATGAGGCACTTCAGCTAGTGGTTTAACAGGCATGGTGGTGAAGGGTTTAAGGTTGAACTTGATAATCTTCCAACCATAATGATTCTATGATACTATTTTCTTGCCTCTACAAAATAATTAGAGAGAACAGACAGAAAAAGGGACATAAGAAATTGTCACCATTTGAAGAGAACAGCTAGTCCCTCCTGACCTTTCTAAGGACACTTCATGGAAATGGGCCAGAAATATCTATTTCTACTCTGGTAGGGTTCAGATGTAAAGAGGTGTCTTTTTTTTTCTTTTGCCTTTTTTTTTTTTCCTCTTTTTTCTTCTACTCTAGAGTATAAGCAGAATTTATGGATGTAGGTGCAGGAGAAATTAGGAAAGATCAGTAACTGGTGATATTTGATCTTTACAACATGTGTCAGAAAGAAAACACAGCTGAGTTCCTTGCTGAATACCGTATCTCCTTTTCTGTTGACAGAATTCAGGGAAATGCTAATACAATCTTTTAGGAAGGCAGGGGTTGGGGGGAAAAAACAGGACATTTGTACTTTCCCTGATGCCAATAATTTCAGGCTTCTCCCTGAGGAATGGCCATAAGTTATGAACCAAACAGTTGGATACACAGGYCATGGTCTCTGAAAAAAAATTTAGTTTGGCGGCTAAATTTTTGAGCAAACCTTGTATAATTTGTGGAAAACTTTGTTTTTCACTGAAGATACTGAAATGTCTGTTCACATGTGACATATATTTGTTATTCAGTAGTCTCAAAAAATGTGTGGAAATGTTTGGGATTATTTTTGAAAGCTTCTTTGAAGGTCACATCATCAGTTGCCTCAGCAATATATGATTGCTTTTCTAATTAGAAAAGATCTGATATTCCTAAGGAAATTTATAGGAGCTGCTCTTTTTCTGCTGAGAGAGATTCAATCCCTAAATCACAGTTAATGCTCTACCAAGCATTGGTAGTAAGCAAAGCTAGTAAGCAAAGATGAGGAGAGGTTAAATACCCCCTATACCATAAACAAGTCAGTGATTGTGTGTTCACACTGCAGGGTGGGAATATCCCAGAGTGGGAGAAGAACATGGGAACAGAGCCAGATGCTGATGTCCTTTATTCATTTTGCCCTGAGGAAGAAACAAGGGAGACCTTGGAGTCTGACTCAGGGCAAACCATCACCAGGACTGAATTGGGAATGAAATTAAAAATGTCACTGCTGAAGGCAGTAAAGAGAGATCATGGCYGAAGGTGGTGAGGAGACTGGCTTCAAGGAGTGGACTCTGAAGTGACAGACAGATCTAATTTCTGGKATTTGACAAAAACAACACATCTGGATTAAAAAAAGAAAACTCAAATGAAGAAGATAGCTCAGTGTTTGAAGGGCCTTTGCCAGACATCCTCAGCACTGCATTTCTCACTGTTCTGGATCACTTCTTTATTTTTATCTTAAGTAAAGCCCTTTGTAATTAACTTAATACTGATTTAATCATGACAGTCATAGCTGGGAGATATCCATGGAAATGATAACAAAAATTAAGCAGTGCACAGATTGCATCCATGACAAAAGATCGAAGAATAGAAAAAATCCTGTAGGGCCAGGTCATTCTGTAGTTCTATTGTAACTACTGTAAAAAACAAAACCAAACAAAACAGAAAGCTAGAGCTGCCTCTTCGATGTTAAATCATGCTTTGTGTAATAACCGCGGACTGGTTTGTTAATACAATCCCATGTCGTGGTGAGGATTTGACAGCCACTTCATTACACTGCAACTTGGCTTAAAGATGGTGGGAGACGCACTCATTGTGTTTTGGGTCATTTGTGCTCATTAGCAAGTGCAAAGTCATCAAAGCCGTGTTTGCCTTCTCCTGCTAAGCGAGGCTGTAGCTCCCTTGTTTGGACTCAGCTTCATTCTGATCTGCAGCCAGGTCATCCCACCTGATGCCTCATCTCCAAGAGAGAAGGAGTTAGGATCACGGGGCACAGCTTCACTATTTCTTCATTATTTTTTGTTTTTTTAAATTACCTGGTGAGTTATTTGCCCAGCAATAGCAGTGGATTGGAGGAGTCTCGGAGCAGGCAGTGGAGCCACTACCTGCAGGGCCACCACAATACTCCATCAGGCTTAGGTTGCCATCCTTAGACTGGTGCTTGCTTAGATAATCTAGCCAACGCTAGCAGAGGAAAACCCTTTAACATGATTCATGTGTTACCTGAAACAATGTCACAGCACCATTTCAGATTAGAAAATGTAATTACCCTGATCAGTTGTTTACTAAGAAATTGTTTGAAGCTTTCTAAAGGCATTGTTTGCAGGCAGAGCAGTATCACGTCCATTGTGTGTGTTTGTACTGGCCTGATAGATAATGATGTGAACTCCTAGAAAATGAGCCTCCCTCTGAGCATCAAAGTTTGGAAAGTGCTTACGATGCAGCTGCAGAATCTCAGGCAAGATGCAAAGTGTAATACCCTCAAACCTGTGACTATGCTGTGACTATACCTATGACCTGTTACGTTTTAATTTGAAAATTGGACACTCAACTTTTCAGGGATTTATGACCTTATCCTGCACACACCAAAGCAAATCAGAGTTTTGTCCTTGGCTTCATTTGGAACAGGATTAAGGCCTTGTGATGTAATGTTTGATTTCCAAGCAATGAATTCAAGAAATAACTAGATCTGAGTAGTTATCAAGAACCCTTAGAGCTAATCAGATAAAAACTCTACCATTTTAAGGGAAGGAGGGGGGTGGTGCCAAAAATCAGGGCCACTGAGCACCAGGAAAAGACACAGTGGAGAGTGTTTTTGTGTTGACAAAATTTAAAGCAGYTAGAGCTGTTCTAAACCAGCCCAAGGTGGAAAAACCTTTGCTGACTTGCAGAGCTGAGCAGCCCTGGAGGACTGCAGTTTCATTATAAAATTGCTGTTCAAAGCTGATGTTGAAATTCAAACGTTGCATTGCACTGGGCTCAATATCAGAGCCCGATCTCTCACTGGTATTGACCTGGAAGAAAGAGCTAGTCTGAAATACCTCAGTATTGGGGTTTTCTATGTTTGAACCTGATCAGGTTCCCAACTTTTTCCTTCTTCACACTGCTGTAAAGCTTTTGGAAGAGGAGGATGGAGGAACTGGCAGTAGTTCTACTGTACTATTTTTCTCTAATGGGAAATTTTTCAGYGAGGGAGGCGTTTATAAATTAATTAACTTAATATGGTGGCAAGAGCACCCAAATATGCATGTAAAGAAAACATCTTTAGCCTGAGCTATGCTTTCATATGGCGGGTTTCACATGACCATATTCTATAGTGACTTCTGGTGCTTTACAGTAGAATTTAGTCCTCCGTGTGTGGGCAGACCCAGACAGGCTTGTAAATGGCAAGCCTAGCACACATCAAGAATTTGCAATGCCTCGTTTGTTGGTACATTTGACTTGTTTCGGAGCAGCTTCAGCTATGTGTAAACATGCAGATTTTGATTAAAGGAATTGCTTTATTAAGCTGTGTGGCGCTGGTACAAAGCTGGGGCAGAGGTTTATGTTTACAAAGGCTGAGATGCAGAACTGAGCACAACTAGCCTGGGAGACAAGCCCAGGGAAAGTTCTGGTCAGAGTCACTGTGCAACATTTATTAGATATTACTTTTCAATAACAGGAAAGGGGAATTTATAGTAATCTTCTTTCCCCTTCCTTTTCCTGCAAAGGGAGCAGAAGTTTCAGTTTTGTCCAGACCCCAGCAGACTCCCCGTACCTGTGCAGAGGTCAGGAAAGCAGTGAGAGACACAAAACCTGCCCGTGCTGCGGTTACAAGGACCTCCTCCCCCTTCACTCCTCCTTCCTCCTCCTCCTCCTCCTCTAACCTGCCCCCAAGGGCTCCCTGGCTTGAGGCTGTGCCACAGGGAGAAATGGAAATCTTTATTTTAATCTACCTGAAAGTCTGGGGAGGCCCCCCCGCCTCTAACCAGTGTCAGGGATCAGTCTCAAGAACACATCTCCCAGTGGAGTTGTTGGAAACCAAACGTTTGCTGCACTTTATTACATCGGTGCTCAAATCCACAGCTAGGTCTCACCTTCTCCGCAGCAGATGTGGAGATCCCTCAGCTGGCAGCTCTGCATCCGGATGCCTCTCTCTCCTCGGTGCTGTTATCAGCCCTCCACTGATTTCTGGTAATCCCATCACAGCGTTTCCACGTAGCTGTCATCAAGAAAGCAGCACTGCCCCRAACTCACTGCAGCATTGCATGGAACCACTTCTTATACACTGTACAGTGAGCCAGCATCTTTCTTCTTAGAGAAGGTCGTATCCTCCCTCCAGGTGCACACACAGAGCCTGGAGATGTAAATGCACACACCACACACAGAGTCCTTACACGGATATTTCTCCTGATCTCCAACTGAAATAGCCATCCGGGTGGAATCACTTGTGAAATCCAAATTTCATTCTCACATGYGCAACAGCTTCCAAGCATCCTACAGAGGAGATTTCTCTGAAATGGGGTAAAATAAAACTCTTGCAGAATTGAACCCACTGATACGAGCCATTTCTGCCATCCAGTGAATAAGGTAGACACAGCCAATAGATGCACACACAGGTATGAGAGGAGCAAAGATATCCAAGTGCTTGCCGCACTGGAAGACACTGAAAATGTGAAGGGGTCTGAAAAACTGGTATTTAATGCACTGATCTTTGGAGCCTTCACAATGAGGCATTGTTAGATATAGGATCTGCTAAACAATGAGTCCTTGATAGGACATAATACCTATTCAGAAGCTCAGCTTTGCACACTTGCTCTTAAAACATCCTTAGCTCAACTTAAATTTACCTTTGTTGCACACAATGCACATGTGACAGACGGCTGCATTCATTCATCTACTTTATTTAGGTCACTGACAGGCTTACCTACTGTCTGCTGTAAAGCTGAGATTGTTATGGCTTCTTGAATCAGTACTGTTGATAGCTGGTTGCTTTTGAAATTGTCACTGTCAGATGCTTCAGGTGACACTGAAATAATGTTGTGGCAGCCTTAAAGCCTGGAGTAAGAGCTTTCTGGGAGCACAACCTGGTTTCATCTAGCTGCCTTCTGTGCACACCTTATATGCCCTGTTTGGACAGTTTCTTCTTTGAATAAGAACCACAGCTTACAGCACATACTGTACTTTGTCTATCACTGATTAAAGATCCGAAAGTCCTGTGTGTTGTTAGCAATCAGTTAAGCACCTCCTATTACTGCAGGCTGATAGCCAAGCTTGCAGGTCTGGAAAAGGTCTGAGAATCCAGGASACAATATCCTCACCTCACGTAATGTACCTGCCACTCAGAGCTCGGCCTTTGCGTGCACGGCTGGCATTCCTGTATTTCAGCAGCAAACAAAAGTGACCAAAAAATGACAAATGCTCTCACTAAGGCAGTTTGTTCTGCACTGGTTTTGTACTGGAAATGCTTTTAAAAAAGAAAGTTAACTTTTTTTTTTTTATAAATATGACAATTTGGAAATAAGTGAAAATGAAATCTCTTGAAATCTCTTGAAATTTCTTGAAATCTCAAACATTGAAAATAGGTGAGCTTTCAGGGCTCCAAAGCCTATAGAAATGTGTTCATTTGTTCAGCTGATATTAGAAGGTAGGCTGAACTATTTCCAAGACCTAGAAAAAAAAAGAAGAAAATAATGCCAGTGGTGTTTTTCGTATTTCATATCAAACATGTAGGTATTTTAAGTTACTGCTGCTCCCTGCAATTTCTGGAGGCACCACTCAACAGGGAATGTAATTTCTAACCGGATGAAATGTTGACACACTGCAGCTCTGAAGAAGACATCCATGATGCAGCAGGCAGCACACTGAAGCCTTTACTAGTTTAACTGAAGATCATTTAGATTTTTTTAACTCATCAGTTACAAATCTGCCCATGGGCTGAATGGTTCATGGTTCAGATCTTTCTGCTGGAGTAAAGCGCAGTGCTATCAGAAAGGGGGAGGAAGAGGAAAGAGGGAAGGCAGGACTGCTGACCGAACAAGTCAATGCTTGTCCTTTGGACATGCCTGCTCTTGCTGCCCTAAGAAGACCATTTACACAGCACTTGAAGCTGGAATGCCAGGTTAACCTTTCAAGGAAGGCAGCTTATGCAGTAGGAGAAGTAATTGCCTGCCTGATGGGCCAAGTGGCTGTCAGAATGACCTAAAAAACCCTGCAATGTGACAGTGATTTTGATCAAGCATAAGGGTAAGGAGGAAGTAGTCCATTTATATATGTACCTTGTCTAACAGCTACTGCAAGAGCTGTAAATTAAAAGTAGAAGCCGTGGAAGTCCTAGAAGCAAATTTGTAAGCTGTAAACCGTAAGGCAATGAAAATGAGAGCCTCAGTTCAAAACTGGAAGGGACGAGATTTCCTTCACGGCCCTCGGGCCGTGCTCACGTTATCATTGCTCACATTAACTGCTAATTTGGGTGCTGTGGACTACCGGAGAGACAGACTGGCCCAAGTCTTGCAGCTATTTCCAAGCCCTTTGATAACTCCCCCTCATCCCTCCTCCCCAACAGTGCTCCAAAATGACATCGGCTATTTACATTTTTGATAGCGTAGAACATAGGCCTGCCTTTTAAGCAGCCGCCCCACTCTGCTCGCCAGCGTGCTGATGAGCTGCGACCGAGCAGAGCAAACGTCACCAGCCTGTAAACCCAGTACTCGGGGAGGTGGCAGACGCAGGGGCTGTGGATTGGCACACAGGGCTCGCAGGTGGGGAGCCCGGGTTGCCGGCCCCCACGAGCTGCGACTCGCCTGCACCGATTGCAGGCCCATTTGCTCTGCGGGCTCTGCATAGCCCCCCGTCCAAGACCAGGAGAACAGTCTTGGGAATTAGGACAGCTTTCTGCTCTGTTTTAACTGTCACTCTTAGCAGTTCTGTAGGAAGAATATAGTTTCATCTAACTAAAGATGTTCAAGGTTCTTTTCTCTCTAACGCAGTAGCTGTCTGCCTCAGAATCTCCCTTGTGGTGGCTTTGCTAGGACCATGTTTTCCAACCCGCCTGCCTAAAGATTAAGGGAAAAGCAAGGTGTGGTTTTCAGCATAAATCTCAGCTACCCTCTGGCCTGGACTTCACCAATTGAACCAATTGGTACCTTCTATGAGGAACGCCTCCATCACCCACCCATCTCGTCTCCCCAGCACCTGGTGAAAATGGAGAGAGAAAGCCCCATTTAACACTGCTTTCACCTTGCACTAGGTCTTTAAGGCAAGTGCAAAAAGTCTCTCTGAATTATCAAAGATCGAATCCACATTAGTAACAAGTTATCAGATATCTGCTTTGTTTTAAAAAAAAATCATTTAGTAGTGCCAAGGAATGTCACTAGAAAGAACTGCTTCAGAGTCTTTATCTTCCATTGTTTTCCAGCTGCTGTATTTGGGTAGATGCAGTAGAAATACAGTTTTAAATAATTTTCTTCATAAAATGGCCTAAGCATGCTGGATTTATTTATTTTTGGTCACAAGTTTTTGATATATGTGTATGTTTTTTTTAGGGTTGGTTAAATAATGCTCTCCTACATTGAAACGCACAAAGATTAGTTGATTATCATATAACATCCCCAGTAACAGTATCTGAGCTCTTCACTGTGAAGAACAGCAATCTTCTGTTGCTTCTTTTATGCCTCTCTTAGGAAAAAATAAATGGTGCTCCTGTATTAATTCAGCTGTTTGGACACAGGTAAACCTGCCCAAGATGTCAATAGATATCTGTGGTGGGTCAGGAAACTGAATACTAGTCACTATTTCAGATTAGCTGCCTAAACCAGGGAAATTTCAAAACTGTCTCTTGCTTCATCTCTAGTGCTTGGATCCGCTTTACCAGATCCCATCTGTTCTTCCCACACATTGGGGGTCTCCRGCTGTCTCCATTCCCACAATCTTCCTCGTATCCAGCAGTCCCCCACTTATGCTGAAATTCCCCATGAAGACACAGCCTGATGGCCTATGGTCAAGGTAGCTGCAATTCTGCATTTTCCTGCCTTTCAGAAAGGAAAGGCAAGGGAGAGGTGAAGAGGGGAGCAGCTCTTGCCCTGCAAGCCAGCCACACATAGAGAGCAGCCGCTCTCCCACGCACACTGCATCAGCATTGCATGATGCACATGCCATGGGGATGCTGGAGAGAAGGGTGCTGGTGGGTTCGAGAAAAGGGCAAGAGGAACAGGAAAATAAGAGAGTGAAAGTGAGGAAGGGGCAAAGGCTGGATGGAAATGTTCAGGATTTCTCAGGCAGCCCAGGTCTGAGTCAGGCATCCTCATGGGAAATCACATCCCAATTTAGGAACTGCTTCTGTATTGCAGAATGGACTAAAGAGCGAGGCTGGCACCATGAGGACAAGGGCCAGAGCTGGCAAAAATGCCCATCTTATTGTTAGTGCTGTGAGCCACTATAACAAGGCTAAGGCTGGGGAAAGAGTTTTCCCTCAGGATAAGGGGTGAAGAAGAGCTAGCCTTATTGAAGGATCTTGCAAAGCATGTAGTGCTAGGGATGGGTTTAGAGGCAGCAAGGTACTCCACAATTAATTCTGTGGCTGCTAGAAATCTTTATGCCAGAAATCTTTATGATGCAGTTAAAACTGAATTATTGGAGTGAAGTGTAGGGCCCAGGGCACTACAGCTAAATTAGTCAAAGGAGAGCTGTGGGTTTTTTCACTGGAGCCTAGAGTTCCTTATAGTGAGCTCAGATAGTGACTTTCTGGAAATATATTTAGGTCACTAAGCAAAATTGCCAACTCCAGCTCCAACCGTAACACTGTGCTAGCTAGTTTTATAATTGTGTGTGAGTAACTAGTTTGTTACAGTCATAAGTTGGCAGCTTAATCTATCTTTATCATTAGTCAATGCTTTAGCATGGCAATATTTGGCTTGGTAGGATCCTGCAGTCTTCTTAGTTTTTAGGTTCCTGTTGTCCTAAATTCAGGGTCTATCTCCAAGTGTAAGTCTAACCTGAGTCAACATAAAGAGTTTAAGAGACTTCCCATCAACAAACTTGAAGCCCTTTGCTGCTGCCAGCAGCCTCTGCTGGGCTTTGCGCTCACCCTTCTGCTCCAGCTGCTTCCAGCCCTGCTCCAATTGCCTGGTGAGCCCAGGCCTGGGGGTGCTGCTTGTTTGCAACCAGGTTGCATCTTACCTGCTTCAGGCATCTTGGTGCCTGCTCTTATCATAGACCTCAGGGGGCTATAAAATTCAGTGATAAAGTGATCTCCTCAGCTTGTGCAGTGCCCAACCCGGGCTTAAACCTGGCTGTAACCACACAGTGAAGTCACAGCAATCCTGTATTGGTGCCAGGACCCAATATTACTCGGTCACCCTTTTGGCTTAGTCTTCATCCTGCTGCTTCACCTTTGCATATCCAGCAGCACAACAAGCTCTGTTCTGGACACAAATGGAGTGTCCAAGATAACAGTATGGCCCAATCAAGTTTAAAAAGAGGTAGGAGTTAGCAGAGCTGGATATTTTGAAGCCTGCTTTTTGCATCAGTGTTTTTACTATAAGCTACAAGTGAGTCACACAGCTATGATTAAGCCTTAGATTTGAGAATCACAAAGGTGAAGCTAGTGCTGCTAGATCCTACAAGCCCTGTGGGGCTAAGGTGAAAGCTCATACTGACAGGTGAGAATATTTTAAAATTTTGAAAAAGCTTTTGAAACATGTTGGGTTCAAACTGGCCTAGGTAAAGCTTCTGACAAGAGGGTGGAAGATTTCTTGTAGGTAGAAGTCCCTAGGCTACTCCTAAATTAGGGTTAGGTTTAAGAGTCAGTATAGGAAGAATGAAGAACTGAGATTGTTACTGGATGCTGTAGTGTGGGCTGCTGGCAGAGCTGGAGTGAACAGCAAATTGAAGAAAATGGGATATTCAAGAATTAGGAAGGCTTTGGGTTGGTAAGGATTTAAGTTCATAATAACTCCACCAGGGTAGTTTTATAATTAGACAGATAAGGCTCTCAGAGATAAAGTGAGACAGAAACATTAATGAACTTAAAGAACAAATATATGCTGTCTTTAGTTCTGCTGCAGGGAGGATTTCTGGGCTATAGTGAGGGCTATTCTAGGGAATTATGGCAGGAGCTCTGCACAGCCAGAACTAGGTGCATTTCTGAATCATACAAGTCATTGCAAGGGTGAAGGCTTTTGTTACTTATGAGAAAAAACTTCTGGTTGGCGCTGGGGGAGATACAAGTTGCTGGGATAAGGTTCAAGGTAGTATACTTAGGCACAGCTTTACTCTCCCTCTGTTTGCCTGTAGGTAGCACAGCATGCGCTTCCTGTTTGTGACTTTTCTAAAAATGAACCTGGACTGGAACAGTTCTGGTCTGAAGAGTCTTGCACTTTGAGAAAACTAGGGTCTCTGTTTGAACTAGGCGACCCTGCTTCTGCTCACCTGCAATTTAGAGATGTTAAATGTTGAGTGGAAAAACATCTGGAATGTGGTGCCCTTCCTGGATGCTTGGTTCTGATTTTTTAGAAGTAACAGTTACAGGAGAGCAGTAACTGTCTTTCCTGATGCCTTTCTAAGCTGTGCTTATTTTGTCAGAAAACAACTTAATTGCCCAGGGTGAAGAGTTAAAGTTTATTTTTGTGCCACTCTGTTTTTAGCTGCAGTTTGACATAACTGACTAGTGGTGGAAGCCCCTTTGTATGAAACATCCCTTATTGTATTTGTCCCTCGAGCATATTATGTGCCAAATTATCATTCCTAATAGGCTGGTTGCCTTTCTGGACAGAGGAAACATCTTGATAAGTTTGCTAAATATGTTATGTCAGAGAAAGTATACCACGGATCTGTTATCACCTGCATAAGGGCGCGCTGGGTTCAGCTCCGAAGCGCCGAATTCCCTAAGCTCACCTGTTGAGCAGCATGTTATTCCCAGCACCTGATTATCCAACTGTGTACGCTTGGCTGCCATTTTTTTCAGGGACACTTACGCAGTGGCGTTTTGCAATGACGTCAATTCTTTTCCTGTCTGACCTAGAAGACTGCAGTGACTCAATGTTGGCTAGGCAGCCCTAAAGATTAAATCGAGGACACTAGCTTAATGACTTTAGCAGTCCCTTTAAAGGATTTCCCAAGAATGAGAATCATGACAAATTGTAGCTTAGGGGATTTTAGTAATTCCTGAAACTGAAGCTAATGATGCAACCCAAGATATGTTCTGCGTTCCTGTTGATACGTTGCAGATTTCTTAAAAGAATAATTAGTGTTGTGGAGACTTTCGTGCTACAAATCCTAAATTCATTTGGAGCCTACTTCTGATGATTTGTGATGGTGCTAATATTATCCCCACTGGAATATTGTGCAAAAGAAAGAGTTGCAGGACTTGGCCACAGTGGCGTAYCTACAAAATATAATGAAATCTTTCTTATAGCTAGTTATAATAACTTAGAATAAATCAAAAATAACTAAGAGTATTGGCTGGTTAGTTTATGACTATTTAAAAAAAAATTCAAACTTTAACACGTAATTTGCAGATGCTGCATATACAGAAAGAGGTTTAGTATTGCATTTAAAATATCTAAATGGAAATATTATTTTTCTGGAGATTTTGCACACTCAGTATTTTGGTATGAGATAATCAAGAAATATTGATCTGAACCTGGATTTAGTTACACTATTGTAAATCCAATTTCAGTGCAGATTGTGAATTCATTCTACATTTTTACTGTAGTAAATAATAGATATTATTAAAAACTCAGTTATCATTATGACTAGAAAGTAAAGCTATCCCAAGTTTGATATTTGCTAACTCCGATTTTCATTATTTGCAGCCAGCTCACAGCCTTCAACATAAGATCTACAGAAGGAAGAGAAACTAATCTTACGAAGCAGGGGAAAAAGGAGGCTGAATGAGCCTGCAAAAATCTTTTTGACTTTTGTGTAGTCCTGAAGACTTGGTCATCATCTCACAAGGGGCATCACCTCAGAAGAGTATTTCTCCTAACAGCTGAATAACATTCTTTCATGTACACTGTAGGATTGTTGGGGGAAAATCTACAGTAATTTCCCTACAAATACATTACTAAAGATATATCTGGATTAAGAATACTTGTTAGTGATCAGAGCATGACATTACTTACAAGAATGCTGCAAGCAGAAAGCCTTCAAATACAGAGAACTCGGGGTAAAAATCATTGAAAGGAAATCTCAGCCCTTGAAGCTGTTGTACCAAAATCCAGATCCTCAAGATAAAAAAAAAAGACCTTTAAAAGTCTGTTAGATTCCTTTGGTTTGTTTTAAATTAAAACTTGCATTAGCATTATCTGTGCTATTTAAAACGTAGTTTTCTAAGACACATAGCAGCAGACTGAAAGCAGGCCACAGCATTACTGGATAGGAATCACTCGCTGTCAGACAAGTGGAATGTCTATAAAAACAGCAGAAGAAAAACAGTAGTTCGTTATCATCATTCAAATGTGCTTTTTCTTCTCTCTTTTGTTAAACTTACTAATTTGAAAGCATGTAATGTTGAATTTATGATAACTAAGAAGATACTAAAATGATTTACAATGGTTATAAAATCTAGATATACAAGTTTTGGCTTGGTCTCAGACCTATCTAAATAATAGATACCTCTCACAAGGCAGCTTAAAAAGTAGCCCCCAAATCTGTAAAGAGAACAACCTCTCCTCCTGGGACTGGGGTCTTGTGGCTTGGCCAGGTCTCTGAGAATATCCTCACCCTAGAGTACTATGAAATACCCAGCCTATTTACCTTTGATAAGAGCAACAAGAAATGCAAAGAGAATTGTTTGCTCTAGGGGATAGGTAGAGCTGGATGATCTGAAGAGTTTTATAACCAGCTGTGTGTGCGGCTCATCCCAAATTCCACAGTAGCCCCACTTAGCCAGGGCAGAAATTGCTTCTTTCCCAGTGATGAAAGCTTACTCCTGATGCACGCAACTTCTCTTTGATTCAGACCAACCACATTCAGCCTTCTGATAACCTTTTCAGAAAGTACACTATTAGAACAAAGCAGTGATCCCATTAATCTTCTTATACCCGTGTATCTTTGCCTTTTTCTTGCTTTTGGTTAAAGGAAATAACTTATTTTAAAAGAAATAAAATATGCTGTGGCTTAAAGTATCAAGTGCTGAGTTTGGGTTTAACCTGCTTGTGTTCAAAGCAACAGGGTGAAGAAATTTTCAAAGATGCTTTGCTCTGACTGAAAGGAATTGCTACAGGCTTCTGTGGGAACAGTCTTAGAGGAAAAGAGCACTTTTAAATAGTTTAGTACCTTGGGAGCACAGTAAAGTATAAAAAACAACTTTGAGGAAATTGCTTTGTCCTGAAAAGTGGTGATTACTTCTGTAAGGACCATGACAGAGCCACAATACGATGGCCAAGTGCTAAGTCGTGAAGGCAGCATGCGCGTGTCATGCTGGGAGGAAAACAGCTTCTGGTTCAAAAGATCTTTGCTTTTGCAACTCTTCATACTAATGTGAGGCACTAACAAAGAGTAATCAAAAGGAACTTAAATCAGGAATAAACTGATATATGTCTCATAATGAAATATTCCTATCTTCACAGCTATTGTGCTCTTTATCTAATTTCCATAGCTATCTGATCAGAGCTGTTTATTTCACTGTTGAATTATTGCTGAAGCCTGAGAGGGCCCTGCTTTAAACAATGGGGCTGGTCAGCAGTGTTAGCAATTCATTTCCATAATATCTAGCCCTGTGTGGGTCTGCAAAGGTTGGATTTGCCCTTGCAGATTTCTTTTACACCAGATAGCTCCTGTAGATATGACCAGAAGGCCAGATTTTAATGACAGCAAGACACATACTGTAGAAAGTGGTCTCTTGTGACGAGTACACTTATGGTAGCTAGAGTTTGTGCTGGCTACTGATGGTTGGCAGGCAAAACTTACACTATTAAATTGGAGCTATAATGCTGCAGACTGCTTGAGTCCTAAAAATAGAAGAGAATTTGCTGTCTTCCTATGTTACATTGTGTCATATGATTTTCATGCCCTTTAATGAAATATTTATCTCCTGGTTTAAGCAGTTGGGAACTGGCAATAGGGAGTTCTTATCTGTAGCATCCTTTATTACAGAGGCAGCTTCCCTACCTCCTATTTTCTAAGCATGTGGAAGGAAGAGATGTAGCTGTCTTTATCTATCTGTGACTAAGCTGTGCCCCTGTCTCACTTGGTTTAAATTTTGAACTTTCTGAGGGTAAGTTGCTAGCAACATGGTTGTATCTCCACTTGCAACTTGTTACCCCACTATAGATGAGCCAGGAGATTGCTGTTTTATAACTGGGCCTCTTAATCCACTCTGAGCTATGCTAAAATTACATGTGGAAACACAAGGCTACTCAAGCTACAAGAGGCACAAAGCTATAGTGCTGCACCCTGAAGCACTGACCGAGCGTTCTCTGTGGTCTGTCTACCCTGAACCTGCCTCCACCAGTGCTAAAATCCAGACCTCCGCGGTGGGACTGCTCACGGCCTGGTGCTCAGTGTGGGCCACCCCACTGCACTCGCATTGATGGCAAGACAGCTTCAGGCCAAGGCCATGGGAAGCTGCAAGGAGGCTCAGGCTCCTTTGCTGTGTCCACTGTGTTGTACCTGACTGCGGTTATCTTATGGCATGATGCTCAGCCTCGGTTTTCAAACCTGTCTGGACAGTATTTCTAAGAATATTTGCTCTTCAGTAGATGCCAACCTGAAAATGTATGGGGACTACCAGAATCCAATCTGAGACTTTAACCTGCTCCATATGAAGGACCTGTGAAGTTCCCAGTTTTACACCTTTTCCTCGGTGGTGATCAGGCAAGCCAGGAGATGTTGCCTGTCAGCAGTGTTCCACAGTTTTCTGTGACTTGACACCTGCTATAAAAGTGCAGCAGCTCCTTGCGAGGGGAGGGGAGTATGCGTTTCTGCTATTTTTAAATGTTATTCTGTCGGAGGAAAACCCATTGAAACTCCCATGCGAAAATCTTTAAAATACAAACATGCCAAGCCATGTGCTGAACGTGCAGCTGGTGCATGTAAAGAAGCAAGTGTGTCAGCTACAACCACCTTTGGGAGAGGGCTATGGGAAAGCTGCTGAGCCTGTGGTGTCGTCTTGGGCCACAGAGCAGCCTCCCAAGCTGCTGTCTCCAACRAGAGGACCCAGAGCAGCAGTGCAGCGGTGAGCAAGTAAAACAAGCACCGGAGGGAGGTGAGCTGGGAGGCGCTGCTATCTACATGCGGTGCCCKGCAACACTGGCAGAACCAGGGTCCCTGTTTCGTTTCATCTCTGCTGATCCGACACCGGAGCGGGGCCGGGAGGTGATGCTTCACAGCTATTCTTTGGGATTTTAGCACCTGCCATAATTACCCAAGGAGCCTTTTACGGTGGGGGCAAATGCTGCTGCTTTGCACATTGTTCTGGCAAGAGCTTCAGCTTCTGCATCCAAGGTGCTTGGACCTGCGGAAAATAAGGGGGAAATTTCCATGACTGTCAGTGATGCTGCAACCTACTTAGTGTGGAGCTGGTTTTGATACYAAGTCTTTCTTGATAAAGCACTTAGTGATAATGAGCACTGATCTGTATCACCCTCACCCTTATGCTGTGCTAAGCTTGCAGCTCTCATGCATCCTTTGCTTTCGCAAAAAAATAAGGCTTTAAACACTGTTACTAAAGGAGGTTTCACAGATTTACTTTATAGAGGGCTCCGCTAGGGTTATTGATGGCTAGATTAAAAAATCTGAGTTCTCAAAGAAGTCAAAATTTCTTAAGTTTTCAGGCAGGGGGATTTCAAARGTGTCCAGACTGGAATAAAACAAGTAGCTCCTGGCCCCCATTCGTGTGGATATAAAATTATTCCTACATAATGTGAACACAGGGGAATAGTTGCACTACCTACAAAATGACATCTTTGGGAATTCCAAGTAATATCACTTGTTTTTCATCCTGAACATTATACAGTACAAATAGGAAATAAAGTATTATTTTTGGCAGTGAGAGCCACAAACCTTGTTTTCTTGCTTGTACACAAATTGTTTCCATGTTTCATTAGCTTCTGGAAGTATTCTGTTTCTTTCCTCTCCTTGGGGACAAAAAGAGAAACTCAGAGAGTAACCCCTTCTATGCCATCATTTTGCTTACTAGAGAAAGCATTTCAATTCGAAAAGCTCTCTTGGCAGATCTGATTATTGCTTTACTGTATATTCATGTAGGACTTAGAAAAATATGAGGCAGGATGGAGATAGCTTCAAATAAATAACTACAAAAATACATAGACATTTAAATATTCATATTTAATGTTGTTGTTTATACTAGGGTCATATTATAAACATGCTCATAGTATAAACATTGCTCATCATGAAATTCAATCCTGAAGAACAATTTTCTTCAGGATAAATATTGTAATTGCTTTATTATTTCTTAAAGTTACTTTCTAAAAAGGCACACATTTTGCTTAGATATAATTAACCCTTCTGAAAGGGGTAAAATGCTAGTGGACGTAAAATACTTGTTTGAGTTGTTGAATGCCATCGATATATAAAACTTTTCAATTTCCCTGTAAAAACTAGGATAAAATAAAGAATTTGCTGAATTATTTTGATTTCATAGGATAATATCCTGTTATCTCTGTATCATTATTTGTTTAATGATGATTCCTAAGATGGGCTGCCCCTGGTTCCTGGATCTGAGCACTCTCAAGTCCTTGAGGAGCTTGAACCCAGGCATAGGTCAGTATTTTAGATTTGGCTTCTTTTGGACTGAATCCAAACCTGAACATTTCCCTGAACTTCAGAGTTGTTTCTATGCAAGACTGGATATGGAACCAAATATTGCAGTTCAAGCAGTGGTGAGCACCACGGTGGGCATACTAGAAAAGGAATATAAAATCTTCCACAGTGCTTATACCAGTGGTTCAAGTGATCCTGTATTCTCTGTCTTTGAAACTGAGAGAAACCCAGTGCTATGGGGTCATTGAAGCCCTGAGGGGAAGTTTTGCCCTGATGACCAAGTAYGCTGTCTTTAAAGCACAGCTCCTCAGCTTGTTGTTGCTAGGGTTGTCCCAGCAGTCGCACTACTGTTTGCCCCTGCAACTGCCCCCGAGGGGCTGGATAGAAATATAGGGGCTTGAAGTACTCAAATTTTAAGGTAAAATGGACTTACTCCAGGCAGCCATGCATAGACCATTTGAATAKGTCTCTACTTTAAAGCATAAAGGCTTTGATATTGTCTTGATGCTAGTAGTATCATGGTGATAGCCCCATCTTCGTATATGGTGATTACTGGTAATACGAAAAGACAGCAACCTAGAAATGTCATTTGCAATAATAACCAAAAAAGTTGAAAGAAAAAAAAAAAGAGAAAAAAATTAAAAGGCTAGTTAAAAATGAAAAGCAAGCTCAAATATCCCATAGGACAAATCTGTTGCTGCCGTGGGTGATGGAGCTTCTACCAGCAGCCTTCTTGCCATGCTCCCTGGTGAGCAGCGTGCACCTCCCAGCCGCCTGGCAATGTGCACGTGGGCATGTGCGTGCACTGCCCCACACCATGGCCGTCTGTGCGTGGAGATAATTTTTTCCCCCTCCAGGGTCGCAAAGAGCAACTGTACAAAAGATTTTTTTTTTTTTAATAGAATATGTTCTTATCTCTTGTAAAACACAGACCCACCCGACACTTGGACTGGTCTGTGGGCCCCACCCTTGCCCTTTTGTTTGGAGCCTGGGATCATATGATGAACTGGGGCAGTACGTCGCTGTTTACGTCTTTCAAACCTCATTCTGTGTTACGGGAATACACCGTGCTGCTGTGGCAWTTACTTGCACTGTGGTAAGGGAGTATTAGTAGGTAGCAGGGAGTGGATTCCAGAAAGGGAAAGAAGGTCATGGTGAGTCTGTGGTGCTGGTGAGTCTGTTGATGTTGCAGAGTTGGGTTTGGGTATGGTGTGATGTCCTTACAAAGGAAAGGACTGGAGTCTTAAGTCAATAAATCTGAAGTGGCTTCCCTGGAATCAGTGGCTTCTCAGAGGTGTTAAAATACTGTATTGGAAATGGGAATGAGAAACATGCCTTTCAACTCCTAGGCTTTCCAGAAGATTCTCTAACATGTTGGTCTACAACATTTCAGTGGACAGCCCAAGTACACGTGATGGGTGCCCTCATGGGTGCTTCTGAYGCTTCTCATTTTAACCTAGTCACTTCACTGGAGGCATGTCTGCCTCACAGTGGTGCTGCTAGGGCATTTCTGGTGTCCAAGACCCCATTTTGACAGTCCTTGGAGGGGTTTTCAGGCTTTGCCGTACCGATGGCATTCTGACATTTGCCACTAAGCGCTTTTCCCACAGGACAATGAACTACTAAATCAATCCAGCTGTGCTTGGTGCCAGACGCATGGAGGTTCRTGGCAGGGGCTCTGGAGCCAGTCACCAGGGAGGAAGACCCAGAGGAACCTTGTCTCCAGAGACAGAGCCTCTTCTGTCACAGAGGACAAATAGGCCAACTGCACCACCCTGCATGGGAAGAGCTGTGTTGCCTGGTGCCGACAAGGCTCTGAGGTAATGAGGCCTTTCTCTGCCCTGGCCTCCTTTGGGTGGCTGGCACTTAACAGGGAATGAGGAAGGAAATGCATTTGCGCTTCTCTGAGTGCAGGGTCAAGCTTTATGTCTTAGATTTCTRTGTGAGGAACAGAAGCTACATGAGCTCCTGCGCATGTGAAGGGATCCATGTGCAGGCCAGAAGCCTTTGCCCTGACCATGGATACAGAAAGCAAATAGTGGTTAATGAGGGAGACCCAAAATATGAGTCTCTTCTGTCTGTGCCATAGAACCAGAAAGTCTTGCCACAACCATTTTGGAGCCAGGGTTTCAGGAGGTGCCTCTAGGATAAATGAGCTGGAGGTACTGGACTAAAATCTTGGACCTCAGAAGGACRGAGTCCTTAACTGCAGGACATCAATGCCGGAGCCAATCACCTAAGAGAACATTGATGTCCCTCACTTTGAATGAACTTGTGGAAATGGTTAGAGAGTTTCATTGGGTGCCTTCAGTTTGGTGATTTTTTTTTGAACTCAAAACATTACGCATGAAGCAATTTATCCAAAATCCACAGCATGGACTAGTGCTGACACCCAGGAAAGCCACTTGATGTTGTTTGGCAAAATACTGGTCAATATATGTCATCAGTCAACACATTGCTTACAATTTTAAGTTTTGCAAAACTAACCAAATTAATTTAGAAAATAACAAGGTAAAGTAGACTGAAAACAGAAATCACTAAGACTTGCTTACAGCACATCTGATCCGAATATAAATGGATTTGTAGAGTAAAATGAAGCATATTCACCAGAAGGATATAAAATCTTAGACAGTATACCGGTGTATCAGTCCTACGGTTAGCTGTTTCAGAGGCCATCTCTTCAAAGTGTGTTCCAGCAAGGCCACACTTGATTCTGGTCTGCCAGGACAGCCATGGTAACAGTGTGCTTCCAGGTATTCATCTGGGTGGGGTGCAGCCTTGGCCTCATTCCAAAGTCCTGCTCTGTGCTTTATTAACACCCTGAAACCTGACTGGAAAGTGCTACTGAGGGAGGGAAATAAGGGCTGAGGAGAGGGAGGCTRCAGTAGCTGCATGGTTTAACACATTGTTACCTTAATAAAACCTCAGGTCAGTTTTCTGTAAACCTAGTTTGCTCATAGTGGTAAGCTGTAAAGTTTGCTGTGCAGTACAAATGAATATATCTTATACAAAAGGACACAATACTTCCCCGCAGAGTAAAGACTTTTGATGTGAGTGAAGCAGAAGATGACAGAGCAAACATGTTATCRTAAGAAATCTTCTACATCTGATCATTGTTCTGGAGAAGCAGTCCCTGCATCCTGATACCTTTGCTCTCATTGGGGCTGTCCAAAAAGCACTCTTTGGCTGGAGTGGACAGCCTTGTATTTAATTTACTGAAGATGAGTTTCTGTTTATTCCTCCTTATTCACCCTCTTTTTGTTGCAAGAAATAGCAGTGAGAAAGAAGTTGCACACCAAAAAGAAACCATCATTTAGAAAAGCACCATCTATTTGCAGTGTTGAAGTATCAAAGGCCAAACTCCATTTATCAGGGAGGCCAGCTGAACTAAACTGTGTTGTGGAAATAGCATGAAATGCCAGATACTGCCTGCTTACCTTAACAGATATACTTAAGAAGTATGACAGTTACTGCTACCTTTGCTGACACACTAGGATTAAACTGGAAATTTCAAGTATGACCTCTGGAGCTTCAACTAAAGATCAAAGGCTTTCCTGTATGACACTACAAGTGCATTCCCCCTAGGGCTGCACACATCAACATATCAACAATATCCGTTTCTTGTRAAGTGCTCAGGTAGCTTCCTTCCTGGTATGAGGGACAGGGTTTGTTAGATGACATGACAAGATGTGGACCTGATGCTGGTGCATCAGATCACTAAGTGAAGGAGAGGGCAATCTGAATGGATGGTATTCAGGTTGCATTGCAGGTGATGGGCAGATTTTAACCTGTCCGCTATTACAGTAATATAAATTCATTTTCCAGTTTAGTAGCTGTCCAAATCTTTCAAGGACAATTTAGTTTTTTTATTATCTTGGCCAGAATAAGCATTTTTTCCCTATGTTCTTTCCTTAGAAACTTGGGTGGGAGGAAGAAGCTCCACATTCACTTGTGGGGAACATCTTTCAGACCTATGGAAAAGTTTGCTTCTGCAAAATTTCCTTTCTTAAATTTCTCTTGTTTTCATAATGTTGTACGAATTTACATCTGCGATGCATTTTTAAAAGGAAAAAAAAAAGGAGGGGAAATATCCATATGGGTACAATGCCTGCTTATCTTCTCATTTTGTAGACACTGTGTAGACACARTGAGTTTCTCACAGAGAAGGACTTTTGGCCATATTAAACTTGTTCTGCTAGAAGGCCGTGTATAAATTATACTTATGATGTGACACACATTTGAGATTTTGTTCTGTTTTGTCACTGAAAAAGCATGGGCAAACTACAGTGGTTCAGGAACTGCTTCAGAGGCAGCTCAGCTGTTTGGGCAGTGAAGAAGGGGATATCCACCAAGTGTGTGACTCAGGGACTTCAACTGGGGGCAAGACTTAGGGGGAGCAGGTAAATATCAATGCTCCCCTCTAGAAAACACCTTCTAATGAATTCCTCACAGACAGGGCATATGATTGAAAGTGAATGAGTTAACATTTCAAAGGATCCCCATCCCTTTGCAGGAAGTTGTTATCCTTCAGCTGAGGAACAGTAGCTGTGTGTGCTCTCGTCTATTGTGGTGGGAAGGACAATGGCTTTGCTTAAATCGTTGACTTAAGGCATGTTATTTTGACAGCTTGCTCTGCAAGAGCAAGTCCAGGCTTTTTTCAACAGAATATAAACTAATAAAAAATAATTGCTTTTTTTTTTTTTTTTTTTCTTGATGAGTGATTCTTATAGGGACTTCTATAAGCTCCACATTTGAGGCTACCACTTTATATATGTGTGGAATTAAAATTACAGGTCTGGCAAGGCTTTTTTTTTTTTTTTTTTCTTGATGAGTGATTCTTATAGGGACTTCTATAAGCTCCACATTTGAGGCTACCACTTTATATATGTGTGGAATTAAAATTACAGGTCTGGCAAGGCAGAAACTTCTTTTATTGGGATTTTCTATTTTTTATGACTCTAAAATTACTGAAGTGTTATTGAACTGAAGTTACTGAAGTGCATAAGAACTTAGAAAAAATGAAAAGAAAGATGTTTACTTTTAAATAGAATGTTAAAGATTTCTATCGTTTGAAGGATATGTGAACAGGAATATAGAACAGAAAATCTTGCAGAATTATCATTAATCATAGCAATTGCTGTAAATATTTGTTTGTGATCTGTATGATCCATTATTTTTTCATATTCTCATTTTTTGGTAATGTTAATTTTTTTAAKCTCTCATCCCTAAATTAATCTCTTTCGTAGCAAATCACATCCCAACTCTTTTTCTCATCCACTGAACTATACAATCAGGGACTGGTTGGATTTTCTGCCCAACCTATTTACTAATCCTGAATTGAACAGAATTTAATAAGCATGTCCTGGGAAGGCTAACTACATAACTAGAACAGTCTGTTCCAGCACTACCCTACCAAGTCTGTCATCTGCAAGTACGAAAGGAAGTGAAAATAAGGTATTTGTAGTGCAAAAGAGTGTCTAAGACCCCAAAATTAATCAAATCCATGAATCCGACTAATAATATACTTCTAGTTATGTTGTCCACAGAGAGAGTCTAAGAATCTCCAGACTGCAGCAGATGGAGATAAGAAATCTGTTCTCTGAGACTCTTACTGAGATTTATAGAATAAATGTTTCATGTTTTTTTTTTTTTGAAGTAGAATAAGAGCATATGGAATAAACCAGCAGATAACATGTGTAAAATGGAGTCACACAATATATTAAGACCAGTACTATATTATGAGGGTAAAATTTTAAAATTTAAAATCTTCTCCCGTTAAAATGAAGAGCTTGATAGTTGAGAAAGACTTCTCAAAATCATCATTTGGGGAACCTATTTGTGTGACAGGGCACACTGAACAAACAGCAAATAGAACAGCTGCATTATCAAAAAGCTTTAAATATTTGCATTAATCTGCAGTGGATGACAACATGGCTTAATTGACTCAGGTGAAAAGGGTAAGAAAGACAGAGTGGTACCGTTCTTTGACTCCCAGGAAATCAAGTATAAGTCATGCTGTGTTTGTCTCAATTACAGCCATGCCCTGTGACTTCTCTCATGTTGCCCTTTCCCTGTTGTTGATGTGGCAATGAGCTTTGGCTAAACGGGATGTGCTGACCTTTACAAAGAGCCCTTCTTCCATCCTGCCTTCAGTCTTTCTCGCTGAGACCCAGGCAGCGTGAGGGTGGTAGCAGCTCTCTCCAGTTTGCAGCTGGAGGAGCAGCACGTTTCCAGTATCAGTCCCATACAAGTATTGTTATTTTTCCTGTCATGTTTGTTGGGGTGCAGCCTTTCGTTTATTTTTCTTGCAGAAAGGCAGGAAAGCAGATCTTGAAAAAATGCTGCTTACATGTCATCAGTAATTACTTGGCCCTTGTGCCAGGCATTGGCTTGCTGACAGTTTCAAGGCGGAGAGTGGGTGAGACCCAGCTGCAGCCAACAAGAAGAAAGAGGGAAAGAGATTTCAATCTGACTTGGACTTTGCTAGCCCTCCCTTCTCTTCCCCTTCCATCTTTTTCCTCCTTGGAGAGCCACAATTACTGCTTCACACAATAAGTTTTCTCCAAGCTCCACAGGATTGTCGGTCCCTGGCCCTCGCTGTTTTCTGCCCACTTTCCTCTGCTTGTTAAATGTAGCACATAAGGAAACAAGCTACTCTTAGGAGGGACGTGCCTTTTGGGAATAGGCCTTGCTTCTCCAGGAAAAAAAAATGTATAGTTTAATTGGTAGAGAGTCTGAGAAAGTAAGAACAGTGATCACAATTCTGTCTGTGATTGTCAAACTGTGTTATTAAATTTGAGTAGTTTGTGAAATGAAATCTATGTTGCTGGGCAGCTGGAGAATGTTTAAAGCCATCCCCTAGAAGGGATGAATAATATTCATACAACAGCTTAATATGCAAACCTAGAGTATGATATCATATCCAGAAACTATTAGGCCTAACATAGCTCAGGTGGAAGACCCGGTAAGAAATGTGGAATGTGATGTTCTGCAGAGGAACGTGATGTTCTACTTGTCAGCCGGTAGAACTCTTCTATCTATGTCAGCAATAAAGAAAAGCCCAAACCAGGATTTGTGAAGAGATTACAAAATATTCGGGCAAAAGTTCAGTTTTGATACCAGGTGAGCCATCTAACTGACCTACTGATACTGGCTGAGGTAATTGGTGGTAATGTCCCCAGGCTGTGGGATTTTCAGGCTGTGTCACAAAGTGCTGTCCCTCAAAAYAAGTGCATATCTAATGGGAAAAAGAGGACATCTGTGGGACACGTAGCCATCTTTATCTGGAGTTTCTGGAGTTCAGCCATGACCCTAGTATGGTTTAGCTGCAGAACTGGTAAACTGTCCTGTCCTTTTTCCCGTGAACTCTATGTTGTTAAACTCTGTTGAGGTGAATTTTGTTTTAAAAAAGTAAAAATGTTAGATGTTGAGGTAATTCTTGTGCATGTGGGAGAAACTAATGTCATTGCCATGGTTTCAGGAATCTGAAAGGGGCAGTAATGAAGGGAAAAATATCAACAGGAGAATTGAATTCAGAGGACACTGTTGAATGCATCCTCCTAATCTGCAGGACGAGTCCACTCAGCATCAGCCAGTTGACAGAAGAAGTGAGGAGGTAATCCAGCAGAGTATCAAGATCAGGCTCTTGTCCAACTTAGTTCTCTGAGAAGAAGCTCAGTAACTGCCAGTAGGGATTTATATGTGTGGATAGAGAGCGTTCATTACATGCAGACATTTTCCTGAAAGCCATGGTTTGTTGATGGGAAATTTGGTGCTTCTAGTGTTGTTTTTAAAATGAGAAAATAATAATTTCTGCCTTGGGAAAAAAGTCTGAGCTATTCAGGGGTATTTACAAGGAAATCTGTCGCTATTCATGTTATGTGTTGGAAACCCCAGGTAAACTGAGAACTCTCCATGAGAATCATTTTTCTAGCACTTGGCAATATTAATTTAGATTAAATTAATTAGCTTGTAAGAACAGGAGTGGGATAGGAGGAGATTCCAAGAGGTGCATCTAGATTCAGGGAAGGGGAGATCAAGGGAGCCAATACAAAGTTAATCTATTAATTAATTCCTGACRTGACCTGTAAAACTAACAGCAACTTCAGTAGTGATTGCCAGTGTTTKGATTTAAAATACCGCATTAACCAGTGCTGTAACATGCTGCCATTTGTTTGCTTTTAAATATATATACATATATGTGTATTTAAGTGACAAATACCATTTGGAGGTGGCCAGYTCTTCACATGCATTGCACACTGTTGTCCTTTAGTTCTGTAGGAAAGATCACAAGGCTGAGTGAAACTAAATATGAGAAAAAACTTGGAGACTTGCAGGAACGGAGTTGTAAATCTGCAACCTGCAAGAAGGACTCGGCAAACCTCTGTCAGCTTTCAGGCAAGRGATATATCCGATAGTGTAGATCTGTCAATATCAAATTGATATCAGTATCTATCAGTGTCTCCATATTTATAATCTGCTAACAACAGGGAAGTGATAAGGTCTAATGGCCTGAGGACAGGACTGGGAGCCAAGAGGAAGCAGGGAAAGGAAGTTGCTCAGAAGAACAACTTTGCTGAACAGGATGTCTGGTCCTGCTGTGGCCTAAAATTTGTTGTATTTTCCTTTGGATTTCAGTATGTCTTGGAGGATCATGCTCCTGACTCATTAGGCGTGTTTACAAACCAGAAAATCATATTGCTGACCATGGTCATTAATTGGTAAAAACTGCACCTTGGCTGTTTGTTTCATGATGGCCATCTGGCATGGTGCTAAGTATAGCTGCCTCCCTTGGCAGAGGAATCACTCAGGTCAAAAAGTCGCTTTCATTGCAACTCTTCAAAGCCTTATTTTAGTAAGATGGAGTTTTTCCAGTGTGAATATGGAAGCCTTCTGCTTCACCTTGGGTTATCCTGAGGGATCCACTGGGATCTCTGAAAGGGAAAACTCGGATATTTTCCTCTTGTCTGTTTCCTGAAAGTTTCTGAAAAGTGTGCCTCCTGGGGAGAGGAGAATTAGCCATATCTGAACTAGTAAGACCAATTTCCATTGAAAACTCCTATTTCACGGCTAGTTTTGGTCAAAGAAAGAGGAAGTCAAGCCATCTCCTTCATACAGTTCAGAGCATGCTGTTCAGCGAGAAGACCAGGCTGGAAGGAGTTACTGCTTCTCCCCCTAGGAGAAGATTTCATGTCCACAAGGCAGGTTAGCTAAAATCTCAAGCTGCCATTCCCAGGTGTGACCCTTTTTCCCTCTGCTCCCTGCCAATGACAGGCATGGTCAGGGATTGACCTTTATTTCGGAGCAAATTCAATTCAATGCTTGAATTTCAATTTGCTTGAAATTCAATTTGCTTGAACTGAAATTCAAGCAAAATTCAGTTCTGAAAAGCCTTGAGTTGTCTCTGTATACCTATGCCTGAGATCCCGTTTTTACTGCTGTTTCACATATGATGGCACTTCCAAACATGCTCTGTGAATCTCACAGGGCATGTGAAAGATGATATGAGCCCCATTGGGCACATACCTCACTAGTAAATGATGAACTTGACAGGCAAATGTGGCTAGGACTGAATACTAAGCTGCAGGAAATGTCTCTACTGAGGATGTTTTATACCACATCAGCTTACAACGGGGGCAGCTGGACCTATAGGTTCTAGCTAAGTTACTCCCAGTGTCCCAGTACAAGTAGCAAAAGAAACAGCTTTAGGAATAAGAGGGAAAGGCAGTAGAAATGAGAATGTGGTATGGAAATAGGATGAAGTATGGCCACCCTAGTGGGTTAAGTGTTTAATGAGTTTCTGCCCTCACTATGAAGCAATGTTGAAAAAAAATAGCTTGCTTGGCAAATGGGGTTTGTGTCAGGTGAGGGTGAAGCTGGACAGATAAATTGGGGAGGGCCATTCCTATCAGCTGGACAGAGCAGCATGGGAGAAGGTGCGGATATGTTTGTGAGATAAGCATGAGGAAGGAGTGTTTTGTGAAGGATGATTGATGTCACAATGAAAACATTTGCAGTGATGATGTTAACAGATGTAGGAAAATGTGAATAATTTTTTAATTGTTCTTTAACTTCAATTCCTGTTGTTTTCCTTACAGTGCCAATAATTTCTTAGTCTTCCTTGTCCTTGCATTATGTGCATTACAGAAGAGATGCCTCATGCTACCTCTCACTCCTGTGATGTGACCTGCATATTTGCTGCTCTCTGGAATGTGCTCCTGGCAACTTGCCAGGCATGGATGGAGAGATGGAAAGAGGAGGTAAGGCAGCCTCTTTTTGGAATTCTGTGACTGAAGACAAGAACTAGAGCTAGTAATCATGAGCAGGGAACATTCTTTGCTGTAATTTTTTGAAAGTTTGTAAACAAAATGAGGTTCCTAATTAAAGCAACCACTAAACCGTTTAACTTGCATAACTAGAACTGACTCAATAGATTAGCCCAGGTCTTACTGACCCTGGCAGAGTGACAGCACTCGTATTTTGTGTGGATGAAATGTTCAATAATTTCTCTAGAGCATTATGTACAAATAGGCTTTTCTTCAACAGCAGGCATGCATGTCTTCTCCCTCCACTTTCCTGTTTTATCAGGCAGCAGATCTTAGCTGGACGTGTGAGAAATCATTACTTTCTCTTCATCTTTTTGTTCCCATATATAAAAAAAAAAAGGATTGAATAGCTATATATATTTTATATATATATAATATATAAAATTTGTATAGATAAGTATATATTATATGTATATTTATAAAAATAAAGCATAGTGTTGCTTTAAAAGGRATGCAATCCTTGTCACATACCATCTCTACCTTTCTCCAGTGGGTACATTATGAGTAATAGGGTTTTCTTTCACTGGTATTTCAAGACTTTGGTACTCCATGCATTTCAGAGACAGGATTCTGTGTGGATCCTTGCCCACATCCTGTGTTGCAGTTCCTGTGTCTCTGAGACATCTTAGCCACTGAATTATATACCAGTAACTTTATAAAATAGATAAGGCAATAAAAAAGTAAAAACAAATAGCCATCGTGTTGCTGCAGAGTTAGGGCACCTGTTTTTATTCCTTGTTCTGGACTTTAGTAATAGTACTTAGTGTTTATACGGCATTTCCATACAGACCCCTCAGAAGCACACTGCAGGCATTTTGATAGTCATCTTCAGAAAATATGGAAATCCAGAGACACCACAGAGCTTCTCCAAAGCACTGCAGGTTAAGACTGAATGTCTTAATTCCCTCATCCCTATAACTGTGCTGCTATAAGTGGGGTAAGGATGAATCAAAGTGCAGAAGGAAAAGATGACTGAACAGGTGCATAAAAGCAAGCTGATTTCACTAACAAGTGAAGATGAGAAGAAAGAAGGAAAGCGACATCAGTTAAGAGAAGTGATGGACTACTTATAATAGGGAGCAATTTGTAATATTTTGGTTTGTTTAGTTATTTGGTTTGCCTAGTTACTGTTCGTTAGTAATTTTCATTTTATATGTTATCTTTCTAACAGGAATTCTTAATTTCTATTTTTCCCATGAAACATTGGCTGTCTGATACAGCAGGAACTGAACATGTGTTAAATGTCAGCCCTGTAAAACTGGTCTGCTGAAATCAGCTGAATTTTTCTTGATGTTCAAGATTAGCTCAGAGGGTGGTGATAAATGGGGCTGAGTCCAGCTGGAGGCCTGTGGCCAGTGGTGTCCCCCAGGGGTCAGTGCTGGGCCCGGTGCTGTTCAACTTGTTCATCAATGACCTGGACGAGGGCACGGAGTGCACCCTGAGCAAGTTTGCAGATGACACCAAGCTGGGTGGAGTGGCCAACACTCCGGAGGGCTGTGCTGCCATCCAGAGGGACCTGGACAGGCTGGAGAGTTGGGCAGAGAGGAACCTCATGAGGTTCAATAAGGACAAGTGCAGGGTCCTGCACCTGGGGAGGAATAACCCCAGGCATCAGTACAGATTAGGGGTCGACCTGCTAGAAAGCAGCTCCATGGAGAGGGACCTGGGAGTCCTGGTTGACACTAAGTTAACCATGAGTGAGCAGTGTGCCCTCGTGGCCAAGAAGGCCAATCGGATCCTGGCCTGCATCAGGAGGAGTGTTGCCAGCAGGTCAAGGGAGGTGATTCTGCCCCTCTACTCAGCTCTGGTGAGGTCGCACCTGGAGTACTGTGTGCAGTTCTGGGCACCCCAGTATAGGAGGGACGTGGAGCTTCTCGAGAGGGTCCAGAGAAGGGCAACCAGGATGATTAAGGGAATGGAACATCTCTCGTATGAAGAGAGGCTGAGCGAGCAGGGCCTGTTTTCTCTGGAGAAGAGACGGCTCAGAGGGGATCTGATTAATATGTATAAGTTCAGGAAGGGAGAATGCAGGGAGGAAGGGGACAAGCTGTTCTCACTGGTGGCCAGCGATAGGACGAGGGGTAATGGCCACAAGCTGGAGCACAAGAAGTTCCGTCTCCAGGTGAGGAGCAACTTCTTTACTGTTAGGGTGACAGAGCAGTGGAACAGGCTGCCCAGGGAGGTTGTGGAGTCTCCTACTCTGGAGGTCTTCAAAACCCATCTGGATGCCACCCTGTGCCACATGCTGTAGGTGTGCCTGCTTGAGCAGGAAGGTTGGACTAGATGATCTGTAGAGGTCCCTTCCAACCTTAAATATTCTGTGATTAACGTAAGCCTATTCTCTTCTGAAGGTAGTGTAGAAAAAATACATGGGTGATGTAGAAAAAATACCTGCTGTTTTTTTTTTCTGTGTGTTTCAGACTGGTGGTTTAAATAGGAATGAGGATTCAACGATGACAGTGTCTCCTATTGAGTCCTCATGGTGCAGGAACATAAGAAACGCTGCTGGGTTTGAGCACGGTCTGGCTCTGCAGCTGGTCCAGATGGTGCACCAGGAGATGCTGCTTGGGGAAGGCCTCCAAGCCTGGCTGTGCTTTGCAGTGTCAATGTCACGTTCCCCAACAACTGTGGTGGTTGTGGGAGTGGATCCCTGCCTGTTCCTTTAGAGGCTGCCCTTTCCTGTGAGCTTGCCTAGCTGCTTTCTGAGCCTATTGCCACTGTCTGCCTTCACAAATGAAAACAGCAGACACCAGAAGTTTACTGTCTGCTGTGCAAAGACATGTTTTATTGCTTTAAAACATATCTCCTCATAGGTTCAATAAGTTTCCTCTGATTTTTCTACTGCAGAACTGGTGATTAACAATTCCACCTTCACCATATGACCTTTTCCATGATGGCAGAAGTGGGGAAAGGACGAATAAAAGGGCAGAAGGGAAAGGAGAGATTAAATGGTGATGACCTTGATCACAGTCCCCCCACCTGAAGAGACAGAGGCTGTTTCCAGGGTTTGGTCTAATCTATTTGCACTACAGCATAAGCTATGAGGCTTTGTCTCCAAGGGTGGCATAACAGTCTAGCCAATGGATATTAGCGATGTATTTGACAATGAAGACATTGTTTGAGTATCAGTGACTCAGGCCTATCATCCCTCTTCCCCTAGATGTAACATTTGAAAAAGGACAACAGGTCTGTCCAGGATATTTGATTTCTGCTGGTGTTCACAGTAGCACCATTTTCTAATTCCCGTAATTGCTTCTCTATTGATTTTTGCAGATAGTAGATACTTCAAAAGGAGAAGGGGATGAAGATTTCACACCGGACCCAGAGCTGATATCACTGAGTACAGCTGCTGTCCCAGTTTCTCCTGTTTACAACCTGAAGGCCTTCCAATGTATTTGTTAGGTAGTACTGTGTTTAGTATGGCATTATGAAGGCAAACATTGTGTAGCATAAGTTCTTGGCTAGGTTAAGCAAAAGATCAGCTGATGAACAATTAACTGGTTTTAAGGCTAATAACACTTTGTGTTTTGTGTGTTATGATTTGTGCATTAAAATTCTCCTAGCATTATCAGGGCTTGATTAAGGAATAGAGTCCAAAGCCTTCTCTATCCTCTCTCTTCAGCTGCCAGCCCCCCAGATGGTCCTGTTTTGCTGCCAACAAAACCAAACAAGGAAATGGGCCATCATTCCTGCCTTTCAATGCAGCCAATCCTCTTGACAGGTAAATCTTGTGAATGTGGGCACCAGGGATGTGATGTTAGTGTTTCACATTCTTCTTGTAACAGCATGTGATCACAAGTGAATCTGAGATACTTTGGAGCTGTAAAATAGAGATCCTGTTTATTTGCTGTACTGTCAGGGAGAATATTTTAGCACCTGATAGCACTGCATAGATTAGGTTTGAGGGCATGTCTATTCCCATGAAAAACAATACTAACCTGCATCTTTTCTACTGAGAGCTTCTCCGTGCGCTCTGTACCTGTTTCACTTCTAATCAAGAGGGCATTGTATTGGTACTGCACGTATAACCCAGCAAGGAGAGTGGATTGCGGATTAGCTTTGCTTTCATCTCCTAAACTTTTTAGAAGACTAGCAAGCTAAATGAGGGTGAGATACATTCTAAAGGCTTTGAAGTACTTGTTAGTAAACAGAAGTTTTACTTATCTGTCCTCCACTAGAAAATGTTATGCCTTTCATTAACTTATCTCCTGAACTAAATCTGTTGATTTTAATTAACTAGGTACTTGAGATAGAGAAAAAAAAAGTAGTTTATTTTGAGAAATGAAGAATTATCAAATTTACCTGCATGCAGATACAAGTCGGTTCTCCACTTCCCCTAAAATGTCACCTACAAAATGTTTTTGCAGTGTGAAATGTATTTTACTATCATTTTTTATGCCAGGAGATAGAGCAAGGCCACCATTTTTAAAAATGTTATTCTATTATTGTAAAACTATTGTTCAGTCTTACAGTATGTTTCTTAAGAACATATATTTATACATAACAGTGGTTGCTCTGGGTCAGAGCATGGTCTGCCTAACACGGTACACCATTTCTGGCAGTGCCCAAGAGCAGATGATTAAGGGAGACTATAGGAACAGGGCAAGCATATATCTTGTTTTCCTGAATAGTCTCCCAGCCTCCAGCCACTTGAAGCTGTGGGATTTCCTGAGCCAGGCGTGGTTTTTATGTAGGTAGTAATCCCTGTGAGTTTCTCTTCCTCTGGCTTGCCCAGGATCCCTTTGGATGTGTGTAAGTGCCTTCCATCCAGGGACGTTTTTCAATTTCAACATATTTGAAGGTTTTATTAGTTCAAAAATGTCAACTTCCATGCATCAGATGGGTTAATGATATAAGATTATTAAATCTTTTTGCTCAAACCTTGACTTTCTCATTGCCTTATTGCTTGACATTATACTATAAACTACACTATATACGGGAATGTCTTTCATAATTCTATTTGAGGCAGTTTATGGTATTCAGTTAATAAGATGAAATGTAATGAGGTTTCTGTAGACCTCAAGATCAAAAACTTGTGTTTATAATTGTTATATTTACAGCTCTTATACAAAGAAGCATAGATTATAAAATTAATTACTTTATAAATAAATGTAACTTCATTATCTTCCCCATAGCATTGACAGTGTGAGCAGGTATGATAAAAAGTTTATAGAGAGAATAAGACAATTGAAATAGCTGGGAAATGAAATAATCTTCCAGATACACAAGATTTATACAGCTGGTATCTCATTTGCATTTCCAACTATATTAATTGGTTTAATAAAATAAACTATTCGTCTCTGCAGAGTTTTATTACTCTGTTTCCCTCTTCCCTCTCACCTGCCTTCTTCTAATGCTTCTAACATGCTCTCAGTTACTTACTGTTTCTGGTACAGTGAAACAAAAACGTTCTCTAATGCCAGGCTGGTCACTGGTTCGATACTGAAAAAGGCTGTAAGATGAAAGGCTGCTAGGGAAAGAGGAAATTTACTCCTTCAGAAGCTGTGGAGGCTTAACAGGTCTTCTGCAGCCCGAGATAATTTGTGCCCCGGGCTGAGACTAATGTAGGTGTATCTAAAACAGGGGAGTGAATCTCCTTCTTTGCTACAGGGGAAATTTAGATATCTAACTAGCTTAGAGTACATAACTAACCTTAGGTGGCTAAAGTTAGGTGAGACAAATCCCACCCTATAATAGCTGGCAATTGGACTCAGTGACCCTAAGAGTCTCTGGCTCTCCGAGGTTTCTTTGTTCCTTAGTAAAATTTCCTGAAGCTAAATGTTTATTACAGAATTACATACCCAAACTTCAACACAGAAGATTTAATAGGAAATATTGCAAATTCATTTATTAAGGAAATAAATCATTTTTCTTGAGAAAAAAAAATGCTATTTCCCAAAGAGAATCTGGAGATATCTGCAAGGTTATCTATTTTAGAGTAACATATATGAATRCAGTTTTACAATTAATGTTAATAGCAAAATGATGAAAGAATTTGGTACTGTTAAAACTGTGTGCTTTAGGGGCAGTCACATACCAACATTTTGTTTTAGCAGAAATAATAAGTTGTAACTGCATGTACTAGCAAGGTTCTTCAAGAACAGCTGCATGGGAGAGAYGCCAGTGAATGTCATTGAAAACAAAGCTGAGATACCTTATTGTTATTTAGATTCTGTGCTTAATTCATTTCTAACTAACTTTGAAAATAAACATCTGTGTAGTAGAGACCATCCTTTATTTGTATTTTGTAAAGATCATAATTTTAAAATGTAAAAATGGAAAGTTTGGCTATTAGATCATATTCTAGCATTCAGCACCTGGTCTTCTGAGGTAATATTTATACATCTTTTTAAAATAATATTTTAGACAATAACAGTGAGTGAATAGATATTTTAATCAGAATTTGAAACTAGGGTTTGCAAAAAGTAACAAAAGTCATTGCTTCATTATTGAGACTCTGTTTGCAAATCATCTTGAGAAGAGCTTTTGGTGCCACTTCTTTCTCAGCTRCTTGTCTTCTCACTCTAAATGCCCTAGTTGTTTGAGTTATGGATGCTGAAGTGTAACACCTCTGTATGACAGAACAGACCTCCTGATCTCCTGAGGCTGAAATTATTAATCTTAAATTTCTAAAGAAAGGAGCTGCTAGTGATGATGAATGAACAGTGAAATTAATACTAACTTGCATTCAAACTGGTGGGAGAGCTGCCCTCAGCTTGGGCAGCTGAACTTCCCTCGTAAAACCTGAATTACATAAAAAATCTTTTTAAATTTCTGACAGCTACATCCAATTTTGTAAAGAGGAAGCTGTATACTATTGAATATTGAATATGTAACTTTTTATTAAAAAAAATAGCTCTTCTTTAATAAATGGAAGAAGAGCTCTAAAAGCTTTGTAGCTGGCTTAAAGTACTTACCTGAGCTTGTGTAAATGAAGAAGAATCTGCATAACTAGAGCTAAGCAATAATAATCCAGCTGAGCTCAGCTGTACTCTGTGTGTGGTTAAGTGCAGTGGTTGCCTCTGTCACTCAACTGTTTTTTGATTTCCTTGTGGCAGTATATAATATGTCAGCCATACGTGAATGTTCAYCAGTCACTTTCTCTGTGTTTTGGCCATGTCACTGATCACAAAACTCTTCCACTAACGTTTCATTTTAAATCTACAAGTGCTGCATATTTTTTAAAGCAATTTAAGTGTAACAAGAAAATTACTATCTCACTTCAGATTTTTTTCACCTTTTTAATCAGTTCATTTTTCTTTTTTTTTTTTCCATAACTCTGCCATCTTTAATGCATTCAAAGTGTGATATCCTTCAGAGATACCCAAATTTATATTTCCTTGGGTTTCTTTAAATATGTATGTATACCTCATGTCATCTACTAATGCTGCATTTGCACCCACAAGCCAGATATAGACTGGTCAATAGGTCATCAGACTTAAAGAAACTGCAAAAGTCATCAGACTGCAAAAGGTCATCAGACTTAAAGAAACTAATAAGGACTTCTGCGTGGCCAATATAATTATAATGGATTGGAAGGAGTTGCATTTCTCACTGGGTCGCACATGATACTTATGTGATTTACTCTTACCAGTGAGTTTGTTGGGGACCTTCTGAGCATTTTCAGTTTGAAACTGAACTGCAGACCTCCACGTCTCAGGTCAGATTCCTTGCTGGAGCTTGTATATCACAGGTTTCATATCCTCTTGGAAGTACAATTCATTTTCCTGTTATTCTGGCCAAATCAGGAAAGAAAAAATGATTTCTAAGATGGAAATGATGTGGAAGACGTTGACACTCAAGATGATCAACTGTTGTATTGTGTATGACAGCTAATGAACAAAAGAGCTTTGCAGAGAAAATCAAAGTTTAGCAAACTTCATGGCTAAAAAAGGAAAAAAAGTTTCCATAGACTTGACAGAATGTTAAGATTTGATTATTTTTGCAGAATGTTATATCCAGTTTCCTTTCATAGACTGCCAGGAGGAGTAGGAGGCCAGCAACACCAGCAGTTGGAGGCCAGCAAAGAGTCTCCTTCTTTGGAGATCTTTAAAACCCGCTTGGATGCAGCCCTGTGCCACGTGCTCTAGGTGACCCTGCGTGAGCAGGGGAGTTGGACTCGATGACCTCTGAGGTCCCTTCTAACCTTAGGCATTCTATGATTCTATGATTCTATGATTCTATGAACACTTTCTTCAGGAGACATTCCTTCAGTTTAATTTTGGGCACCTACTATGAATAGCTCTGAAAAAATCTCTCTATATAGTGAGACTGTAGCCCATCTTTAAACTGTTAATAAAAGGAATTGAAACATAATTATATGAAAGACAAATCTGTCAAGGGCTTTACAGATRCCTGAGCTTTACTGCCTCAGGAGATTAGGCAACTTTATGCTGAGACGGATTAGGAGGAGGCTTTCCCTTGTTTAGATTATTCCATAAGTGGATACTCTAGGTTTCATAGACTCGCTACTCAAATCATAGTACCTGCCTGTGTAACCCCGTTTTGAGTTAGATAATTGATCTGAGTCAGTTTGTCCCTATTGCAAATTAACAACGTGATATATTATCCCTATTGATTTTGTTATATTTTGCAAATTAGTAAAATGTGGAAGAGTTAATTGTTTCACTTTCATTAATGAAATCCTCTTGCACCAGATGTAAGACTCACCGAAATAAAACTTGTTAACCATTAYGTAAATGTAGCAATGAAAACAGCAGTTCTGCTATTTGAAAAGTGCATCTCTAAGGTAACAAGTGATACCATCCATTTGATTACAATTGAAATACCATGTGAGCTGTTAATACAGAAATTTAAAGCACTATCAACAGCCTTATACCTTCATATTTTGAATGGGGTGTCCTTTCTTCATGTGACAAAATCTTCGCCAAAACTGTAAGACACTGTAAAATAAAATTTGTCATCCTGCAGAAATAAAATTCTTGTTTATCTTCTCCAAGTCAAATAATATTTAGGAGACAAGGTATTTATTCTTTCATGTCTTCCAATCAAACACACTGAAGAGGTTTGTTCAGTCTGAATGTCTTATGTAATTAAAGTTTCTATTGTGTTCCTGACTTTTGTTTGATACAGAAGAGTGCTGCTGGACCCTTTCATGGCACTACTCTTGACGTAGTGCATCAAGAAAACAATTTCATGCAGAAAAACAAAGTTAGAACTAGAGCTAGAGCTTGTGGTTTTGGCCAACATAAGCCTTGACAGATATGTTTTAGTGAATTTAGCTGAAGAATGTATGCTCCTGAGTTACCCATTCTGACCCTTTGCTGCAAGTTATAACTTCCCCAGTGCTGAATGGGGTATGTATATGCATCATACCTACTTCAGTGTAAAATCAGCCATTTTTTTAAAAAAACAATATTTGTCAGCAATTTAAGCCAAAACGCTGGATTCCAAACTGATACATCTGAGGCATTCACGTATGCTGTTCCACTGATGTATAGTCAACACCCTCACACAAGGCCCTGGCACACAGCAGCAGGATCTTGTACCTGCATTGCCRCTTGTGAGCTCTCAATGCAGCAATGCTCTGAAAGCAGCAGTTCTGCTCATGCTCAAAGTGCACCTCTCAGATATCAAGTGATAGCATCCATGTGACCGCCCCTGTTTCAATTGCCTGTGTTTATCTAATGGAAGTGATTTGGTTTTGTCATCCTGGTTGCTGCTTCTGGACTGAACTTTTTTTTCTCCTRACAATTGGATTTAAGCTGATGATATCCAGATAAAAAGTAGGTGAATCCTATCTGGAAGCACTGTTATGTGAGAGGAAATAAGACAGTCCTGTAATCTTTGTACACTTTATTGGTCTATTCATAAAACAAAATCTGTGATTTTGAACAGTTAATAAGTAGGGCCTTAAAAATGTTAAGCACCACTTAACAGAAGAAAAAAAGGGAAAGATTTCCCAGCAAATCTGAGGGTTGGAGCCCTCCCCACTGCTTACTGCAGCCTGTGCTACTAGTTGCATATKGAGGAGTGGCTGCAGGGAGTGTGTAACCCCATCCCAACTGCTGCTTCTGCCAGCCCCGAAGAATCTCAGGCTGCTAAAATTTAGCTTATCTTAATGACATAAAATCATTAGCTTTAAGTGTTCATTTTTTTTAAGAAACCACAGTTTATGTGGATTTTAAGGAAGAATTTTCTTTTTTGATCAGACTTCTGTATATGGCTTTTAAATGGATAAACATATATTAGAATGTTTAATGGCAGGGGGTAAGAGAGGGTGGAAACCAACCTTTCCTGCAAACATAATACAGCAATAAAGGACACCCACTCTTGAGTACTGTTGGCTGCTTTATGATTCTTTCTCAGTTCAAACAAAGTTGTATTCAAAACAAGAATAAACATATCAATGCTAATTTTATATAAGACTCTTCCTTGTATAGTAATTTCACCTATTCATGTAGCAAAGAGCGGTATTTCTTTGATCTCTTCCTGCCATCTATGTTTTGCCATTTAGGTTACTACTAAATGTCTTTTGTTGTGGTATATATTTGCTAAAAGTAATAGATCATGTTGTTTATAATCTGCATAAATGTCTATATTTCTGCCAGATGTCGACTATGGCTCTTTCCTGTTCTCAGGAATATGTAACAGTAAATAATTAAGTACCAAACAACAAAAAAAAAAGGGGGAGAGAATGACTTATGTTCCCATGTGAAAATATCAGCATGAATGAGTAGCATTTAAACTTCACTCATAATTCTACAGTAAGAAAGCTACAAGGACTAGATGTTTTCCATGGGGCAGGATTCCTCCCAAGGAGTTCAGCTCCTCATAAGTATTCATTTTTTATTTTATTTTTACATACTCATGATTCATGTGACTGGTTGTAATAAGACAGGGTAATTTCATTGCTTGTTCTTTTTCTCTTTCTTTCTTTCTTTCTTTCTTTCTTTCTTTCTTTCTTTCTTTCTTTCTTTCTTTCTTTCTTTCTTTCTTTCTTTCTTTCTTTCTCTCTCTCTCTCTCTCTCTCTCTCTCTCTCTCTCTCTCTCTTTCTCTCTCTCTTTCTCTCTTCCTCTCTTTCTCTCTCTTTCTCTCTTCCTCTCTTTCTCTCTCTTCCTCTCTTCCTCTCTTTCTCTCTCTCTTTCTCTCTTTCTCTCTTTCTCTCTTTCTCTCTCTCTTTCTCTCTTTCTCTCTTTCTCTCTTTCTCTCTTTCTCTTTCTCTCTCTTTCTTTCTCTCTTTCTCTCTCTCTCTTTCTCTCTCTCTTTCTCTCTTTCTTTCTCTCTCTCTCTTTCTCTTTCTCACTTTCTCTCTCTTTCTCTCTTTCTCTCTTTCTTCTTTTTCCTTCTTTCCTTCTTTTATTTTCATTTTCTTTCTTTCCCTCTCCTTTTCTTTCTTTTTCTTTCTCTCTTTTTCTTTCTCTCTCTCCTTTTCTTTCTTTCTCTCCCTCCCTCCTATTTCTCATTTGTCACAGGAGGTTATGACTGACRGTTACTTTTGTGCCAAAAGATTTGAGTTGCAGCATACTCCAGTCTTCTACAGCCAGTGCTATCATTTTCACTATATTTGTGAGATCTTTAGGAGATTCAGTGAGATTGTGGTACTCTGTCTTGCCTTATCAAGCACAGGAAAGGCAGTAAGCTGTCCTTTTTGAGCTGAAATTGGGGCATGAATGAGAAACGGGTATCTGTGATTTCATCAGGAGGATCAGAGGAGAATTCCCTAATTAAACCCTCCTCTGTGCATTTATCAGTGTTTCTCTGTCGTGTTACTGATGAGCTCAATATCACTCGGTTCTTCTCAGCTYTTAGAAAATACAACAGGAAAAGTAATCCTTTTGCTTCTATTTCCTATCTGCCCATATCATGGAAACAGTAGCCAGTTTTAGACACAGACCATGACTCTGTGTACCAGGTCTACTGGATCATGTTAAACATGAGCCATGTTCAGCATTTTGCTCCAAGTAAGACTATTCACGATATGAAATGCAGAACACTGCAGTCTGGTTTTCCAAGTATTTGTGACTGTCTCTGCTCTGCACCAAGTGTTTACAGACTTCTAAGCGGAATTTTAAAGAATTAAGCCAAGCTGCAAAGCCCTACATAGCTCAGAGTCCTCCTGCCTAAGAGTCCTCCAGTGTTATATTACCACAGGTCAGTTCAGRAGGGAACCCTGTACTATGAGAAAAGGATCAGTTTCCAGAGCCTTTTCTGTGGGAGCCCATCAAGAAAAAAAAATATCTGTTGTTACCTCCTCTGGTTTGCAACAGTCAAATATGGTAGTTTACATAGTGCTATGAAAGCAGTTATTTCTGAAGTGTGTGCTGGGGTTGTGGATAGGAGTGTGGTTCTCCACAGGCTGTGTGAGAGGCTGGAAGGGGTTGGTGACAGCAGCGGTGAGGTTTCTTCCCATGTTGTTTCTGAAAAGCAGTGCGGTAGTCCAAGCATCACTGCAGAAAATTACCATTGGTTTCACTGGGCACCTCATGTGTGCAATGCAACCTTGGTCCCTGCACAGGGAGGGCAGGTAATGTAGCTGCTGCAAGAATGAGAGAGGCTTCATTTTCACTTGCTCATGGAAAGTTTGTGAATGCTGATATTTATTTTGTTACTAGAGCTAGTTGCCAGTATGTCAATATCCTTGCACTTTTCTCAAGCACTGAATTTCACTTCACTTAAAAACAAAAAGCAATCTGATGGCAAAAGCATTTAAGAGCAGATTATGGGGGTCTTTTGCTTAGAAGTAGCCAGCAGGCAGAGGAGCTGCTGTTACTGCCTCAAACAGTGCATAGTAGGGTGGAGAAATGCCTGGAGGAATTTTGTGGCTTCAGATCACTATCTGTTAAGTCTCCTGAAAGCTCCTTAAAATTCCAACCCAAAGTCTAATGGCAAACAACATACCCACTAAACCTTTCACCATACAGATTTATACCCCTCATTCAGCAAACACCACTCTTGACGCGGAGGGAAAGGGGATCCAAACTTTTATGGTAAACTAGGGGACAGCAGAAACCTCTCTGAAAATAGCAGATCATTCAGCATTTCATACTTTCTGGAAAGCCTCTGACTGATGGGCTGTGGTAGATTTAACTGTGTTGGGTTCACACCTCCTGCAAAGCAGTTTCCACCCATGGTGGAGGAGCAGAGGAGATGTGTGCGAGCACTTCGGCCTTCCAGTTCACGGTGAGATGCTAGAAACTGGAATTGCCAAAGAGTGGGTAGATGCTCAGGGAATATGATCTCTGGCAGAGAGCTGGGACAGGGGAAATGCGATCATAGCTTAAATTGCTGTGACTTTATTCACTATGCAGCTTCTGACAGAGACCTTAACAAGGGAATGACACTACTCAATCCAATAGCTCATTTTTTAAAAAGTTGCAGTTTTCAGCTGAGCTTGCTTCTAGTTGCATAAGTGAACTTGTAAAGTATATTTTTCAAAACATTTATAACTACACACAAGAGGGTGCGGGTGAATAGTTGTATTGGGTCTGAAAATGCTCCTTACAAATGAAATCCATTAGTTTTGATTCAAAATGTGAACATCAGCTTTTGTGTTTTTGTTTGACTTTTAAGAGGGCTGCAGACAAGAAYGTAAGCATCAGGGAAGAGCCTATACCCTTTTAAAGAATTCATACAAAAGACTAAAGAACTCGTGCAATAGACTAAAGAACTCATGCAAAGAAACCTACTTCACACATTTTCATGGACATAATTTTCTTTATGAAGATATTTCTGAAATACCCTCCATCTAGTTAGCATAGTATTGTACCTTCTTTTTCAAGAAGGTCACATCACATAGGCTAAACATGATGCCTTTGTAAGCCAAGTGTTTTTACATGATATATTAGCATTAACTTAATATAATYGCTACATACATAGAGGGACTTTCATATAATACAAAAAGTAGCTAACAGAGCTTGTTAAAAGCCTTGTTAGCTTTGGCTTGCAGGTTCTATGTATATAGTCTCATTTATTTTGAGCCCCCATTAAACTGTACTTTGATGTTCAAAATCAAGTGTAAAAATTAAAGGTGAACTGTGACTGGAACTACCCAGTTTTGCCTTTCWGATCTAATAAAAATCTCTAGGCCGTGCCAGAACTTGTCCTAGTTCTGCTCAAAACCTGATGCAAAACTGGGCCGAACTTCSTCAGGCTCCACTAGCTCCCATTATGGAAGTGCAACACAGTAGTTTGTTCAAGAGCCACAAGTTTGTTGGTAATGACAGAGACAAAGAATTACTTTTAAACGAGTGTCATGCCATGAACCAAATCCTCTCTGTTACTTCTGTACAAACACAGTTAAGGCAATGGAATCACATGATTATGAAACATGTAGAATTCAGCTCTGTGTGTTCTCCTCCCTAATGTGTTTAACGGCCTAGAAAGTAGCTCAGAAGTTAAAGTTACTCCGTCTGCTTCATTTGCCCCAGCAATACTTATTCAACCCAGGAGAGGTCTCATTGACCTTGGCAGCTCGGATAGGTAATATATTTTTACAAGAGTGAACTTCTTTTCACCTTTCTCTGGCAGAAATAAGCTTTGACTCTTGAAAGGGGTGAAATTATACAATGTTCAAGGTGTGTTTTCTGTGTTTCCAAGTACTGAATATTTCCTTATATTCCTATTGAATTAGCTTTTTTTTTTTTTTTCCTGATAGACACATTTTTTTTTTCTAATTTTTTTTAACGGAATATGGTTTAAAAGTGTAAGATCTTTCAACCTGAAAAAGGTCTTGGTTTGTTCTCCAGGTTCTGACCAGGTGTATAGACAGACATGCTTGTGCACACTAAGAAATGCCCAAGCCTCTTCCTACATGCAAAATTTGAGTTTTGCCACAGTTTAGTTTAATTTGGGGCTTAGTTTTTGTATCAATGCAGATCGAAACAGGCATTCCGGAAACTGTCACCATATTCTTGCTCCTTGCTGAATGGGGATTTCATTAATTCATATTTCTTCTTTTTTTCAGAAATCTGTTTTCCCATGGTGGGCACTATCTTCATAATTCACTTATTAATTTTGAGSAAAACTCTCAGTCTGAATCTGCTTGAACTTTGGAGTTTTCTGATCTGGATTCACCTTCTGCAAGTCAGGTACCCCTTTGGAAAAAGCAATTACTGGTGACCTTTGTGTGTTCAAAAATCATGAGTCACAACATCTCATTTCTCTGGTCATGTAATTTGATTTGAAAATACTGAAATTCAGAAATAACAAGTTGTTATATTTCTTTCTTTAAGGCTTCTAAGCTGTTCAGATTCATGTTTTTATTTTACTCAGTAACTATGCATTTAAWTTTTTTTTAAAAAAATGAAGATTTTGTAGTTTTAAAAATTGTATGATATACTGGCTGTTGGCTATACTCAAATAAAAATGTAATTTTAATTGACTTTGATCTCTTAAACCATTCAAAAAGCAACAGTTTAAATTGTTTTTCTTGCCCATTTGTCAGATCTTTCTACTGTTCCTATTTAACATTTCACTAACGGATAGACATAAGTATAAAAGCAGTTTTCTGGTACCTCTTTTGCACACTACAATGCTACTTGCTATATATCTTTCTTTTATTACCTTTTCTCATTAGTTGCTTATTTATATTATCAAGTGGTTCTAAGGTACTACGGCCTGTGCAAACATAATAAAAGAGAGCATCTGTCCTAAAAAAAAGCTCAGAATGCCAAGGCATGTGAGACAGGATGAATAAAGAGATGAGACAAAACAATCATGTTTTATATGATCACTCACAGTTTCAGTACATCACCTGCCTAGTCACTGCTAGATGGCCACATTTCATAGACATTGAAGCTGAGATGATTCTGCCTTTCTTTCCACCAGTGCATTCCAGCCTCATGTTTCCCACCTTTCTACCACTTCTCTGATTGCTAAGTTTGATTTTTCATGTTGCTCTAATCCTTAAAAAACTATTTTAAAGTTCTGTCTCTTTTATTAAATCAAATACTTTGCCAAATTCTGTTTCTTGAGCTAAATGCTATCAGTGAAAGCTTGAGGAAAATACTAATAAGCAGCTGTTGTCAAAAACCACCAAAAAAAACCCAAAAAATAAGTACCCAAAACAAAAGCTTCCTCTCCTTTATGCTGAGTTTGACTTATGTTCTCTGCTTTGTTCAGCTGTAGCCTCCTCAGGGAAAACAGTTTCCCTTCCCTTGCCTTGCACAGTTTTGAAACTGGATTGACCCTGAACAAATAATACAGCAGTATATGATAAAACTCCTGGGTTTAATGGAAGAAGCAAATTCCCCATAGGGTACAATCTTCTCAAGAAGGCCAGGACTCTGTAGGTCTTATTTTAAAGCTTGAATGTCTCCATATTTCCTTTTAATGAAACTTGTCAAAGGCTTGATTTGAGAGACTCCAAAACCCCAGAAAACAGGAAATCAGTAATAGTCCTGTGATTGCAAAAAAGAAAAAAAAAAAGTCAAGATGGATTTATGTTCTTCGCTTTTCACTCCTACTGTTGCTTTTCCTGTAGAAAAGATTTGTAATAACCGTTAGACAGCTCTAGCCTCTGTGGACTGGATAAACTTATTGGCTATTGCTTCATAAATTCATAAATTAAGGGAACCCAGTTGAGCAACCTGACCAGTTAATTGGGAATGAGCTCCTCTGTTCCTGCTTGGGCCTAGGTCCCAAAGCATGTACACAAATTCACTATTGTGAGGAATTGTATTTTTAGACAGTTTATTGGAGCTGATACTATTTTTGAAATCCTGCTTTCATTAAAGTCAGTGGGCACTGGCTTACACCTTTCATGTGTTAGATGGACTAACACAATGGTGAATGGTTTGGCTTCCATTTGATGATATAAGCATAAAACAGCAGCAACAAAGCTGAAGTCTCCCTAAATTCGAGGGTTTCATAATACTACCGGAATGTGGCCATGCATTTTTGTACTAACTAAAATCAAAAATGCATAGTTAAATCTAGAGCTACTAGGGAACATTTGGATGAAAGTTTTTTTTGAAAATGCTGATGTTCAGAATCAGGGGAGTATATGATATTTTGTGAAATTCACACTGGGACCAAAAAAGACACTGGCCCAGTCTAGGCTAGCTGTTGTCTCCATGAATAAGAATAATAATAGATGAATAATAAGAAGAATATAGAAGATCTAGGACCAAATCTTTGCAGTCTGATTTGCCATTATGCATCTTGGCTCTGGTCTGCATCTGCCCTTTGCTTTCCTGTTGTCCTGTCTATTAGGTATCAGCTATTCTAAGATGGTTTCTTCCACCAACAGCTCTTGCAGAGAGAGATACATCTCAGAACTGCAAGGGTCAGATTGCCAGGACCACTGCCCCCACGACTGGAAAGCAAAACTTCGAACCGAGCAGGCAAAGCAGCAAGTGAATGCTCCCTGTGAGCCGTCAGGCAGCTCTCCTGCCATCTTCCTCTTTATTCCTCCATTGTTTTCACAGCATAAATTAAAATGTCTTTATTTCATGATGGGGCAAGAAGAAAATGAAAATTCACTCATTTTGTGGGATGGAAAGCCACTTGTCAGCCCACTTTAGTTCAACCTCCCTRACTTTCTTTGAAAACATTTGGTGCTACAACACGGAGCARCTTAGGACACTTCACTGTGTGGTGSTCTTTGAAAAGCCAAGCTTTGTAAGAGCTTTCCCTTTCTCTTTACAGTACATTGGGCAGCAGGTGATGTTTGCAAACATACCAGCGCAAAGTAAACCTCTCAGCCTGAGCTCTGGCGTAAGGGATCGAAATCAGTTTTGAAGCCATTTCCTTCAGCACGCCCAGGGTCAAACTGAATTGCTATAAACAAACTGCTCTGTATCCCAGAAGAAATGTTTATGTAAAACAGTACTTTCCCTGTTACTCTCTTTCCCTCTTCCCCTTACAAAGCTGCAGGAATCAAAAGGCAAAGGCAGGGAACTGGGAATTTTACCCCTGCAAATTTAAAGGGACAGTAGTTGAGATTTTGCCCTTGCAGCTGTTTATCTTTGGAAAATAGCACGGCTGTTACCCAGCCTAAACGCAAGAGGTTCTGCAGCTCCCTTTGCTGCTGGGTCCCCTCTCAGGCCTGATAGTACTTCCTTCCTGACCTCTCCTGACTTCCTGCCTCGAGCCTTATCGCGGCAAAAAACTTGACTCTCTCCTGGCTGTGCCACTTGGAATGTATTTAAATACCATAAATGGAAATCTCCCTGCCTTTACATTTACAAACAACTATCATCTGTAGATCACTCACTGACATCTTACTGCTACTTATTTTTCTTGTTGGATGCATTATTTGAAATATTTAAAGGGAGGGAAAAAACAGAAAAAGGAAAAGGGAAAGGAAATCTGTCTTGTTTCTTTTGGGTTCACTTTTCCTCAGTCTGAAAACCGATCTTCCAGGATGCTGGAATCAATACTACAGTAACTTTAACAGCACTTCTAACAGTTTAGATCAGTTGAAAATTGTCACTTAGATCTAAACACTTAAAAAAACCAACACTGCAAAGGTTCAGTAGGTTCAGGGAGTGAATCTAGTGTCATTTGTCCTGAACGCAGTGGCAGACTTCTCTGTAGCAGCTGAATTGCTGCTTTTCCCTTGATTCATTCGTAGGTATTAAAACGTGTGAGGCCAAGTGCTTCTGGACCTTGTATGGCTTCAGGAGCATTGAAGGCATGATTTTCCTGACTTAGGTTCACCAGACCCACGTGTGAGGACTTGACTCGTTATCTTAAAGTAAATCACCAGATTTGCTAAAGAGTTCCTCATAACTAACCCATGAGGAACAATTCAGCGAGCAGCTGAGCTGAGCTGAGCGTTGGAATAATGTATTGCTCAAATACCCTTACAGATGAAAGAAAAATATGGAAACTTTTTAACAACCTTTTTTGAAGTGTAAGCACCAAAATAGGAAATAATGCTTCCTTGATACCATACACAGAGGTGATATTGCTGTTTTATTCTTACTCAGTACTCAGTGCTTACGCACTCAGATAATATTTTCAAACTGTGCATTTGTGTTGCCTTGGGAGCTTAACCTTCAGATAATGATAGGTTAAACTTAAGAGCCTAAATAGAGAAGAATTCACATTCAATAAAATTCAGATCTCTAGTATTTTTAAATTAACAGAGGATTTGCAGTGTCAAAGAGTTTAATTCTCTGCTCAGCTGTGTTAGAATAAATCTGATCGAGTCCACTAAAGCTCAATGGGAGTTAGTCTATTTTTACATAGGTATAAAGAAAAAAGTGTTCAATGAGAGCTTTGCATCTTCTTATCTAAGATAACTGAATTAAATGTATAAATTATAGAGGCAACTTAGAATCTGTTGTCATTATTACATTTTATTGATTAATAATTACATTTTATTGATTTTTGAAAACTGGTTGTTTTAAAATCACTTTAAAGCAAAGAACTATGAAAAAATTAAAGTATGGTAGCATAATTAAATAATTATTTAAAATTAGCTGAAATAAAAGATATTTTTAATCAAACTGATGTAATTGTTTAAATATTATAGATCCTATCAAGTATTTGTTATCACAGAATCACAGAATATTTAAGGTTGGAAGGGACCTCTAGAGATCAAGCAGGCACACCTACAGCATGTGRCACAGGGTGGCATCCAGATGGGTTTTGAAGACCTCCAGAGTAGGAGACTCCACAACCTCCCTGGGCAGCCTGTKCCASKGCTCTGTCACCCTAACAGTAAAGAAGTTSCTCCTCACCTGGAGACGGAACTTCYTGTGCTTCAGCTTGTGGCCATTACCCCTCGTCCTATCGCTGGCCACCAGTGAGAACAGCTTGTCCCCTTCCTCCCTGCATTCTCCCTTCCTGAACTTATACATATTAATCAKATCCCCTCTGAGCCTTCTCTTCTCCAGAGAAAACAGGCCCAGCTCACTCAGCCTCTCTTCATACGAGAGATGTTCCATTCCCTTAATCATCCTGGTTGCCCTTCTCTGGACCCTCTCSAGAAGCTCCACGTCCCTCTTACACTGGGGAGCCCAGAACTGCACACGGTACTCCAGGTGCGGCCTCACCAGAGCTGAGGAGAGGGGCAGAATCACCTCCCTTGACCTGCTGGCAACACTCCTCCTGATGCAGCCAGGATCCGATTGGCCTTCTTGGCCACGAGGACACACTGCTGACTCATGGTTAACTTAGTGTCAACCAGGACTCCCAGGTCCCTCTCCRTGGAGCTGCTTTCCAGCAGGTCGACCCCTAATCTGTACTGAGATTGTTATCTCTTATGAGTGATAGATTTGCTAGATAAGAATACCTATATTCAGGCAACATATATRTCATGCTATCCCACATGCCATTGTGATTTTTTTTATTATCCTTGTATAAGTTCTCTATAGCCCATATTCAATGGAAAAACAGTAGTTTGTGAAAAGTTTCCCCACTTGTACATTGGGAATGCCCCTCCTGTCATGTATTTTTTTGATCCTGGTAATTTTGAATGCTTAATTTTAGTGATTTTAATAAACATAATGCCTGCATACATACATGAATACCTATACCTGTGAATGTGCATGCAGATGTGTTTCTGTCTCTGCCTTCTTTTCTGTATCACTTCTTTCTGTTAGTAGGTAATAAGTATATCTTGGAAAGAACTGCATTTTTCCATGTTTGTAAAGCTGCTTCGGAGCTTGTAGGTACTACTGAAATGTAAATATTAAATGGTAAGAGGAGAAAATGAGTGGATTTATTTCTAGACTAGGCTTTGGCATGATCTAGCAAAGTACGTGATAAAACAGATTGGACAGTCCCCTCAAGTTCCCCTCAGTTTGCAAAAGAATGAATTCCTGAGTGGGAGTTCCCCAAGCAGTCTTTCCTTAGCAGAAAATAAGAGATAAACTGTGAAGTCATGACYTCATCCAGATCAGGCATAGCCTCCTTCCCCATTAGTCAGCTGAATGCCCATAATCGATGATGTCATGGCAATCKCGAGAGAAGAACCTCTGTATTAAAATACAGAGGCCAACAGTCCATCCAAAGAATGGATTCCTCAAAATCAAGCTGTTTGCGATAAGAAAAAAAAATCTTTGCAATGAATTTTGCAGATAAACTACTGAGATCTCTAGGAAAAAGGAATGCGTGTCACATATCGAAAAAAGTGGTATTGAGTGCCTTAAAATATTCCATGCTCTGTCCATATTATAGAGATAGTAAGCCTATCTTTAAAATGTCAGAACTTGAAGTTTTCCAGGAACTCTTGCATCAGCTTGAGGGATAAGGTTGGAAAGAACAAGCACCATTTAATGGAATCCCACTTATTTCCACACTTGTTAAGTGTACTTCCTAATTTATCTTTCTTAATACCTCACACACTTGCTGGCAAAAGTTTTTGATAATTCAAATGAATGTGGGTTTGATCAAAAAAAAAAGGAATAATTTAAAATAATAATAATGCAGTTATGTTCTGGAATTATGTTCTGTGTGTTCAGTTTAAGTATTGAACACATCTGACCTATCACTGTGCTCTGTTTTAGTTTCCAGTCATAAATTGCATCTATATTTATCTGTATTGTGAYCTTTGAATCTTAGGGCTGGATACAGTGTTCTTGGCCATCCCTRTAGATGCCAGATAAATAGATAAAAGTGATGAGAAATGGGAAAATTGAGTCCACCCATACACTGGCCAAGAAAGATGGAATTGTCTATGGGCAAATACATTGTTCTTCACTAAAGTATTTCAACAGAAACTTAGTGGGGTTTTTTTTGGTCTTTTATATGCTATCTTCCTGGAAAAAAAAAGTCATGCACAGCTTTCAATTAAAGCAAAAGCCAAATTTATTCTTTTTCTRCAAGAGATTTGCTTAATTAACTAAAATTTGTTTTGGTATAGTAGAACCATGCAATCAGAAACTGTTCATATCTATCCAACTCATTATACAGACGCTAAGAAATCTAATTACTGAATTTTCATTCCTTAATAGTCCTGTTAGGCATTGAAATAATCTCCATTTAGGAAGAAYCGACCAGCGCTTCACTGACTTTGTGTCAAAGACTAGGACAATAAAAGTGTCATTATTAAGAATGCAGAATTGTGAGAGAGTCTGCAAACCTAAGACTTTATAAATTATGGCAGTTGCTGATACCTTCTGAAATTTAGCTGCTTCACACAACTTCCTATATGGGAGTTCTTTTAATAAATCTGCTTTCTGTTACAGGTACTGAAGACTTCTGAAATTCAATTRATCTGTTCTGCAATGTTATGGTAATATGATGGTATCTGCTAAAGGAAGCACATGTCTTCTTTTGTAAGACTTTTCTTCCAAAGCAGGCATAGTGGTTATAATTAAACCACTGGTTTTGTACAAATGTCTGTGTATTAACTTATTAAGTATAGTACAATCCTATAAAAACGGGCATTTATCACATTTGCAAGAGCTAGATAGATTTTGAACTGGTTTCAAAGAGACCACCTTGAGGTGATTGTGCTTATTTTAGAAGACTGTGTTGTATGGAATAGGGTTGGAGTTAAGTGGATTTTTATCATCTCTTACTGTACTTCCCTCCAAATACTTATAAGTAGTTTTATTCTGTGCCAGGATTCCTTGAGTTTATTAATATTCCCTACACATTGTGTTTGTTTCTGTTTTTTAAAGTTATTGCCAGATTATAGCCTGTCTGTGCCTGATAGTGGCTATGTTTGTATATGAGCACAGGGTCATCTGATAACAAATTGTAGCACTGCGCGATAAGCAATGTTTAAAATGGGTACAAGCCAGAAACCTATGGCTCCCAGTATACTTTTAGAAAATCCCATCAACAAAAGAAAGAGTTCAAGGTATTTCGGAAAAGGTCATTGATTACAACCAACTTCATGATCGTTCTGGATGTGTTCCTTCCTGCAGAGACGCAATTACATTTGTTTTACAGTAGAACTTATTTTCAGCTTTAAGCAAGGACAATTGCTTTCAAACACGATTTTGACTCATATATACCAGTTTAAGAAAACTGTTAACTCTGAGTCAGTGGAATAAAAGTAGTGTCTGTGAGGTCTCATTCAGGCTTCCCTGTCATCTTCTGAGCAGCTGAAAAGCGAATGCTGTGCAGAATGCTGACCTTAATTTCTTATAGAAACTATTATACTTAGAATGTCTTCCAATAGGAACTTTTCCCTGTCTTTTACAGAGAAGTTCACATATCTGTGTCATTTCCCCATTTTTTACTCAGCTGAACAACAACATTTTTTTTGTGAAAAACACTATGGTTTTAATCTAAATCAATCCGTGATCTCTCAGGATCTCGTGAGAATGGGATGGATATGGAATGGATAGCCTCTTTCCCCTTCCTTCCTTTGAACTATGTTACTGGGATAGAAGATATATTTTGAACCTCACAAAGTCATATTACTTCCTAGGTATTACAACTTGGAAAAAAGATGAGTGTTTTTCTTAAGCATGGCTTTTATCTAAAATGCACTATTATATGTAAGGCTGTGGTCTTAACAGCAGATAATGGCTACCTCAGCATTGTAATATTTGGGGTTATATTCTTGTTTGTGATTAATCTGCTGTTAGCACAGTATCACAACTGTTGTCCCAGATAAGAAGTGCCTCCATTGTGAATTGGAGCAATATAAAGAATATTTCTGATGCTTTCTGAGACTTCATTCTCACTTAAGCCTCACTTATGTTAAATAATTCTTCATCTGTTCTTTAACAGTGCCTGTGCATAGGCTCTCAGAAGTGATGCAAAGGGGTGGAGAACCAGGTTTTAGTTGAAAAGTAGACTTTTGAGTGCTTCAGAATATAGGTATGTTGACTCAAAGCTTCACCTGTCCAAATTCCACTTCATTAACTGAAGATCTTAGGGTTTTTTCTTTTTTCTTTTTTYATGTTATACATAAAAAGTCAATCTGTTCATCAACTTTAGTATGCTCTATTGGAAAAAAGTATTGAGCAATGTTTTTGATAATCTGAGGGGAAATTCTGGCAATGCCATGTAGGGTTCATCCAGAAAGTTCAAACAGAAAGTAAATAAGTTATTAGACAGAGTTCTTTGCTTTTCTTTTAAATTCACAAAGTTTCTACTGGTACTTTTTCTTTTCATCTCCCTTTTGGTTACATTTTGCCATAACTATAGAGAAAAAAAACAGCTGTGATTTTATTGGGTTTCCAAATTCTCTGATGTATGAAACCTAGGAAGAAGCTTTAATAAGATTCTGCTTATTTAAATAATTCATAGCCATCAAATCTTTTTCAGTCTTAAAAAAAAAATACATGTACACACTTTTTTCCTCTACTTCATCATCCAGAGTTAGACTCTGCCGCGAGCACTGTGCAGTGTCAGAATGACCCTTTTGAAGCCCTTTTTGCTGCCTCAGCAGAGGTAATGACCAAAGGACTAAGTCAGATCAGGAGAAATGCAGAGAACACAGCTGACATTCTTCTAGTAATATACTATTATTACATGTTCATTATTTTGACACTTGTGCATTTTGCCTAGCTGTTTTAGTGTTAAGTTACTCCATATCAGGACGAGTTGCTACAGTTTCCTTTGCAAACTACCTTTTTTCTTCGTATCTTTCAAAATAACGTGCCATCTTTCCAACATAAACACGAAGGGGAAATAGATGAGGGGGTACGTAATCACAAAACTATCTGAGGCAGCAGGCTCCTGAAATGTGTTAAAATACCAATCACAACATGCTTTTGCTTCTGCCAATGTCTGATGAATAGCCTTGTCATTTATGCACTCTTTTGGCCATTTCCCTTGGAATACTTGAAATATAATTAGCTTTTTCAAGCATAGTTTCCTACAAAGCAGCTGCAGTCCGTAAGCAATTGTCCAAAAATGAGGTGATACATAACGGATCATACAAAAAAAATCCTGCTGTATTGTGACTTCATAGACTGAGGGTCAAGTGTGAAATAAAATCAGCTTTTTATCCTATGACTGTTTTTGTTACTGTTTTAGGTAAAATCCATGGAATTTCTACTGCTATATTTATTCTCCACCAAAGTTCTTTAYGCTAAAAAAAGCTTGCATTGGGTGACAAATTTTTAAACACCACTTATTTTATGATCTTTTTTTTTTTTAGTATAAAATGAAATTAGGAACTTTATGCAAGATTAATCCATACTCCAACAATCAATTTGGAAGAACAGGTGTGAAACGAGGAGGTCCAATCCCAGATACGCGCATGAACCTCAGGCACCTTTGACCCTTGCTATACACCAACATGGCTCAATGGCTTCTCTCATCATCAGGCTCCTCTACCCACTCCCCACAACAGCGTTAGCTAGCTGGGGAAGGCTGTCCTTCTTCTCCATTATTTTGGAGATTTGGGCTGAAGAAGGCTAAGGCTGTTATTGGGCTGAAGCTGGTGGAGGCAGTTTGGCTCTGGTTATGGCCAGGAAGGAGCACAGGAGAGGAGCTGGAGACCTACAGAAAGTTCCAGAAGGAGGTGCCTGGCAAGGCAGAGTCTGGGCCGTTCCTGCCATGCTCCCAACTTTCCAAGTAGGATTCCTCAGGAAGAGCGGGATTTATTTATTTATTGTCCCATTTATTGCAGCAGGGAAAGATAAAAATAATAGCTTTACCTTTTGTTTAGACAGAAACAGGCACCTCCTCAAGGGTGCCATGGAATTCCCTCAGCAGCAAATCAGCCCTTTTTCCCTGGGGCTTCTCAGCTGCTCAAGATCATATTAGGTTGCTTCCGTATGTATTTTTAGGACAGTAAAATATTGTCCTAAAATATATTTTACAAAGATAAAGTATTATTATCCTAAAAATATGGATGATAATATTGTATATTGCTGCATATTATTGTGATATTGTGTATTATTGATTGTCCTGAGTAATAATTAGCAGTGTACCATAAGCGTTTGGTAGAGAAATTTATTCATGGAGATCTTCTGTGAAGAGAAACCCAGTAACCATGTTTCAAATCATGTCGATAGGTTCAAATTAGTGTCAGATTGGTCTCCTTGTGCAGATAAACTAAACAAAGCCCAAATTTTTGGCAACTTCATAAATGTTCCTTCTTCTATCAGGGAAAACCTGAAAAACAGAGTTTTTAACAAAAGGTAGTTCTGCAAGCTAGATTTTCTCATTGATTGTAAAGATCGAAAGTGTGATAATCTTGTTTGACCACCTGTAAAACACACTTTGCTGATTTTGTTCCTTTTCTAATTACAATGTACTAGGAGAAAAAAATACTCCTGAAAAATTACAGGGATGATAGTGTGATCATAAATCTGTGTGATTTATGTGCTCACAGGGTATGAAAAGAAATGAAGAGCATGGCAGAATTGCACAGAAATGTTTTTTAAAAGATATAAACTATTCAGAACCCGCTCATTTTACATCCAGCGTCCTCTGTCATGTTCTGTTTCCCATTGCAAATTGATTCTTCCTCCATCTCTGGGTGCAGCCTCTGCTGATTTTTATGTTGTCTTTGCAGTTGGCTCATAAAAATATTGAGCCAAGAAAGGCCTTGTAATTTGTTTCTTTCAAAAGCAGGAGTAGCAAGAGCTAAAGCAGCTAGAGCAGCTTTCGCAGCTTTCGCTTTCTGTAAATAGATATAGATTTCTGTTTAATGCCTGACAAAGTTTCAAATGACCATTTTCCATAGTTTCACAAATGATTTGTGATCCTCACAAATCCTCTCTACTTTAAATACAAATCAAAGCRAGTACAGTAAGGCGGCATGCTAATTTGTCCCTTGAATTTCTTCTCGGAAAGGCTTTTATCGCTGTCACTTGCAGCACGTACGCTTTGTAAATAAACTGGAGTTTTCACTTCCCTGCTTTGTTATTGCAGGCTATGATTTGGGACTGGAGCCGTTCTGTCCCTCTGTAAAAAGACACTTGTTTATGTGTTGTCTACAGTATTGAGGGTCTGCTTGCCAGAGGATGTGCAGTAGATGTGTCATCTCAGCACAGTGTATTTTGTCTGCCGTGGCACTGTTTTAAACAGTCGGGATGAGATTTGCTTTTTTTCCCACAGAAGATTTATGCTAGCAAAAACCATAACATGACTTCTTACGCTGCTGCTTGGATCCTCTGTTAGAAATGCTTTGATTTCAGCTTTGGATTTTCTCCATAAAACTGATAGCATCATTTGGTAGTATGTCTTGCAGTCTGAAAGTTATTATTCCATTGAAATTTCTGTCTATAAATTCCATTAGATCCAAGTTCTGTAATATATGGCCTACTGATTCTGTATAACAGCTTCGTAGCTACTAGAAGCTAATAGTAATTTGAAAATATTTTATTTTGCTGAGCATATAAGTTGCTTATAAGGTGACTTACAGAAGGATGGAATTTAGTTCTGCAGGAATATGATCCCTATCTCATTCTCCTTCTTGAGGCTGCTTGTGAATTGGAGTCTATTAATGAAATGTCATGATAACACACCTCTGCTTTTCTCTCAAAAACTGTATTCCTAAACCAGCAAAATAAGCAAGAGGCAGCAATTTGTCATGTTGTGAATTGTGTTTAACTTGCCACCTTGCCTATGCCTGGTATTCATCTCTGATGAGGGTGAAAATGAAGTTTAGGAATCATCCTCCTCTCAGCTCAGGCCTCCCGGTGGCCTCAGGCTGAGCTTTCAAAGACCCGTGTACATTCCTCAGCAGCCCAGTACACAAGTCATTTGAAAAAGGCTCTTGGAAAATGTCATGCTACCAGCACTGTGATTGTAGGTGCAAATTTTATATGTTGTTAGTATTAACTGCAATAAGAATCTGAATTTCAAAAATTACTGCTTTTTATTTTTTTGTAAGCAATGAACATTATATAAAGGGGTTCAAAGTTAGTAGTTCAAAGTTTGGATATATTTCATGGTCCACAAGTATTTTTCAATAGTGTTTGTAGGACACCTCAAAAATTCTRTTTTGCATTGCAGTGTAAGATGCTTTTGAATCTTCATTTCTTTAGAAATAATGAGCAAACCTGCTTGTGTCAACCTGAGAGTCTGAGGTGGGAAAACACATTAATAGAAGAAATCTCTTATTATGGTCTGATGATGAGCTCTTTGGAATGCAGACTGTTTTGTATTTGTATTGGTTCTCTCACTTGACCTCTCACCAGGCCTCCTACATTCTGCTGCTTTATGACTAAAGATAGCTGTTTTTATAAAATCCCCATATAATTCCTAGGGTGACTAGTGGAGGGATGRTTTCAGCCTAGGGAATGGTGATTTTCATATTGGGGTGTATGTTTTTTCCTCAGCAGGAGGAAATGAAAAAAGGCTACATGAGCTCTGTTTTCCTCTTTAAAATATATACACAAATTAATTTTAACGTAGAGTAAAAATAACTAAAAAGACTAAAAGCACTGAGGTTCAGTTGACCTATCATTTAAAAGCACTGCTTTCATTTTGCCATAATTTTGAAGCTGAGTTTTGCTCCACGAATCAGTGTTAAAATGGTTTTTTTTTTTTTTTTTTTTTTTTAATGGCAGGTATGATTTCCATGCACAATCTCATTGTTCTAAATTAAATAATTATCTCAGGACATAACTTTAGCTGTATTGGAATTCTGTGTGATAACCTCTCCCAAACTGTAAAGCTTACACCTAAGAAAACAGCTTTTCAAGAGACCCTTAAAAAGTGTTTTACCTGGAAGTATTGATGAACTCACTGAAAATTAATGGAAAATTAATTCTAGCATTCCCTCAAGAAGCTGTTCCCAATAGCATTCTAAAAACTGAAGCAATGAAGGGTTTGCTCTTCTGCAGTTGAGAGGCACGTAGCCACRAGAGAAGGGAGCTCTTGCCTTTCACATGTCTCTTCTGGGCACCTCTGTTTGGCTCCTCATATGCCCCAAACAGCCTCTGAGATCTGTTTGTTCAGACAAGTGGTTTCATGATAGAAAATCAGATTTTTATATCTCAGTGATTTATCTTTCCTTTATTACTGTTTAAAAATGCAAATTGAGATCTCTGAGAATTAAGTCATGTCCCTATTTTCTGATAGTTCTTTAAGTATCTTCTGACAAATATGTCATCACTATAAAYATGTGCAGCTTGTTCCAGGTCACTACTAAAAGGGATGTTGGCCATCTCTTAGTAGACCCCTGCTTTTTCTACTTTGCTACCTGAATGTTTATTATATTTTGAACTGATCTGAAAAGTGGCCTAAGTACTCCAGTCTTGCTGAGAGCAGAGAGACTTGTTTTCAAGTCTTAAAGATGTCTCTCCAGAAAAAGAAAGAGTCATCCACAGCTAARTGAAGTGCTCAGCAGCAAGTAGATTAAATTACTTTTTTCTTTTTCTTTTTTTTTTCTTGTATCAAGAAAAGAGACCTTCCACAGGTCTTGTAGAATTAAATGTACAGCTGCGGAAATAATCTTTTAACAGAGGAGTTGAACAATAAGAAATTAACTTGAGCAGTAATTGACTCTGAGATGCTTACATGGAGATGAGTTTGGAAATAAGGCAAGAAACTCAGAGAGGCTCATGTCAAATACCGTCCCATTCACCTCCATCATTATATCTGCATAAGTGATTCTGTTACTAGTTGATCTTGAAATGAATCAGGTAACTTTTTGTTTTTTCTTCCTGTAACATAGGAGGATAAAACATAGTTGTGTTGCTCTGTTTATTCAGTGTGTGTTGCTCTTGCTTTTGTTAATAGTGTGGAGAGCTCTGCATGACTCCAGGTTAATTATAGAAAAGAAAATGTTGCATCACAAATGGAAAGAATGCAGCATTCTTATTGTTTTCTAGCAGAAAGGAAACTGTGGTATGGACTTTTTCATGCATGCTGCTCCAAAGTGAAAAATTTTAAAGCAGTCTTAGAAAAGGTTGTGGTTAAGATGCTTTTCTGAATTGTCAGTTTCTGAAAATTTGCTTGAGTTTGTTTTGTAAGCTACAATTCTCTTTGCAACTGGCTCAGGATAGAAGACTTTCTAAGTCTGTAGAACTACTTTTAGAAAGTCCTGCTTAATTTGAGAAGCTTTTTCTTGATCAAGCAAGCAGAATCAATATATGAGATATTTCTAAGATCCTGGAATGTAACTTTAAGAAATCACAACCGTTACAAATCATGAGCCAAATCCCTGCCTTACACAAAGTGTACCAATGATAAATGAAGGTCTTACTGACCTAATAAAATGCTACAGATTGATACTCCTTTTGTTGAGCAGCYTGTAATTTCATTAATTTTATTGACAGTAATTATAACAAGTTGAATTTATGGTAGCCATAAAGAAAAGTTAGTCAAGCACGTGAAAATGTCAGCATGCTCACTTTGGTATGGGCAGCCCCAAGGTTTTGGGGTGGCTGCTGCTCTGTTGACTTCTGCTCACAGCTGAGTGCAATGGTAGTTTTGAAAGGCTAGGAAAAGGTATTTTCAGTTTTCCCATCACAATTTTCCATGTCAAATTGAAAGTGGATTCATGTAGCCTGACAATTTGAGGTCTCTGTTCCCATTTTTTCTCTTGAAATTGTTTAAGAGAGTTAAAAACTAACAGAACTGTGTGAATCAGCAAGTCCCTCCAGCTGGTTGAGGAAGCTGAGAACTAAGCTTGGAGTGAGGATTTTTGGTTCTCCTTTCTGTAGATATTACAACAGAAAATTAATTAAACTATAATCTCTTTTAACATGACAAATGCCTGGTTCATTGAGTTGCCAGTGCTAGAAACAGTAGGTGCAGCAAACCACATTTGCTGGTGCTAACCATGTGCCTAAATTATGTTTAAATTATGTTTATAACATTGAATATATGTGTGTGTGTGTGAGTTACACACAGAGTCCTAGGCAAAAATTAGGAAATTAGGGTTCTGTCTCTGACTTTTGCACAACTGATGTGTGAGAGACCTGACTATCAGATCTATCAATCTTGCCTTCTTATCTATACAAGAGCTTTCTCCTAACAGTGATATTGCTTAATGAAAATAAAAAGCTTGCAGAAAAGGTAGAAGAAAGATCACTGCTTGACTGAAAAAAAAATGATTTTGACTAATCATTAGTAAAAATACCACAAATAATTGACCAATTTTTTGCTATAATGTCTACAACCAAAATAGCAATGTACAGAAGCAAAGAAATTCATCACAGGTGGCAACTATGAACATTTTTAAAAGTACAACATTTTAAAAGTATTCCGGTAGAAATACTGCCTTTGTACTAGAGCTACTATTTAGTAGTAAAATATTTTCAAGTTTCACCAGATTTCAGAGAAAACAACTCTGAAGTCTGGTGAAATGGCCTGAAACACCAGTGGATAGATACAAGTTTGAAATAAAATGTTAGGGAATTAAAGAGATCATTGAAACATTTTTATGTAAAAATTTTTTCATTTAATTAAGAAAGACACTTTAAGAGTAAAACATTTACAAAAGAGTATCTCAAAGAGAAAAAAAGAATAAAGATAATAAAGATTATTAGTACATTATAACTGCTATGGAGCTTGTTGTGCTTAGTTACGTGATCAAAGAATGAGAATATGAAAGTATGAACATAATCCCAAACTTAGGGAAATGAAAAAAAAAAAAAAAAAAAAGAGAAAAAGAAAAAAAAAAGCAAACAGCAAGTCCAAAGAGGAACCCCCCAGAGCACCCTTCGTTAGGGTGACAAAAGTTGTTACAAATGGAGAGCCTGAGGCTCTGGGCTGCTGCTGATTCTGGAGGCTCAGATGAAATTGCCTGGTCCTCTATTAATTTCTGGATGGGAACTCCCTGTAGCTCCCTGCGAAGCAGCACAGAAGCAGCAAATATGTTTTTACCCTCTGAACCGATGACAAACTGAGCCCAGCAGTGGTTCATCCTGCTTCTACTCTGCTCCCTACTCTTAAAGACAAGGAGTAGAGGAGAGCTGTGGCAAAACTCAAGAAGTGACTTGTTTTTAAAGAAAATGTTTATTTAAGTTTATTCTCAGGGGATGAGTAGGGAAAAAAAAAAATCTTTAATGTCTAATCTCAGAAGTTTCTCTGCCACTCTGCCAGCTTCACCTTTGCAGGTGTTAATGGCTGTATGAGTGGTTTGGCATTGCACATTCCTTCGTACAACAGGGAAGTGGAATAGGAAAGTGCCAATATGGTACCTGTTGCTTTCTAAGCCTGGCCTTATCAAATTGTAACAGGACTTTTCTAAGCAGGCTTTTACTGGCACCCTGTCTTCACTGCCTCGGCAGTTTAGGAAAAATAATGAGCTAAATTAACTAATTCTTATTAAGAAGCAGCATGCACACTACTGTGATTTAGGGCGTTTGGCAGCTATAGACACATGAACAGGAGAGAAAAATAGCTTTATGTCTACATTTTAATCTTTCTGGGCATGCTGAGATGGCTTTATCTCTATGGCCCTATTTTTTCAAATACATCACAGTTAACTTCTAATTCAATATTTATTAGCTGTATCACGTGTTTAGTTGAGGGGTTTATCGCCAATAAGGTTCATTCTACACAGCTCTGTCCTTTGGCTTAAAAATAATAAGGTGAAAACAACTTGCTCTATCTTGTTTCATAAAATAGATATCCAAAACATCAAATGTAGTGTTCATGGTATCTATGCATCTTTTGTATCTGAAAATGGCATTTCTAGACATGAACTGCAGTAAGCTGTGGACTATTAGCAAACTTTGTGTGGTAAGTTTTAATTTATATACAGCTACAATCTATTATTTTTGTTGCCYAATAAGTTATTCCTAGCACAACTATGAACCAGATTAAAGAAGGGTACACAGTTTGTACCTGCTACATTAGCTGATACATGTAATTCTAAATATGAGTTACATGAAAAGAGTGACAGTCACCCCTGGAATCTTGTTCATTTATCCTGAAGAGTAATTCAGCATGGCTGCATTTTAGAGCATTTTAGGTGCTTTTTCAGCAATAGAAACCTTGGAGTAGTGTGTCTGCAAAGACCTCACTAATCCTGCATTACTTTATTTCCTTATATTGTGGTGCAATGTCTGTCAGCAAGTATGTGAGTCACCCCCCCCTCTCCTGATTTCCCTGCACAGATAAGGTTTATGAAAACTGGTTACTACACAGGAGAGAGCAAGAGAATGTAGTGTGGCTTCTGTATCTGGATGCACAAAAAATGCAAAAATGTATAGGGTGCATCATCTGCTGCATAATTCTTGCAGTTCCTTTCAGTTTACTTGGACCACGGATGTGTAAGGTTTCCCTTGAATCATAGGAACAGTGTTGAAAAGTAGTTCCTCACCTGAACATTTGGACTGGCATTTTTTTTTACTGTTCTGTATCATTTAAGTGAAGCAAAGGAAATGAACTCTCTTTTTATCTCCAGTTATGCTGGAGATCCAGTTTATGCTATAGTATTTATGCTATAATATTTACTCTTATTATATAGAGTAATTTTCTACCAACTTCTTTGCAATATAATTCCTTCCCGAATGTGATACCAGTGAATGTGTTTTAACATATCCTTTTTACTAACAGAGCTCATCATCTGCGTTAGTGAATTGGCACCGCTTCACCTTTCATTGTGCTTTGGGTTTCTTTTGTACTATGGGTTTCTTTTTTCAAGTAAAGGCTTCCTGGGAAATTTAGTCACCGCAGAAGAGTCCCCTTCTGCTCTCTGTTATGTGGCAGTCCCGGAGGAGCAGCATCTCCTCTGAGCCTGCACAGTCCAGGGATAAGGACCAAAGATCACAAAGTGCCCTGTAGAACCACGTTTTCCCCCTTCTGCTATCACACTGTCTTATTTTCTACTCCCTCTTCTTCCCTTAGGTCAGGGAAAGGGGAATGGCATGGCCTGGAACGCCAGGATGGCTTCTGCCTGTGGTCAGTCACCTCAGGACTGRGCCTCTTCTTACTTTTGGTCTTGGGCAGCTCTAAGCTTACTAATGCTGCGTCCTTCTTTCTGAGGATACGTGGCTGATTTTAGAAGAGTGTTTTCAAAGAAAACTATATTTTTTAATATGCATCACAATATTAACAGCAAAAAACATGCCCTACAAGCCACATGAGCAGAGACCTTCAATTTGATTTTCCTTCTGCAGTTGGTCACACTATAAAAGAGGTAAAACTTCCTGCTTAGCACTTTCTCCAGCCCTGGTGCTCGTGCCTCCCATCTTAAGATCCTCTTAATAATGTCAGAATGAAATAGTTTGAACTGGAATTTTCCTTTATGCATCCCTGCCAAAAGTTCTTTTTTGTTTGGTTGGTTTTGTTTTGCTTTTTAAAATTTACACAGAAATGAATGAAATTTCTGCAGAAGAGATAGGGAAACTCCATTCTTTTACTCATATCTTAGTGTTTTTTTTTTTTTTTTTATTAATGGTAAAATGAGATGATCTAGCAGCTATTTAGTTCAAGGACTTGACATATCAATTGTGTAGAGGAAATTAGGGAATTACTGCGGCTCTAGAGCTGTACATCTAATGCACTTCATGTGATAGAAAATCAGAAATTTCAGAAGCTGATAATTATCACCATATTTAAAGCTAATATATACTAGAATCTCTCACTACAGATGTGCTACAGCACAGAGCAGCACAGGGAGCCTTTTCTAGACCTGCTCTGGGGCTATTTTATGAACCTTGCAATTTGCAAGGCACCTTTTCCAGGTTATTGAGGTGGCCTGTCCACCTATAAGTCAAYCCARTACTTAATGGACACGTCATTTGGGACGAGATCYAAGTCCCAGGGAACCAAAGAAAATGGCCCCCCTGCTTCCACAGCCAAGTAAACCAGGCAAAAATCACACGGTTCCAGAAGACGAGCAAGCTCAGTCGTCTGGGTGAAAACTTTTGCTCTGGATGACAGACTAGGTGTTAATAGTCTAGAGCGAGGTAAGGAGAGGTGTGTGATGGTACTGTTGATGGTATAATAAGGTGCCACGGGGATAGGCAATGGAAATGCCAACCCCGACCGGCGAACATTAATTATTCTTACCTCYAGATACAAAGATAYGCATGATATCCACCGAAGACAGGAGAGCCCTTTGAGAAAAGGCCCTCGCTATCCTYTTCATGCGGCCCAAGGAGMGTCCAAGGTCGGAAAGGAGCTTCTCGTTACCTGCATGCCACTTCCCTCTAGCACMCACCGGGAACCCTAAATACTCAATCTCAGTGGCCGATGTTAAGGCCCGCCCCTGTGTATTAAGATGTTGGTATTTGCGCACTTTTTCCATGGCTGCCTCACCCAAAGTTGTTACCCCACTTTCGTAGCAGACAGTTATATCCACTACCTTGGCACGGATCCCTTTTACAAAAACCAAATCAGGCTTGAAGAGTTCATTGGTGTTATCTCTGAGATGGGGCTCAATATATACCTCCCATCCCAGGCTTTTTGCCTCTTCAGCCAACATTCCRCATAAGATGTTATGCCTTTTAATCCGTGCCTCCTGCACAGCTGGGCAGTAGCCGATAAAGTGCGACAAAGATTCCCATTCCGCAGGACAATGCCTGCATCCCCTCTGCGCGCCCTCACTCACGCCACGCGCCAAGAATTCCCGTGTAGGGTAGATGTTGGCGCGTAGTTGGATAGCTGTTATAAGTTTGTGGTGGGGAATGCCTCGGTACTGTACGAGCCAATCATTACTGATCCGGTCATTTTCAAAATTCCRGATCCCGCAGCCTTGAGTTTTTAGATTGACCCAATTTTCCATCTCCCTCTTCCGCCACTTGCAAGGAACCGGATAGGCGACTTTAGGGGCCTCCTTTTCCCATTCGAATGAGGCCTCATCTGATGTTACTGTACTGATGATTTTAGGGAATTCGTCCAGGACTGATGGTACCTTCTCTGGACGCCCGCCGGCAGAGATCCAAACTCTCCTCACCTCYTCCTGGATCCCTTCTTGGAGCACAATGCTMCGTGTGATGTTATCTTCCGAYTGCGCAATACGCAACAGTCTCCGAGCCCGGATGTTAGGAATTAGGCTCGCATGGCGGGGGAGACCCAAACCACCATCCCTATAGCTGWCATAAAGGATGGCGTCGCAGGTACTAGGTGGTAAGTGGAGCCAAGACTTCACAGCTCCTCTAATCGAAAGGTCCAGCGATTGGAGGTTACCCACACTCAAGCCAGAATGATCTGTGGTGAACAGCAGTCTTGGTAAGGCGTAGGTCCTCAAGATGTCAACCTTCTGAAGTGGCTTCAAGGGCGCTCCCCCAATGTTCTTAATCCAGCGGGCCAGGGTATCGAGTAGCTYGGGCTTGGATACCCCTGTCCAAGGGTCTATCCCCAGGCCCAAATATCTCTCCGAGCTGCCYGGATCGATCATATTCAATTGCCCTCCGGCAATTGACCACGGACGACAGTCGTTGATGGTGTACGACTCTTTCGTGGGCCTGATTAAAAATCCGTGGCATTTCACCGCCTGGACCCGCAGCACGGTAAGATGGCAAAATTCCTCCACCACTTTTAAGTTGTGAAMCATACCCTCCCAGGAGTCACTGAGCACCGCAAGGTCATCCGCGAATGCTAACGATGTTACCTGCTGGTCACCATACTTATAACCTTCACCCTTCCCTTCCAGGTGGCATAGCAAAGGATCGATCGCAAGATTGAAGAGGAGGGGGGAAAGTGGATCTCCCTGCTTCACTCCCCTCATGATCTTAATAAACTCCGAGCGCTGTCCCCTCAGCTCCAGACACGTCGTGCAGTTGGTATATAAGTCCCTGATGATATTGATGATATGTTCATCAATACCCCTCTGGACCAAAACATGGAAGATGTGAGGATGACACACGGAATCAAAGGCTTTCGCCAGATCCACAAACACCACTCCGAGGGTCCTTTGATCTTTCTTGGCGTTCCATACCAACGCCTGAAGGAGCTTCAGATTTTCCGAGCAACCAGGTGCCAAGATAAATCCCCRCTGCCTCTTGCTAATAGGACAGGCGTACCTCAGTCTAGTGCTCAAGATTCRCACGAACATTCTGAGAATAACAGACCCGATRGTAATGGGCCGCCAGTTGTTAATGTCCGTGATCTTCCGAGGGTCGGTTGACTTGGGGATTAAGATGGTTCTCCCCACCTTCACTTCATCGGGTACCTTCCCTGCCAACAGCCAGAGGTTGAACAATTCAGTCATCTTGCTGCCCTGGGGGTCGATGCGCACGACATCCCTCAGGGATAGGCCATCAGGTCCCAAGGCGGAGCGTCTGGACATCTCCGCCACATTCTTCATGACCTCCCGTGGAGAAATCATGGGTTTGAAGGCATTATTGTCAACCTCGCCAGAACTGCGAAACRAGCCAAGGCCATCGAAGGGGGCACTCACTTCCCACTTCTCCCGGAAGAATTCCACGGCTTCTTCCATCGAAATTGGGCAGGTGACCGCCTCGATACCATCGAGGATRATACCAGCGAGCCTCTTGCGATCCAACGCGAAGAGCCGCTGGTATCGAAGATATTCACCCCTTCTCACCGCTCTGCGCTTCATCCACCTCCTCTCCTCTCGCACAGTCGCGGGTTCGGCCGGATGTTTTCGATGATACTTCATCTTCGCTGAGGCCGCCTTGTCCCCCATGAGCGTCGCCAATTCCCGCAAAGGTTCGGCGACCACCTCGGCAGTGTTGGACACACCTTCCATGACAGCTCGAAACGCGTCCGGATTTCCTAGGGAACCAGCACTAATTTTTGCAGCCGTAACCTTCCAATATTCCCTTCTAACGACCGCAACTGACTCCACCTCCAGAGAGACACTTTCCAGGCGCTGGGCAGCCTCTGTATCCTTCGYGGGCGATGATCTCTTTATCGCCATCGCAGCCAGCTGCCGTCTCTTATCGCTGATCTGCTTCGCCGTTTTTGTGGGCAAATGCTCCGCGATCAGCTTATTGATAAAGCGCTGATCTTTAAATCTCGCCTCCAATTCAATCAGCTGTGCCACCTCCTCCTCACTCCAGCAGCTCCGATGTAACACCCTTGCGCCTTTACCTTTCGGACAAGCCTCCTCTATCCTTTCTATGTTCCTCACAAGTGGGTGCACAATACTCTTGTGCTGGGACAGGCCGCTTTTGGTGTTAAAGGACCAAGAGCATTCCTCACACCGCCATTCGGGYGACACTTCGGGGTCCTCTCCCATTGGGGGTCCCCGGCACTTCGGGAAATGACACGAGTTACTATGATGTTTCTCATTAGTCCTCCCGCACCGGGAGCACTAATAGAGAATCCGTCTCCGACCATGGGCTCTCCTAAGATGGTCATTCAGAGCCGTAATTTTGCCGACCCTGACGCCACAGCATGGACATGCTGGATGTTCTTGGGGGATTTTCACGACCGGAGTAGATACCCCACTCGTTCCTTCCCCCGGCGACAGGGTCGGACTTAGTCCAATCAAGGGGATTGCACCGCCGGAGGGAGATGCAGGCATTGTTGGCCTAGCCTCCTCTCCTGGAAGCATTCCTGGAAGGTGAACAGAGGGAAGTCCTCACATTTTCCCCTCCCTTTCTGGTACCCTGGAGAGAGGGTGGCTACATATGCAATGAGGGATGGAAAAAGCTGGTATAGCCTAAGAGGGAGGAACCATAATGTGAGGAGAGGGATCCAGGAGAATAGGTAGGCATGAGAATAGCATGAGGATAAGAAACTTTGGAAATAAATGAGGAGCAGAAAGGGAGCAGAGTGGGAATTGCATACTGCATAGGTGGAAAGGAGCAAAAAAAGGCTACAACTGCTTTAGCATACCCAATTCCACAGCCTGAAAATAGGTGCAGTTGTGATACCGTTTTGCACTCTGCCCATATTCAGAAAGTTATTTTTTTTCCTCCTTCATCCCACTCTTCTTGCTCCAGTCACAGCAGTCCACAAGAGGGCTTAGTAGCTTGGGCTTTCTCCTGGTGTTGCTGAGCCATTAGCGGGCAGGTGTGCAAAAGGCAGCGGTGTTCAGGAAAATGACCACTGCAGAGATCACGTAGGGTTGGGGTCACTGCAGAAGCTTGTGGAGCTGTGGGAGGGGTAGCAGAGAGGCTGTGGGGATGGAGGGACAGAGAGGAGCACTGACAAGCACAGGCAGCCGAGGACAGCGAAGGCAGAGATGAAGATACGGTTGTGGTGCCGATGTCCAGCCACAAACAGTTTGAGAAATACCCAAAAAATGTTAATTTGATAAGCTGATGTTTGCTTGTAACCATAAAACATTTTCAAATTTTGTCACCCCTCCTACCATGTGCTCTGTGGGCTGTTTTTCTGTGCCTGGGGCAGTGCCATGTGATCTTTGCTACTTGCGGGTCTGAGTATTGATTTCTGCTCGGTAGCGTGTTACTTCCTCACAGTCTTGAAGCCACCAACCAGTACAAGACATTGATCAAAAAATTCCTTGTCACCACTTTRGTCTAAAATTATCACTGCAGCTGTCACACCTTAACCCTGCAGTGCTCCCATGGAGGCTGGTCTGGGTGAAAGGGCAGAGATGAAAGAATCACAGCTCCTTATTGTTCTCATCCTCTTGAACTGATTATAAACATTTATTTAGATACCTGTTCTCATGCTTGACTATGATGCCTTTTGCTTGAAGAACCTTTCTTCTTTCATCATTCAAAGACTTATCTGATGAAAAGCTWCCTGTCTTTCTATTTTTTTGTGTGTTCCTCATGTTTTATCAAGCTGCTCTTAAAAAATTCTACATAGGACTGTAGAACAGACTTGGGCTACAGATTCATTTAAAATCTCTACAATTATTGCCTGTGTCACCAGCAATTCTGTGCAATACATTGTATAAAATCAGTTTTCAAAATTTCAAAATCTGTCATAAAATACAAGGTTTACATCCAAGTTTCACAGACATGCTCTACCTTTGGACTTAGCATGGACTAGGTTGTTTATTTTTATATTAAACTATGAAAATCTTGATTTTGCACAGCCAAAAGAGAGCAGACGAGGARAAGTATATATTTTTAGGGCTCCCTCTGATTTTTCAGTTTCTTTTAACTTTTATTGCCTATCAAGMCTACTAGTTTAAAAACTTTTATGTTGGGATATTTAACAACATAGATTGGTTCTGAAATTAGTAGATCAAAATAAAACTACTTTTATCCTTCAACCCTGCAGTGCTGCAGGGTGCTGAAAAAGGGCCATTAGTGAGGGTTAGGCAGTAAGTATTGGTTAATGAATTTGGAAGACCTGGGTTCAATTCTGTGATCTCAGATTAGTTAGATACGCTTCCGACTCTACAAAGCCCATATTTTACTGTAAGATTGTGTTAAAATAAAAAAAAAGGGCCTGGCTTAGTGAAGTATGCTGTAGTGTTTTGATTCTCATATAATTTCTTATAATGAAACATTAGATGTGCTGCATCTTTTCATGTATTGCTCATTATTTACTCATTTGGAAAGGATGGTAGAAGGGAYGGTAGAAAGGATTAAGTCAGATGAGGTGCCTGAGCTCAGTTACAAAAGAACATTGCCATTATTGTCTAAATAGGAATCTTTTGAACAGAAAAATGGGTGCACATGGTAAAATACTATATTCAGGCTCTTCATTGCATTCAGACCCTTTGATTGCATCTTAAACTACTCAGTGTCAAGACCTAAAGATCCCCTAGCTGCTTAATTCTTGAATCTCCTAGCACTGATAATATGCATGCAGCCTCGCTGTTGTCTGCTTCTGGACATGAGCTTGTTCTCATCTTGCTTGCTTTTACTCTCCTTGCCCAGGGATTGCACATTGAGCTTCAGCGATGGTCCATGTGTTTAAGAATGATTGTCCTCTCCAGAATAACTACCAATAAGACAAGAAAAAATGGCCTCAAGTTGCAGCAGGGAGGTTCAGACTGGATATTAGGAAGAACTTCTACACAGAAAAAGTGGTGAAGCATAGGAATGGCTGCCCAGGGAAGTGGTGGAGTCACCGTCCCTAGCAATGTTCAAGAAACGTGTAGATGAGGCTCTTAGGGACATGGTTTAACAGGCATGGTGGTGAAAGGCTTATGTGGGACTCAATGATCTTGAAGCTCCTTTCTGACCATAATGATTCTATGATAGCTCCATAGATTCCTCTTATTTTCCATCGTGCAGAGTATGTTGTGCCTGCATAAAGGTATGGAATGGATGGGGTCAAAACCTAGAGAGGAGAACTGGTGAGGCTGTTTTTAGGAGCAYGGTAGTACACCAGTGTAGCCTCTCCCTTCACAATGCAGATCGAAGAGCGATAAAGTGTGTAGGTCACGGTCACGAGCAGCTGAGTGCTGGCTGTTACATGAAAGTTGATGTTCTCCACTAGCAGCCACTGTTTGTTTTTCACTGTTGACACAGAGTCGAGATGTTGTGTCTTGTTACCAGCTCTACACAGCAAGTCCCATTTCCTTACTCTGTGCTTGCAAATATTTGCTGGATCTTTGGAGAACCAGGTGTATCAGCCCAGAGGAGACAATCAGAGAAGCACTTACAGCAGGGTGACTGCAGGGGCAGGGCTTTGCTGCTGCCAGGTTTTAGTGGTTGCACTGCATAGAAACCAGAGGTGGGACAAGGAAGAGTTTAACCCCCTGGGACTTCACCTTTACTATAACTTAGAGGGTACTAAAAAGAAACTGGAATATTAATTTCTTTGGTTAAATTGTTCAGCAAATAAGCAATTACTTTTTTGTTGAAGTCTTTTAAGACGTATCAAGCCTGACAAAGAGAATAACCCATCATTCAATATTTTGTTCATGTTGATGCACACGGTGTTAACAGATTGTATTTTAAATTTTAACTGTTTTGTAATGAGTCACATTCTGACAGCTATCCTAGTTGGCTGAGAAATAGGAAATAGTTTCTTTGCAATTATATTCTTCTAGAATGTATCTAGACTGTTTCTTTTGGAACATTCATTCCCGAATATAATATGACTAAAAATATGAATGTTTGAATATGAGAGAAATATTAATGCTAAAACATTCTTCTGATTTTCTTGATTATAGAAAAACTTAAAAATATAATCCTAGAGGCTCACGATTTAAAAGATAAATATTGAAAAAGCTCTTTTTTTAACTTCTTTAACTTTAATATAAGAGCACGTCTCTGCTGTTCAGAAAATGAAGGCTTGCTGCTATGGTGATTTTACCTCCTAACTATATAAAAATAGTAATGCAAAAATGAAGTGAGCTCCATTTATGAGCATAAATTATTGCTGTACCAAGGCCTGATTGCTAAGCCAATAAGTTTGCCAGTAAACTTCTGGAAAATAGTTTTATAAAATAAATATGAGAAGATAATTCACTTGTTGAAACACTTGTTATTTTATAACTAAAATTAAGTCATGAAGTACTGAATACTCTTTTAGAGATTATTTAATGCTAATGTAAATACTGGGATAGATATATTTAATGCTGATATAAATATCTGTTCCTAGTCTTACATTGATTTTCTTAGATTTTAATAAATATCTGATATTTTCAAAAGGAAGATATTGGCAAGCCCACAGATCAGTTGCCCACTGTTATTCCAATTGCAGCCTTTTCAACCCAGCAGTTAGGAAATCCTTAAATCCAGCAGAATGAGAGATTATGCTGGGAAGTCATACAAGGGTTGTTCATGTCGAAACTACCTGGACTATAAAATGTTGTTTCTTTGGAATATGAGTAGCAGATGCTGTGTGCCCTATATTATACTTTTTTTTTTTTCACATAGATAACCACAAASGAAAAACACTGAATAACTTCAATTATTACTGAAATATATAATTTAATAATATATATTCAGGACTATATTGCCATGGGACTAGAATATTTTTTCAGAGAATCTAACACCATCAGAGCAAATGGTGGGTGGGAACGGACTGGTGCCACATCCTTGAACTCCTTTGTGTGTTAAGAACAATGTCTCTTTTAAACAGAACATATATCTTAAATAAACCGTGTTGAGTACAAGGGGATAGAAAATAAAAATGATTTGAAGAACTTGCCTATTGAAATGAGTCTCTGATTCTTTGTGGTAGCTGGTGGTGATAGTAGTTTGTGACTTCTTAAAAGTGAGAGGAATGCAATGTGCATTTTAGGGCGGCAGGGTATGATTTTTTTTCTAATAATCCTGTCATCAGCTCATTTATTGTTTGTGACTTTAAATAGTTCCCTGAGATCCCAGTGTGAATACCACTACCAGAGCGAAGTGGGAAAAAGGAAAAAAAAAAAAAAAGAAAAAAAGAAAAAAGAACAAGATGGGGGACTCGTAAAGCAGAAGTCATGAAGTCTGGCGCTGCCGCCACRTTTCCTCTGCAAGGTGAGGTGTGTCCGGGCTGCGCGCGGAGCTGCCGCCCGCCCGGCCCGGCCGCCCTCGCCGTGGGCCCGGCCGGCCTGGCCGCGGGCCAGGCCGCCAGACGCCAGGCCCGGGGCTCCCAGCGCTGGGAGAGGCCGCTCGCCCGCGCACACAATGGTGTTATCTGGGGCCAAGCGCCGCCGCAGAAACTCTCGATGCTTCCTGTGCTCCCGGTAGCGGCGCGGGCTGTCCGCTTGCCAGCCGCCGCCTGACACACTCGGCAGCCGGGAGAGCTGTGCAAATGTCTGAAGCGGTTTCTGTCCTGGGGTTCACGGGCAAGGCGTGCAGTAAGGGGTAGTATTTTTAGTCGCTTCTGATCATGAGTCACAGAGGAAAGGGGGGACAGGATTCTGTTTCAGGTTCTGTAGCGCCAGCAGGGTCATACGCTAAAAAATAGGTAGCTTTAATGATCGAGCACTATCTGACACTAAATATCAATTTTACTTAGGTGTAAAGGCTTTGCTGTAGTTATGATAAGAGTTTGAGAAGTTATGGGGAGTCATACTGAATGTGATTAAACTAACATACAAAGGATGAGAAAACTACTAACAAAACCCCTTTTTAATTGAAAAGTAAAAAAAAAATCAGTGTCTTTAAAAAAATCAACAAATCAACAATCAACAAAAAMCAACAACAAAMAAAGAGAAAGTGGAGCCTGATACTGTTTACCTTGCACATGTCTTATTTCTTTTATGTCTTGCTCTTGAAGTATGTTATGTACCCTTTTTTGGTTAGGAATAGTACAACCTCAACCTCTGTATGAAGCCGATGGGCTATTAACAACTTTCATATTCAGAATATTAAATAAGCTTTCCCAAATATAAGGGCAAATATAATATTTTAAAGGTACAAATGGTTTAGAAGGTCTTATTTGCAATATAGAAGGTCTGATTTGCAATATAGCTGTGTGCACTGTGGTGTGATGGGCCAGATTTTCAGCTTCATTTCACTAGTGATATGTCTGACGGAGTCTGTTGCTTGTGGAGTGGAGGAATAGGCTGTATCAATAGTAGTTGTGAGCTCCAGTAACCAAAATTTTACTTTGACTTCCATGCAGTTAACCAAATCTCATTGCAGGATGAAGGAAACATTTTTTGGGGATTACTAGTCCAAAATTTTAAATGTTCCTTTGTTAAGAATTTATGCTTATATTTAGAAAGAGGTAGGGAGAGGACTGGGAAAAGTTCAAGTCTTAATAAAGGCAAAATTTTATCAAGATTGTCACTGTAGTTTCTGTAGGGCTGAGTATGCCCGTTCTTTTTGGAACAATGACATGTTAAAAAGATGGAGGCTCTAAGCTTAAAAATGTTCTCCTTTGTTCAAGAAAGAAGCCCATTCTAATCATCATTGCACTGTTTGAGCCAGTTTCATCATTATAACATGGCTGGATCTTGTCTTTGTAATGTGAATCAAATGACATTATTTGGCACTTCCGTATTAAAACAATGTTTACCAAATGATATCAAGTATCTGAGCTGATGTAGCAGAGGACTGGAAATATTTTTTTGTGCAGGCATTTCTCTACACATCGCTAATTAGATTGGTTTTTATTTCTTCTGTACTGTTCTTTGCAGTCTCTATTTTTCAGATGAATAAATGACTGACTCATTTCTGTTCTAGGGAAGTTTTTATGAAAACTCAGGTGTAGAAGGTTTCCTGATATTCAGGGAAACATTGAGATTTTGCCGTGAACTCATCATTCCATCACTGACTAAATCCATGCCTTTCCTCACAGAAAGGAAGTGTTCAGTGTTTGTTGAGTTTAACTGCAACCCATGGGTGTGACTACAGCATCAGCACTGGCAGGGACAAATATAAACTGAGAAAGCAGATGATGAAGTTGGCCACATATATGTACAGTAAAAACAGTCCATGAAGAGTTAAAGCAAGACCTAAAGGACTGAGGTCCTACTTGTTCTGAATTGGCAGTGAAGATCCTGTGTTTTATCAAAGTTATTTCCATGTTACCTTCTAAACATTCATAGAATCATAGAATCATTATGGTTGGAAGAGACTTTTAAGATCATGAAGTCCAACCATAAACACACCACCACCRTGCCTACTAAACCATGTCCCTAGGTGCCTCATCTACATGTTTCTTGAACACTGCCAGGGACGGTGACTCCACCACTTCCCTGGGCAGCCTGTTCCAATGCTTCACCACTCTTTCCATGTAGAAATTTTTCCTAATATCCAACCTGAACCTTCCCTGGCCCAACTTAAGACCATTTCCTCTTGTCCTATCTGTAGTTATTTTGGAGACGAGACTGACCTCCACCTCACTGTAAGTGATCATCACTGTTTATTTTAAGTGATCCTCACACAATTTTTATGTCACTCTGAAACAATGAAGTTTCTCATGCACATAAGTACTCCAGTTTCTTTGTTTCTGTCTGACYGTACTTATATTTTATACAGATGCAGATAAGTGGTCCTTGTAAGTTAAACAGCCATACCTCCATCTGATTGGAAAGATTGAAAAGTCTCAGGAATAGGTGGTTATTTGATGTCTTCATTGGTTTATTGCCTTCCTRTCATAGTATGGTCCTCATGAGCTCAGAGCATGCAGAAGGATCATAGTTTCAGATGGGAAGGGTAAGTGGGATCAACTGAKGTTTCAGAGACTGGGGATGGAGACATGTCTGGCAGGTTGGGCTTTCAGAGGGGCATGGAATCTTTGGGGATCTATAGATAGGTGTGGGACTCTTGTTCTCGTCTGATCTGCTTTGAGACAGGATCTTGACCTTCTCCAGCCCTTACTGTATTTCCTTCCCATCTTGTATTGGCTTCAACCTTCAGGGCTACTGGGAAGGAGGGGAGAAAATAAATTCCTACTGGGAGGAAATGGGATACTTGATGATGCCAGAGGTTTAAGCAGGGACTTCAGGTGCTTATACATCCTGCTTTCTCTCCCAGCTTTCAGCAGAGACTGTGAAAGCAAAGGGAAAGAGTAGGGATTTGAGTCTAGAATCTCTCTCTTCTGGATATAAAGTGTGCAGTCAGGGTAAAGCCCTAGATTCTGCTCTAGTCATGTCCGCAAGTGCCATTTAATCTCCAGTATGCTGAGGTCTGGGACAAGAACCAGTGTGGAAATCATTGCTTATTAGGGACATAGCTGCTGGTTTTAGAGGAAAAAATTGTATTATGCTGCTTGAGTTGGGCATCCTCCCTTGAAACAGAACATTCTTCCAAGAGGGGGATAGTAACTTCTATTGAGTTTGCATGATTGTCAAAATCTGTGTAGACCTGAGTATTTGTGATGCCTAAAGTAAGGAAGGGAAATAATAAGATTCATTACATGAATATTTTTGGTCAATTAAGAGTAGAAAGATTTTAATGGAAAATTCCAGGAAAGGATATATATTTTAAGTTTAGGACATTCCATTCTTGGAAAATTTCATACTTAGAATTTACAGTGGCCAGCTCATGCATGGTTTGAGGTTTGTTAAGGAGGCCTCCTGCCATGGGTTTGCTTCCCTAGCTCAGGTCAAGGACAAGTGCAAGGGACAGTGTTCACGTAGTTAGTGAAGTCACTTTCAGACGGTTCCTGCTTTTTAAGCAGTGTCCATATCGCTAAGTTATTACTGTCATCACATCACTATAAATTAAGATAAGAAAGAATGAAGGAATAAAGTGAAGAGGAAGTGACTGATATCTCTCATTTCTGAAAGACTCCCATAAAACAATTCTCTATGTAGGAGAGTGGAATATTTGGACTACTAAAAAAAAAGTCTGCTCCAAATTTATCTCTAGTGAAAATTTATAGTTGCTAGGGTCATATTATATGTAAATATGGCCACTAGTTTAAAAAAAAAAAAMCACAATTCCATACCTCCACCCTTTCCTTTTAGAAGTCCCTTCTTAAAAAAAAAAAAGTTTCTTGCAAAAGGTTTATAATCTCTAATGCTGTCTACATTAGAAATTGATGATTGTCTAATCACAATGTCAAAATGTTGCCAAAATGAGATGTTTGATAATTTAATACTTCATAACCTAAATGCAATAATGATAAATTTTAAAATAAACCAACTAAGCACTTTGACTTTGTTTTAATCATTTTGCCTAGTCTTCCTGGTAGACATACATTGACTATGTCTTTCTTCTTTGTGCATCTAAATATAATGTAATTTGCAAAATATCTTCCATGAATATATGGAGGAGCACTTAGACGATAAACTTTTGGGGCTTGCAGTCATGATTTCAATTAGTATAGTTTTACAAAGCACTAAAAATCTGTTATTTGAAATTATATGAAATAATACTAAAAGCTGCTTTAAAAATATACAAAACTTTAGCTAAATATTTTTTAATAGTTTTGGAATGCTTTTTGCAGAGCCTTACAAGTGTGGGTAAAGGAACAGTTAAAACCCTTGGCATCTGCAGGGATTCAGCTAAACGTGACAGCTTTGGGATTGAGCTCTCTTGTGCCCATGCAAAAGCCAAAACAGGGACACTTTTATGACTCCAAGCCTGTAGATACATAGCAAGTTGCATGACAAATATGTTCTATAGGCAGGTGTTAAATGAAAATAAATTCCTTTTGTTCTCTCAGAATGTATATTAACTTTAAAATAATCATCAAACTAACTTAAAAATAACCATCAAACTGTGATTGTTAAGGATAAATTCTGAATTTTTAGAGCTATTTTATATTTCAGACTACGACACAAAAAGTAGTGCCTAAATCATTAATGCTTGCACCAGCTATGTCATTTTTTGAAGTATATGTTTAGCATATACTTTACATATGCACATATGCTAGTATTTGAATTAGTGTCCATAAAAGTTTGACTTTTAAAGCAAAGTCAATTTTAATGGAATTTAAACTACAGAAGATCACATTAAAATTGAGTCAGTTAAGTATTTTGAATGTTTGGAATGTCTGTATTAGTCTGAAGTCTTATAAACATGCTCAACTGCAGCTTTAAATTCGTAAATTTGTAATTTGTGCTTTTAACAGACTAGATATATTTCCAGGTTGTTGTGTAGGCTGCAACTGAACCAAAAAGTCTGCATCTGGGTATATGTTTTACATAACTATCATTATAGACTTTATCTTTAAAAATCAAGAAAATAGCAGTTCACAAGAATAACATTTTAATAAAACTTTTGGTATTAACAGCGTGTTTATTTCTGCTTAAATTTTAGCTTAAAATGATAATGGAGTAATAGGAAGTAATGAAAAATTTAACCAGACTCTTTGAAGAGCTTATAGAATTGAGGTGATGATGAGGCTGAGACAGATAAGAGAATTTATCATAAGAACGAGACAGAGATGGATAAATGCCAAGATAAATAAGCCAGTAGCGTATTATGAAGAGATAACTGTATCATTTTTTTTCATAGACATACACTTATCCACCTAAGGATACTCCCAATTATTTTTAGGGACCTTACTCATTTCCTAGATGACAGATAAGAAACCCTTGACATCCATCACAACCAACCCATTACATCTTCAAGCCCTTGTGATTAGCAAAAGAAAATTGTGGAAAATCCCTATGTTGTTGCACTTTCTTTAGTGCCCTGGAATATAACTGTTACGTATCCCTAGTCTGAGGCCAAGCATTGTCCATCCTTTCGAATCAAATGAAGCAGACTTACTCACCCTAGGAATGCCTCACAGAGTGTAAAGGTTTTGTTTTAAAATAGGACTTGGAGAAATTTGTGCAGAGAGTTTTTCCTGTTTGCCATTATTAGTAGGTAGGGTAAAGCTGAACTTTCCAGCTTTGAAACAGGAATCATAATTGTGGACCTCAAGCAAAGTTATCTCAGCACAAAGAAGATGCTGCTGTAACACACTAAGAATGTGCTGCTGTGACGGGACCTCTGCCTCTTGTTTTGTTTGTGACTAGATAAAGCCACAGTCTGGCTTTGCAGTCAGATTACATCATTAATACCTGTTAATTCTTTGGAATTAAATGGAGTTATATTCTTGATTAAAATCTCTTTGTACATTAGTATTTGAACAACAGTATGGGGGTTTTAGTTGCATTTTTACAGAAATGTGAAGTATCATACTGAATAGGTACTCTGATACATTTGGGATAAGAATAATAGTAAGGAACTTCTACTGAAAACATCAGTACATTCTTAAAACAAAATCTAAATTAGAATATAAACTTTGTATTTTAGGATGTCTATACTGGAAGTCAGATGTCTGCCACCTTGAGCTTACTGGCGTATTTTCAGTAGCATTCATGCGATCTGGTCTGCTTTTCCAAAGGAGTTTTCTGAGTACCTTAAACTTCTGCATAGGACAGATATTTCTTTATGTGTTTTCTATAATGTCAGACATTCCAGGCAGAAGCCTGGAATGGTTGGTGCTGCAGACCTGATCATGTCACGCGCTTCAGATGTGACAGAAGGGAAAGCAGCAAACAAAAGATACCTTACACGTGCCTATAATCCCCTGTATCAATGAAGGGAGGAAAGAGCCTGGCACCAAAGTAATCAAAGTGCACATTAAAACTAACATCATCAAGAAGACATGTTTATATTGAAAATAAAAGCTGTCTGAAGACTTAGAGGAGGTTACAGTGGGACTTTCGTTTCTTTTTATGAAGACGATCCTGAATGTGAATTCTTCCTTGAGTGCCCTCCTGCCTGCAAAATGGCAGTGTGGTTGTTTTGGTGTTTACACTGTTGAACTGTCAAAAGGTGCTTGTCAGAAGGAAGTTACGTATGCTCACTGTGAAATAACAGCTTATAAATTACAGGCAGGTGAGGAACAGAAACATTAATTGCAAAGACAGGAAGAAAAGAGTGCCTTGTAATTCAGGCTTCCAGCAGCCTGTGGTAAAGCCTCCCAAGCAGTGGGGATCTTACAGGACCTGTGTGCGTGGGTGTCACCTCGCTGCCGTGGGGGTTATACCCAGTTCCTGATATAATCACTCATAGAGGCTCTTCCCCAGGAAGGGCCTGATTCTCCCCAGCGAGTGGGTAGTTGAAAGCAAAGTGCCAAATCACTGGTCAAAACTCCCCAAAATACATATCTGCATCAAAAATGCTTCAAGGTATTAACATTTTACTCTCTTTATAGAGAGTCACTCTTTTGGAGTCAATCCATTTGTTTATAGGCAGCCTTTCGTTCATGTGGAACAGTGAAAAATGACAAATTTTTTGTTTCTTTCTTTTTTTCTTTTTTGATGTTTCCATTTCATGTTTCTGTCATGCTGCAAGCACTTTGGAGGGATGTTTTACTTTATTTTCTTTTATTTCTTATTTTTAAATTGTTTCTTTTGCTTTTGTGAAAACTCACTGTTATAAAACATGCTTTTTAGTTTGGACTGGTGGCCTGTTAAAGGTTAAGAAAAACACAATTCCTAAAGGTATTATTTTTCCCTTTTATGGATGAGCACCAGGCTTTAAGACATCAGTGTAAATAGAGTTTCCTGTTCCAGGGAAGTTTGGCTACTGCAGGAGCCCAAAGGTCCTTTGGGAAAAACTTGATAGGAACTATGAGCTGAATGTGACCTGAGGCTTCAGGAACCAAAGAGCCAGAAGTGAGGGAAACACATTTCACAGCCCTTTTGTGCAATCTTAAGTCCCATAAGCACTTCTGGGAAAGTAAACCGTGCATCATACACACAGTATTTATGGCTAAAGTGGGAGTCATGCTAATGGCTTTCAGAAATTCTCTTATCTGTAGATCTGTGACTTCTTTCCGTGAAGGCTGCTGTAACTTCAAAAAAATCTGCAGTGCTGTAGAAATACTGGGCAGGAATAGGAGCCTTAAACGCTGCTCCAGGACTAGCAGCATCTTGTGGGTTGCAGCCCAAAAGGCAATTTTTCACTCCTCATTTTCGATTTTCTTAGCAGAGTATTTTTGAATTACTACATGAACTGCGGCCCATTATCAATGTTAATCTATAAGAACTGTACATTTATTTATGCCAAAATGAGTGTTGATTTTTCTCATCCCTTGCTCCCCATCTCTTAGCCACAACTCAGCACAATTTGTTGAGGAGGAAAGGACGTTGTGCAGGCGAAGCTGCCTACTGTGATCTGGAGCAGCCAGCATCTGCACGTGCACATTAGTGAAGTTCCTTGCATGAACACTTGACTTTTTCTGCACTAGACCAAGTTTTAATTGGACCTTTGCCACAGGCCTTCCAATGCCATGGAGTGAATCATCCAATCYCTACCTTTAGCTCATCTAATTAAAAGAGGAGCAATAATAGTTATCTTTTCTTTTCTTGCTTCTACTGGGTGCTTGTTGCATAAAAATATCATTAGGTCCTATTGCAGATGGGATCACAGATGTGATCTGTGTGTTACTGTAATGCAAATAACTGAAACATTACAATAACTGGACTGTTTGAAGAACTGTATTTAATTGTTTGTTTAATATTTCAATTTGCTTTGCACTTAAAAACAGTAACAGATGACAGGACAGTAACTGAAAAATATCAGATTAAAGTTTGCTTAGCRTCAATGGGAACCTTCACAAGAAATCTGTTCGGAAAGCAGAAATCAGGAGCATGAGAATGGCACTGACTGTAGGGCCTGGAAAGAGCCGGTGCGTGATCCTCCTTCCCTTGGGAACTCCAGAGCTGCTCCRCACTGTGGCAAATTGTAAAACATGCCCGTCCAGCCGGGTCCCTTGGAAGCCCTGAGGAGAGATTCCCAACTAGAAATGAATTCTGCTACTTCCCTCAGCTTGATAATGCTGAAATTAAAGTATCCTCTTTAATGACTGAAGCTTTAAGTAATCCTCTCATTCTCCAGAARCAAAACGTCAGGTTTACTAGGTGGCTGGTCTGTAAGGGTTATTCATTTGAAACAAAACACTGGGTGTGTGCTTTCCAAAGACCCGGGTAAATCAACAAGGCTATACATAGCACAGGCTGATGTGGTTACCAGCTGATAGTTCTGCAAAGACACTCCAAATGAGAGAGGAAATTCTGAACTTCCTTATTATTCCAGCACGCTGAGCGTGCTAGTCAATAAAAGTTTTCCCTGTTTTATTTAGTATATTGGTGGGATTTTACTGGTTACTGTGACAGGTATCATTTGTTTCGTACTTTTCATTAGCCRCTCATATTATTTGTGTCTTAGTATGACAAAGAGAATTAATACTGCACTGTGAAACACTCCATGCCAATCAAACTATCAAATCAAACTAYTTCCATTTAAAGCATCCCAATTGCATCCCCTTTTGACCAGCCACTAGTAACACCCAGTGGACCAAAATGAGCCATACAACCCTCAATAAGGAATCACCCTTTGGGGTTCCCCAATCTTAGTAAAGGACAAATACCAATCTGTTTTTTCCTTTTCATCTAAAAGGATGACCTGTATGAAGGCACTGCTAGTATAAATTCTCTCAGTGCCCAGAGCCTTGATCCAAGAGATTCATGTGCAGGGTAGTAAGGGAGCTTCAGGATCTCTTTACATACCTGTGAGCATATGTGTATGTTTGAGGAGGTGCTTTCCTTTGCTTTTACATACCTTTTTGCATACCTTTGGTTACTTACATATTAAATGTATTACAATGAATAGTATCCCAGGGAATGTGCCGCTTTTGTGTATGGAATTTGAAGAGCTGTTTTCAGGATCCTGTCTGCTGAGAGAATAAGGGAGTCTAAATTGATCCTAAATATTGCTCTCAGCTTTGGATTTCTCTTTTCAAGCTTTTGTGCTGTTCATGTTGTCAGGACTGCATCACCTTCTCCAAGTCCATGCAATCCAAACTGAAGAATACTGAAAAATAAGTAAATATATAAAATATATAGTAGAAAATTACCAGGTTAATAGGAAAAAGATGTGATTAGAAAGGATAACATCCTTTCTACAGTGAAATAGCTATAACACTTCAACATATGTGAATAAAAAGAAAGCAAGGTCAGAATAGTCACATTATTAACCATAATGAAGGAAAGTTGCACTGTGTTTCAATAGTGACTATTTAAGTTAGTAGTGGACTCATTATCTATCACTAATCCTTCATTGTAACGATTTGGATGTAGCTCTCCAGTAAATTTAGCCAAACACTGTAAAGTGCCTGATGCTTGTGATTATTAAAGATGGGTTAATTGGGTTTGACCAAGGAACAGGCACGAAGGATGAAAGAGCTTGAGTGAAAGCCAGTGTTCAGTTAGGAGGAGCTGATCTCTAAAAGCAGGATAGTAAAACTGGAAAAAAAATAAATTGGAATTGGAAAAGGAGAACTTTTTCARCCCTTTGTAACAACTGCTGCAAGAATAGTAAGTATGGCAGAGCCTGTAGACAGAAAACCCCAAAATCAGATAAAGGAAGTGAGCAGTGATTCAGAGTCCGAGATGTTTTATGGTGTGTATTATTGTTATACAAGTTAATGTGCTTTTTCGATTGTGGGATAACACCATTATCAAAAATAAGAAGAAAATTAAATGAGCAAGGAATGGAATCCTAAATTGCAGGTAAAGTTGCTCAGTTATGGAGAGCACCTTAGCATTACATAAATTAAAAAAAAAAATAGTTGCAGCCAAATTACTAAACTACACCTAGAGAATGCAAAGTTATAAAACTGAGACAATATAAAATACAAACCAAAAATTTGCAGAAGCTAAAACTTTAGTCAATGCAGGTAGCATAATTGACTCCATTCTTTCATTTTCTAGCATAGAAAACTACAAAAATAGTTTTCTGAAATGAATGTGTATAAGTTCAGGAAGGGAGAATGCAGGGAGGAAGGGGACAAGCTGTTTTCGCTGGTGGCCAGCGACAGGATGAGGGGTAATGGCCACAAACTGAAGCACAAGAAGTTCCGTCTCCAGGTGAGGAGCAACTTCTTTACTGTGAGGGTGACAGAGCAGTGGAACAGGCTGCCCAGGGAGGTTGTGGAGTCTCCTWCTCTGGAGGTCTTCAAAACCCGCCTGGATGCCACCCTGTGCCACATGCTGTAGGTGTGCCTGCTTGAGCAGGAAGGTTGGACTAGATGATCTCTAGAGGTCCCTTCCAATCTTAAATATTCTGTGAATCTGTGAATCTGTGAATGTGCAAATCTGCTGTGCAGACTCGGGGCATGATTCATATAATAAGGACACCAGCAGAATAGTAAATGCATCTGGGAATGATACTCTTCACTGATGGATACTTCACTTTATCATATAATTGCTCAAAATTATTAGACTTTATTTGAATAACCAGGATATGTTGTCAAGTTAAAAGATATTACAAAGTGAACTATGTGGTATAAATACAGTGTAACTCCCGGAAGTCAGTGTTTAGGGCAACATCCTTACGAAAAATACAGCCAGTAGCTTTCACATCAAGAAATATCTCACAAACTGKTGATCACACAACAAAGTTCAATACATATTCCAGAGTGGTAACTAGCAAGGAAAGAAGGATTTATAGGAAAAGAAGGGTTTATAAATAACTACAAAACATTTTTTAAAAATGTTACAAGAAGAGAATTAACATGTATGTAGCTAATTTTTTTTCTAGAATACTTTGAGGCAAGAAATACGAAATACAGTAACAAATATAAGATCTTTGATGTATTTTGTTAATGTCTCCCATATCTTTCTGCTTTTTCAGGTCAAACTCTGGAGACTCTCAGAAAATGCAAAAAAAAATTATTTACCAATGCTCATATGTTTTTTTGACAGAAAAGTCAGACACAGAGCAATTGACCAAGAATACCAAAACTCTTGTATTAAATTAATTTACGTGATACTGCCCTAGGAAAAAAAAAAGTATAATTATCAGGCCATTTAAAACAGAAAATCTCTCTGAAGCACACACCTATGCTATCCCAGAATGGACATATATGTGGAAAACTGGGAGTACTTGGAATGGGAGTGGATAACAGAGAGCTATGAAACACAACAGTGAAAAGATTCATATATAAGGAATTCTCCAAAGTCCCAACCACAGTGAAGCTGAGATTTGCTGCAGAAAACTGCCTGTCAAGTGCAGCTGCACTTGAAGCTTAGAAGAAGAAATAACTGCATGCGCTGCAGGCTGGGAGAAGCAAGTTTCTGCCATTTTTCTGGAACTGGAAATGCACTTCTTTTGGGAGCTCACTGCAATCGAGACACATGGCATAGGTGAATTAGCAATATGGTTTTTGAAGACTGTATCAAAGAAAGTAAGGAAAATTCAAATCATCAAATCATCAAATCATCATTCTCAAAAGAGAGAAACAYTTTCTTGGAAAGCACAGTAGAGGTTTAGTGCAACATCTTTAATATTTTATATGCATATATATATATATATATGTTGCCTTTAGATATGGTGTTGCTATAATAATTAGGTTTTGAAAGAACAGAAAGAGGACAGAGATGCAGAAAAGCCTGTCCCTACGATGACCTGCAGGCTAAAATGTGTTAGCAGTTCAGGCTGTACCCCCTATATCCTCAGGCTGTATCCTCAGATTCCTAATTTTGTCCTGGAGAATTGAGTTACAGGTGCTGAAAAGAAAATAGTTTTCAAAAGCATGGGACCTAATGGACATATATTAGAATATATATATATATATATGTATATATGCTTATTTCTAACATGCAGCCTGAACAGAATTGCGGAAATGAGTCCTCATAGATAAAGGAGATGGTGCAGGAAGGCATCAGCCAAAGGGTGACTAACAGAAGCTGGAACATGCCCCTAAAYGTACTCGTCCAGGGAAAACCTGCCTGTTACCTGGAAAGAAGATGCCTGTTCTCATTTTAGGGTTCAACTTTCCCCTCTGCTCTGTGGTGCGTCGTGCTCTGAGCAGCCTGTGCCAGGGGAGGCCATCAGCCCTCTGCCCACTGTGTAACTCCCAGCCAAACAGATAAAAAAAATCATCTTTTTGCTGCTTAGTAGATGTGGTGTCATCTTAAAACGCAACTAACTTTGAAGTGATGTTAGTTAATCCTTTGTGAACGAAATAAAGTCACGCTGAGAAGTCGAAATGCTAGAGCTAGAACATAGGAGGGGTGGAAAGGCACTGTATGAATTTTCCTATCATTGGCAGAGATGGTTTAATTACKTGGACGTGAAAAAGTAGAGCATTCAGAACAACATCCTACAATTGTGGTGATCAGATTTACGGCTCTGTAAATTGGTTGTTGAGTTAGATTCYTTTTGTTCACTTATCATGTGGATCTACATATGACAGTTCATTTTCRTTTCCTTTTATTTTATTCCTTCTCAGTGTTAAATGCAAAACATTCTTTTATAATTTTGTAAGGCAGATGAACCATTTTTACCATTGCAGTGTGATTTGCTACTATTGATATATATATGCTCCAAAATAAACAGCTAAATTCAGAAGCTGGAAGCCTTTCAGGATTCTTTTTCTGCGTTGCAGYCCTCGATAAAGGCATATTTGGCTAAATCTGCTTGTCATTTACGCAGCCAGTCTAGTTGGAATTGCTGTACTGAATTGTTGCTGAGTCTTTCACAAACAAGAACGTACATACATTGTTCATAAACTCTTGGGATTAAAAATCAGCAATCTCTTTGCGAAACAGCCTTGGAACAAAAAGCTTTTTAGCAGAAAATCCTACAAGACAGTAAAGCATGTCTGTGTTCAGGAAAGCAGCATTTGGATATAGGAATCTGATTTAAAGGCTGCTTTTCCTAACAGTGTGTGCATTAGAGTATAGTGTTTATTGAAACTAGGCAGAAAGGTTGTTGTGAATTTGAGCCTTGAATTTAAGTGGTCAGGTTACACGATATATGGCCAAAAGGATGTATACCTCTTTGTATGCTTATGCAATTCTTATGCAATTCCTAATATTTAAAATAAACTTTAATAAAACTTATCTGTAATTAATACCCATGGGAAAATAAATCCTGTAGTCTCCTGGTGTTTCATCTTCACAATCTTTTTTTCCTTTTTTTTTTTTTCCCCCAAGTCCATTACCACATGTTCTGCATTGCCCTTGATACAGATACAGATACATGGGTACAGGTAGAGGTACAAGCACAGGTAGAGGTACAGATACAGATACAGATACAGATACAGATACAGATACAGATACAGATATAGCTCCTCTAGGGAAAGGGCATTTGAGCCTGACAGACTAAGAACAAAACTCTCCATCTCTGCCCTGCTCCAGGTCCCCATGGCACCCCACATCCTACAGCTTGAGAGAAACAAACTATTCTCTTTAAGAACTATTATTTTCTTTTAATGTTTTGTATCTCATCATATGGGGTGCTGAATTTCCTTGATTGATTCAGAGAGGCAGAATGTGTCTCTGCACTCGTATAAAATAAATGAAATCTCAGAGCTGTACTTGTCCATTTACATATATGTTGGGCATGAAAAGATATAGTTTACATGTATACCTACTTCAGTATTAACTGCTGTGCATTTTATGTGATTTCAATTTCCCAGATGAACTCATAAGTAACAATGTCAAACACATAAGAGTAGGGGACTGGAACAGAAATACAGATGTAGAAGTTGTGTGTTACTGGGTATCTGACAAATAAAGCTGCATCCTATTACAGCCATGTTTCTATGTGACAATTGGTATTAATCTCTTAAACAAGTGGAAAAATCAGCAGTTGATGCTGATGATCCAATATGTATCTATAGCACAGAGTTACTAAAACTGAGAGTAYCACCATGAATTTTTTTGGTGATTAAATATGCTGGTTCTTTTCCCTACAACATATGGATCTCTAGTATGTTCTTCCATGGCATTTATTCCTATGCACCCAGCTTCTGAAAAATATATAACTTTTGATAATGTACAGTTGTATGCGCCCAGAACATATTATTCCCCCCGCTTTTGGCTATTCTAATTATGGGAAGCATGAGCAAGCCAGCCTTCCCTTTCCTCACCCTCTTCATTGTACGTTAGCAGCCAGGATCCTTATCTGCTGGAGTTCAGACAATGTCAAGCAAAGTGGGAAAAAAAACCCACACAATAACTAGGCCTGTCTGCCCATCCTTCCACTGTGCAAAGGGGGAGCTTTTGAGACAGCATTTTGCATGAAAGAGAATGATATCAAGACTTCGCAAATTGAAAAATAATGTTCAGTAAGTGGAATTATTGCTGCAGGGGATACCTTTAGAAACATCACTTAGGGCTTGCTTCGTACAGAAATGGTAGCAAATAAGTCTTTTTATTTAAAGAAGTCTAGATTTGAAGCCCAATTTTAGGTTCCTGTTTTAAAAAGATCGCTTATAAATCTGTGCATAGCCTTCAATAGGATGAATTTGTCATTAATTGGGTTTTAGTAAAATATTTTACTTTGTTACAGGAAAATGTCTTTACATTGAAAATCCATTGCTTTTCGTCTTGATGATGGAAATTGTGTAAGTAGAAAACATATATTTACTTCCTAGTAATTGGCAAGAGTCTATAACATTTTTATTGTCATTCTGTCATTCCATGATAACTAATTTCTACTTTTGTGTTGTAGTGTGATCACATCTTTTTAGTTTCTTGCTGCGCAATTTAAATGTTTTTAAATATATGATTAAAATGGTAGTATACATTAGTAGAGGTAACTTCAAAGATACATTTAAGAAATAAATGCAGTTTGAAATGTCTTTGTCACAGAGCTTATTTGTTAATTCTGAAGGAATTAAATTGATAAATGCTCAGGTAGCACCCTGTGATATTTTAACCTGGGTTCAAAGCTTCTCCCGTTACTCAGCTCCCTCGGGGAACCTTTGATGTTCTCACACTCCTTCATCCCCCATTTGCCATTGTCCAAAGTATTTACCTTCTGGAGTTTATTTAGGAAAGGTATTCTAGGATGTAGCAGAATATCTTAAAACAGAACCACGATAGAGATGCTATAGAGATGCTTGCAGAGATGTTAATCACCCATGTTCTGTCATGTACTTAGACATAAATTGCACAGTCAATATTATACTATATTATTATACTATATTCAACAGTCAACATTATACCATATGATACTTGATTTTTTTTCCTTTTTATTTTCTTTTTGAAATATTCTCTTCAGACTGCAATGTTCAATAGTTGAACAAGTATTTGGCTAGATCCCTATCATCCTACTCATCCTACTATATTCTGCAGACTGATTATGGGAATTAAAATGAAAACACAGGATTTCTTTTACTGATGATTGTTCAGGAGAACAGGAGTGTGTCCACATGTGCTAAAGTTAGCACTTTTTAAGGTGAAAATAGAGTTAATGAGTAAAAGTTCACTAATTAAAAAAAAAAAGTAGATATGTAAACAATGAGAATCAATATACTCCGTTTAAAACCTTTAAAGAAAACTTAGCTCTTGAAAGATTTATTTTTAATTTACAAGGGAAAAAAAACAATTCTGGAAATAGCTATAGTGCAGTTCAATTCCTGTGAAACTGTCATCAATTCAATGTTGTGAAATACTGTTAAATATAATGATATGTATAGTATAATAGTTTTTACACTCACTTTGATTTCCAGACTTTTTCTTCAACTCCATGRAGCTGCTCCTGACTTACTGTAAGATTTAGAACCTAATAAATATATTCCCTATTCTATCAATCAGCTTGACAAAAAGCTTATCTTTAGTTATGATCTCAAAACCCATACATAACTCTGATCTGTTTTTCCTTCATTTTGGTACTGGATCATTGATAATCAAGTTGATTATCATCATACAAAGGAAATATTTATGAAGATGTCATTATGCAAATTCTTCTTTGTGTAAATTTAATATAAGAAAAAGCATGATCTTTGAAACTTATTGCAAGCAGCATGCATATTTCTACTCATATCCATAGGAGATCTCATCCTGAAAAATCCCAGTCTTCTGTGCAAATTATGTGTAAGTGAATACTTAACACAAAAACTGAGTTGGTACTTGGATGGAGTACAGTTGTAGTTTAATAACAGACAAAAAACACTACCTAACATTTAAAAATGCAAAGTGAAACATACACTAGGAACCTAAAATTAGGCCAGTATGAAATCATTGTGTAAACAAAACTGTTACACGTCAAAAGCAATTATTAGCAGTTGACCCAGAGTAAGTAAACAGTTCCAGGACTCTTACTTTTACAAAAAAGTAAAAATGTTTCCAAATTAAATAGGCAAGATCTTTACTATTATCCAAACGTAAGTACTTAGATATATAAAGGTATGTTTCAATATTTCTTAATTTATTTTTCATAATAATTTTACATCTTTTATAGCTTGGCAGTAAACAATTTAAAGAGATTTAAAGGGAAAAAGGAAGAATTTTATCTGATCCATTCAGTCATTTATTAGCTGAATATCTAGGAAAAGTCACAGCTGAATAAAGCACTCTCTGATAATTTGCCTTTCTTACRGTCAGCAAGTTGCTATTCATTTAAAATTAAGCTTCCCTTTGCCGTTGTGCTTCTTGTACATTAAAATAATGAAGAAAAAAGGTAAACAGACATATTGTGCAGTGATTTCAGAAGATTCCTGCTTTAGTGCATTGATTCACATACAAAATTTTAATTACTCATATTAATGTAAAACTGCAGATAGATATACATAAATGCGCTGCTATAGAAGAGGAAAATAAAAGAATATGCTAAAAAACCTTGAGGCACTTCATGATTTTCTAGGGTCAATATAGAAAAAGTTAATCAAAAAAGGAGAAAAGAGGATTAAGAAGTAGTTACAAAACTACCTCACAGAACACATGGTAAAAGGAATGGTTTAGAATTTGGTTTGACTTCCTCACTTTTCATGATTTTTTGCACTGATAATTTACCATAATCCACCTGTTATTACTCATCTCTGACTAGTCCTCATACCAAAGGAAAAATCTCTGCGTTCTTGGGCAAAATTTATCCAAAGTTCCTACTGATGCTGTGATTCCTTTGCAGTTTTAATGGGAAGATGGGAGAAAGGAGAGCTGAGAGCAATATCATTCTGTTCAGTGTGGACTTGCACTTAAAACTGCTGGGGGAAAGGGGAGAGGTGCATGATCCGGGTCCTTTTACTAGTCTGCTGGATATTTAGTAACGTGGTAACTTTAGCTAAATGTTTTTTTTTTTTTGTCTTGAGTTCCCAGATGTGCAGAGAAGTGTTAAAATATTTGTAAAGCATTTGTTGCATGAAAAATACCATTTAATGCAAATACCAATTTGCATGTAGTGACACCATATGCAAAAATGTATTTTGAAAAAGTATAAAAGCTTTTTATTTTTCAGCAGGGCCTCAATTAAAAGGGAAGAGCAGTAGAAGAAGTAGCAGTAGAAGTCTCATAAACGTAACCATAGAGTTGATAGTTCCATTGGGAAGAGAAATCTTAGGAAAAACTTAGTCTTGAGCGACCCTTTTAATGATCAAGGTTGCAATCACACAGAAACTCCCAAGATGTGCAATGTCCTCTAATGCCTTGCTGCAGTTCTTGATAATACCCCAAATAATGTTCACTTTACCATGGGACAAAGAGGCAAAGACTCAGGTGGTTCGGTGATTTGGGTGTGCTGTCCCCCTTGCACTCCCTTCAGAGACCTCCCAGACTGTAGGTTTCAGCCTCTGCCACCCGCTCTGCTGCTCAGACATGCAGTTATCCTGCAGAGCTGGGGTCTGGTCAGAGCTCTTCTCAAGCTGAGCATGAAAAGTGGTTAAAAACTTCAGATTGAGAACTCTGGGTTAAAAAAAAAAATGTGTTGCTATGAAAATTATAATGTTCATTTCCAATTCATTACTTTCTGAGAAAACAAAAGGTACTAATAATGTTGCATCTGATATTTCTAAGATATAAGCAGGCAGCAGGCTGAACCTTTTATTTCTTTTTTTTTTTCATTTTAACTAATCAGTGGGTAAGACTTTGTTCTTGGAACAAAACATTCTCGGGTAATATATCCTGGTGTTAAAGTTATATAAAAGCATAATTTTGAACATTCTGGGGTCTTCACAGTGGTGTGTCCCAATTATGTCTGCTGCTATGTACCAGATATACCAATGTAGATATACAAATCTACCAGATTACAAATATGTCTATGTATTCACCTCTTATTTCAGTATTGTAAGATAGATTTTGACTTTCTCCTGTATAAATAATCACCGAATCATGAAATCATTATGTTTGGAAGGGATCTCTGGATGAACAAGGTCACCTAGAACACKTTGCAGAGGGTCGTGTCCAAGYGGTTTTGAAGACCTCCAGAGAAGGARACTCCACAGCCTCTCTGGGCAGCCTGTGCCAGGGCTCTGGCACCATCACAGGAAAGACTTTTTTCTAATGTTCAGATGGAGCTTCCTATGTTCCTATCTCAATTTTGCAGATGGAACCATGTTAACTATGCGTATACATTTAGATAGTTAAAGATGAAAAATAATCTATGCTTTGCAAGCAGTAATCAGCAGTCTATATCTTGATCCTTATAACAATTTTTTTTAATGCTAATTAAGGTATGGAGTTTAGGTAACTACGTACTGTATAYGGAGTAAATATGCTATACGTACTGTATATACTGTAAATATGCTATTTACAAGTTTTGTAAGTAGTGCAATTACAGCTGCCTAATCACTTACTATTGCAACCCTATCAGTTTGCAATTGTAGAATTGTGTGAGGAAGTGAGCGCTATGGACCYCTTCCAGTGACGGAGAGTTTAATCCAATAAACTCAATCTGTGTCAAGCSCACATGTAGCAAGCAGGGCACGTATTTCTGCCAGGGTTGTGCAAATAACTGTCARCTTTTGTTTAGCAGCATGTCAGAGTGAATATCATAATCTACTAGTTTTCAAATACGTGATTTTTCTTTTCCTGTTTTATTAAAAGCCCTTAGCAAAAGAAGACAATAATTGCACTTATTTTTTTTCTTTGAATGAGGAAATGGTGACTCATGTTTACCAACCCTTTGTAGGTAACTGTAAGCAGTTGTGGTAACTTTCACTTTAAGGAAATTTTGATTTGTTTAGAACAAAGATATGAAATTTGAAATTTCAGCCTGAGTCAGAGGCACTAAATGCCATAATACAGAAAGATAAAGAAAGGCAAACATAAAAATCAATAAGCCTGATCACCAACATGTTCTATAATTTAACCATTCAGTGAAAAAAAATAACTATTGAATATTTCACAGTTGCCCAAGAGTARGAGCTGTCATTAGATACAAGCGTCATCCATGCAGACATCTGCTAAAGGGATTCTCTACATTCCATACTCATAACTCATAATTCCATACTCATAAGTAGCTTAGTAACTAAATAACTTTATCTTATCTCCATGGTTTAATTTCAAATTATTTTGGTGGGCCTATGAAGTTCTGATAAATTAGTATCTAGCCCATACTATCTTAAGGTCCAGTATCKAGTTAGAGAAAGTAGATGGAACAGCCCATGGGGAAGTACAACCCACAGTGCTCTTCAGTAGTATGGACCTCTTCCAAAGGCAAATAATGTGTCCAGTTTTAACTCTGTAATCAATTATATAAATAAAGTATGAATTGGCTGTGTGCCAGAAAGTTGCTGAAGTTACAGTCTGCGRAGGAAACCTTAAGAATTAATAAAAAATGATTTGTACAACTGTTACCAACCTGAAGGTCAAGTCTTCTGTTACTTGGATTTTGCTTCTAAATTTATCTGGCAAGTGGCAAAAATGCATAGTAGCACTATTGTAAACCTGAAGTGGAAAGTTAAAATAACAATAGCAAAAAGTGCTACCAAAAAAAAAAAAAAAAAAAAAAAACTGATTGCACCATAGTTTTTTTAATAGAAAACACATAACTTAGGCAGCTTGATTTTACTTGTTATCACTTCAAGTCTGTGCTGACTACTATGTAGGCTATCTGCCTACTACTATCTTCTGACTACTGTGTAGGCTATCTGCACGAGAACAGAAAAAAAAAAGTTAAGAAAATGTATTAATCAGTGATTAGAAAGCAAATGTGCAAGAAAGAAAGAAGACACTAAAAGCAAAAGTAGAAATTTGATAGGACACCATGACAGTGAAAGAAAAAGATAGGACAGCTGTCATGAGGTGTGCAGCGCTAGGACCAGAAGCTTGTACGTGCTGAGGTAGCTACATCTTCACCAGCAGTCTGTTTAGATAGGCAGCGCTGTAGTTTTACCCCTAAATGAATCTTGTTTACCTGGCCTCAGATTAAAAAATATAATGATATATAATTAAAAAATATAATAAAGCAACTTCAGCAGCTTCATGGGGTTCTGAGAGCTGCCAAGGAACAGCTAGATTGTGCCCTGTTCCTAGCATTGACTGTGCACACACAGTCCTGAGCAGAACGCGTTCCCGGGTAGCCACCAGCTTGGCTTCTCAGCTGGTTTTGATGGTTTGTTTGCGCTGTGCTCACTTGGCATGTAGGTTAGGTCCAGGCTTTTTAGTTTGGCTTCAAAGAAGAGAACTTAAATGCATTAGCAGTTCTTTCCCTTCAAGAAAGATTAAGTGGCAAATGCCTTTTTTATTTTATTTTATTTTTCTWTTTTTTTTTWWAAGAGGGTTTTACATAAGTAACTATAATATTATGCAGTGGAATATGCTACTAATATGGGATAACAAGCAGAAATGAAAAAAAGACCTACCTAGGACAATACAAAATTACTACTTTTGTCAGGGATGTGCTGCAGATAGATCAACCGTTTCCTTCAGAAATCTTCAGTTTGAAAGACAAACGTGGTGCTTGTTCATTAAATTACTCTCTTTTTGGCAATATGTATTAATTAAAGCTCTCCAAGACCCTGTATAGCTCTGTTCTTCCCTGGTCTCTGTCCAGCTGTGGGGCTCCCTGGAGTTGACAGCCGCCCTTTGCAACAGGTTTTAGGGGTGTTGTCCTGGGCCTCGGTGGCTGTAGTGGCTGGTTGTACTCCACGTGTGGCGTTTAGGGGAAAGTGGGCTCCCTCTGGTGAGCAGCTGAATGGTTGTCACCTGTGCGGGCCTTTCGGGTTGTCTCAGTTTGGGGTTTATTTGTAAGTGGAGCTATGTGAGCTCCGCACTGTGTGAGCACCCACAGCCACTGTCAGCAGCGGTTCCCGAGGGCGCAGGGCTTGCGGTGGGAGTCCCAGGYCCCAGTCCCTCAATGGGGAGCAGAGACGAGGAGACCGGCCCTCGGAAAAAGATGCCTGTGCGAATTCAGATACAACGTTGGCATGAGGTAATTTCGATGTGTTTCAGTTCTCCTGATGGCTTTCCTAACTTACATCGGTGCTATTGGTTAATATTTCTTAGATGTTCTTCAATTTAGCCTGTGCTGACTCRCTACCTTTGTGTTTTGTACGATGCTGGTGTGAAGTCGAAGGTACAAATCTGCTTTGCTCTTGCAACGAAAATAAAATGCATTTCGTACGTGTGCAAACCCGGAAACGCAAGCTCAGTAGTTTTCCACCTTGCTCCATTAACTCGGTGCTCTCCGGCCTTTAACGGTGAGCGTTAAGCCTAGGGTAGGGCCGGGAACCGGGCTCGCCCTCTCCTCGATGCCGCCGCATTTGTCGCAGCGGGAAGGTCGTGGCGTTTGTCCCCGAAGCGGAGCCTGCGAGCGCGGGTGCCCACGAGGGCGCATCTGCAGCCACCTTAACCGGGCGTCCTGTCCCACTAGGATTAGGAAACTCATGGGAGGTAGCTGCGCAGAAACTGCCTTGTATCTCGCAGGCTGTTTGCGGTAGGAGTCAGGATCTCTAGTTCTTGATCTAGCTACTGAGTAAGTTTGCTGAATTCCTCCTTTTTTTTTTTGGGGGGGGGGGGTAGGAAGGGGAACTGGGTGTGATAACCACCCTCTCATCCTTTCAGCAAATACCCTTCAAAGGCTATTGTGAAGATAAGGAGGTGATGATGTTAAGAGCACAAAACAGGGGGAAAGGGGACTTTCAGTTCCTAGGTTTTACTCAAACAGAAAGGGATCGCAGGAGTAAAATAGATGCGAATATCGAGCTGCAGCTGGGAAGCCCTAAACATAGTGAAAGCCCGAGCCCCAAATATCTGTATCACGTTATTAGTGGCTTCCCCCCCCCAGAAAAAAAAA
>NW_020455921.1:2599744-2605083 GCF_003342845.1 Nothoprocta perdicaria | reverse complement strand
AAAAAAAAAGAAAAATCAGGCACGGTCCTCTGAGTTCGGATTTCCCTCATAGCCAAAGGTGCTTCGGTCACTGGCTGCTAATGGGTTCCAGCTAGAGAAATGGCTTTAGGGGTGGATTTAACTGTGCACCCCATAAAGTGAGCAGGTACCTGCCAATGAAATTGCTACATATTTGGGAAATAAGATTAGTTGGAAACATGGTCAAATCGTCCAGTTTGGGCTTGGAAGGTGAGCCAATGTGTGTTTCTTCCGACCTACAACTTCAAAACATGTTACATGTTTCAATGGAGCTACTACTAGTGGAATTAACAAGCAAAGGAAAAGGAAAAAAAGAAAACTTCCTGTATCAAGGAATCTACACATCGTAAGTCCAAATACCGAATATTTGCAGCTATCAAGAAGTAAAGCTCAATTCCCAAACTTCTGTCTCTACTTTTTTTTTCTCTTCATACTTCAATTGTTTGAATATATATCGCACCTCAGATGTTGTAGTGCGCTGAGTTGTGGAATGCATTCATAAAGAAAAAATGAAAATGCAGAACATTTCCACGGGACTAATTTTAAAATTGGCATCCTAAACGATGCGATATTTTGATTTGCAAAACGAAGTTTGTAGTCAGATATCGTGGTTGTAATGAATCCGATCATGTAAGATAGGACAACGTTACCACTACTGATTTCTGTGCAGGAGATGTGTCAGAAAGTGTTCTCTGTGTGTGTGTGTGTGTGTGTGTGTGACATTTTAGCACCTCTAAAAAATGGACAACAATGATTTTTCTTTTCTTGAAAAAATGAATGTATTACATTATCCAAATTAAAAAATAAATAAATAAAGCTATTCCAGGTTAAAACGGGATTGTTCGTGATATTGAAAGTTCGAATCTGTTCTAAAATTCGTTCTGAACTTACCTGTGCTTCCCTTCCTACCTCGGAGGGAGCAGCCCCCGGCACGTGGGGCGCTCCCTGAGAAGCCGGGGTTTGTGTGGGCGCTTTGCGCGGCGCAGCGCGGGAATAACCGCGCGGGGCCGGCGCGGGGCGGGGGGGCCCCGTTCCCCACCCTGCGGGGGCGGCCCGGGCCTCCTTCGCGCTCTGGTAACGTGCAGTCCACACGGTGGGTGCTGTCAAAGGGGGAATTTATTTCGCTCCGGCGTGTTTGGGATCAGGTTTTTGATCATACGGTTACAAGAATTGCACTCCCCAAGCCATGAATTCAGCATCTAGCGTGTCGGAATAAATCTTACACCAAAGTAAGCCTGCAGCAGCCCCGCTGGTGTGAGGGTTATGCCCGTGTAAACACGGGGCCGGCCCTCAGCGTTGAGCTCRGTTCAGCCGCCCGCACCTTTGGAGCGGCTCCAGCATTGTGCATAGAGCAATTTTTACTTGTTCGTATGTAGCGAAGAATGAGAACCAACAGGATTTCTGTTCTTGGAAATCCACGGGGAGGGGGATTCTGCCCAGGCCCTGGGTGCTCTGCTGYGTTTTTGGTCCCGTGTGACTCAGTCCCAATCTGAAGGGCACCGAAACCCTAACGGTACCTGGAGCTCTTTATGCAGTCAACCTGCTTCCRCTTCTGCAGCTGGATGGAGAGAGGTGGAACGGCTGAACCGAGCCCAAGCGGTGCCAGAGAGAGCAAGAGGGGAGCTCGCCCGTGCACCTGARGCCCTCCGAAACGTGCAGAGCTTGGACTCATCAGGAGCCGAGGCGCTAAGTGACTCCTGCGAAAGCCTTTTCCTGCGGAGAGGGGCCGCTTGTGCTGCCCACGGCGCACACGGCGCGTTGCTCTGCGTACCTCGCAGAGAGGCAGTCGACAAGTCACAAACGCTCGTGCGCAGGACATCGGTCCGCGGCACCGAGGAGGCGGGATGAGCCGCGGGGCGCCGCGTGCGGGAACTGCGCGGAGCCCCCGGCCTCGGCCCCTCTCGGCACTTCGCGTCGCGCTCGGGGCCGGGTCGCTGCCCTCGGCCGGCGGCAGCGGGGCCGGGGCCGCGGCGGGGCCGGGACCGTCGCCCTGGGCGGCCGCAGCGCCGGAGCTCGCGGCTCCGACGGCGCCGAGCGCCTGCGGTTCCCGCTGCCGCAGCCGGGGCGGCCACTGCGGAAACGTCCGCGGCTCCTCCGGCGCRGCGAGGGATTTAGAGGCGCTTCCGTAGCTGTAGCTACCGTGTTTTTTTTTAAGGGAATATATGCGTATACATACATGTATATGCATTTATATACACATGTACACATTCATGCACTTCTATCCATCTACTTTATATATGCGTATTTTATATATACATGCATTTTATATATACACATACTGTATATAAACATATACTTTATACATACATGTATTTTTATATGCATGTATTTAATATGTACTTGTACATATACACACACATATATATTTWTATATATATACATATATATAGATATATAGAGATATATTCCTCATTTCAACTGTGCCTCGTTCCTGGGCACCGCCCGCGCACTCCGGCAGCGGAGACTCTTGCAGTGACCGCTGTGCGATGCCGCGGATTGGAGGCAGCGGCGTTTTCATTTATTGGTCTTGAGCCACTTTAAAGAAGCAAAGCGAGATGCCTTTAAATACATGTTAAAAAAAAAAAAAAAAAAAAAAAAAAAGAGAGAGAGAGAGATTCTAGTCTTGAGAAACTGCTGAAGAGAGAGAGACTCTTGTCTTGAGAAACTGCTCGGTTCGCAGGAAGCTCTCCGGATGTTTGCTGCTTTTCATGTGGCATTTGTGCTCGGCTCTGATAACGGCGGGAGCTCCGCTTCCAACGCCGCCTTCTGTAACGCACCCGAAATAGAAACATCTCCGCGGCCGGAGGATCCCCGTCCGCGCCCCGCGCCTGGCGCTGGCGGGTTTAAAAGGTCAATAAATCAGAGGGACGGACTCGGGCCGCATTGTTGGGTTGGGAAAGTCAACGAGTGACCCCGGCGTTCGTGCGAGCGCGGAGGGAGGTTCCGCGCGCGCGGGGCCCTCCGCTGAGCGCGGCGCGGGCCCAGCGCGAAGCTGCGCGCGGCGCCGCGCAGGGTGCGCGCGCTCGGAACCCGCCGTGCCCCGGAACGGGAGCCAGGCCGCCGAGGGGGGCAAGGGGCGAGGTCACCTCTTTATGGCACCAGGGGCACCGAAAGGGTCACGAAGCGCCGGCGTTTTCCGTACAAACCCGGCAGCTCTGGCTTTCTCGGCCTCGATTCAAAACACACCTTGCTTTCTTTGATCCGAGATCAGTGAGCTGTAGAAACAGCTTGCACAAACTCCCCAAAGTCGACGTCAGTTTGCTCCGTTCCTCGTGATCCTTATATAGAAAAAACGCGCGAATGTTCCCGCTGTGGGGGGCACTCCCGATGGGATCCGGATTCCGCTCCGTTTCTGACTCGCTCCGGATCTCCCTAACTCATCGTGTGTCCGWTCACAGCTGGCCTAAGATCCCGCGTCCTCAGCAAGTCCGGGCGGCAAATGTCTCGGCCATAAAATAACAACGAAAAACCTGGCACAGCTGCCCTAAAAATCGACGCCCCGAGGCAGTCAGACAACGGAGCGGGATTAAACCCGGTGTGAAGGTCCCTTCGTTGTGGACAGGCGGGGTCCCTGTCACCTGCGGGCAGCTTGGTCTGCAGCAGGAGTCTCCACCGCTGGGTTAAACGCGTTAGAGCTTTGCACTTTGCAGATACTATGGAACACTGTGCAATTCACCCACAGTTACATGTGCATCTAAACGCTATTTTCAACTCCACGGATGTAAGGAAAAAAAAAAAAAAAAAAAAAGGATGTTTGAATCGCTGTTTCTTGTGTTGGACTTGCGGGAGGAAAAAAAAAAAGAAAGAAAGAAAGAAAAGCGATTTCTTTGCTTAGCTTTAGGCTATCACTAGTCCTTTGGTTTCGAGTCCTTGCACGGAGAGAAATGAATTTATCTCATTGATCATAATGTGACAAACGAAAGGGGTGGAAACGCGAACGCCGGAATCGCTCGCGAATTCCCCAGGGAATAGAAATCCCGGCGCTATCCCCGCTCCAGGGTGCTCGGGTCAAAAGCAGCGGGGATGGAGGGCGGCTGAAGCAGGAAACCCGATGTCAGGCTGCGCCGAGGGGGATCCCGACTCGATTCCTTTCGTTTCGGCGACGATTCCCGCAGTATTGGTTTATTTGATCCAAGTGGTTGCCCAAACAAAGGTGTCCTTGACCAAATAAACCTCTTTGATCTTAAGTTTAAAGCTCGGCAGTTCCTCAAATAAGCATTGATGCATTTAATAGCACCACATAACAAGGCAAATATTAATCAAAACGCTTGTGAAAACGCCGTGTTTTGCAGGGCTCTCTATGCCCAAACGAACACAACGGACCACAAGTAGAATTTTATTGTGGGCGATAGATTTTTTATAAATACACTGCTTATACAGATAGAGTTTAATCTATCCAGGTAGCAGTCCTTGGCTTCATTAAATCAGTGAAATCCCGAGTCTTTGCATATAATGAATATAAAGCCGCGCAGAAGTAGGAATAGGTGAGAAGCAGGAACACGTGCTGCGAAGCGCAGTGTGAACGATAAATAAGTGCGGTTAGATCCCGTTCATACCTTTGGCACGTACTGAAGAACTTCATTAAAATGTAAGAAAATGAAGAGCGTTTAATAGAAGTTACGCAGACTTGCGGTTCTACTTCGCCACGAATTTTGCTTTATTATTATTATTATTATTATTATTATTTATAAGGCAAGGTGCACTAAGGGAGTAGGAAGGGGTGCCACATAGACAGCAGTTTGGCTCATTCTCCCCAAGCTACATCGCATATCTGCCTACAGGAGAAGCCCTCGGGGACTCTCCGCGTGCCCGACGGTGCGAGGCTCCCCGGGAACAACCCGTCCCTTCCACCCGCTCGGAGCTTTCGCTGCTCCAGGTGCTGCTGGCGGCAGGGGAGAGAAATGGACGGGGGTGCGCAGGAGCGCTATGAGCACAAGGTCAGGAGCTCCGTGGGCAGGAGGGGCTCAGGAGCKCCACGGGAAAGGGGCTCAGGAGCGCTATGGGAAGGGGCTCAGGAGCGCCATGGGAAGGGGGTTTCAGGAGCGCAAGGACAGGGGAGCTCAGGAGCGCTGTGGGCAGGGAGCTCAGGAGAGCTGTGGGCAGGGGGCCAGGAGCGCTATGAGGAGGGAGTCAGGAGCGCTCTGGCAGGGGTTCAGGAGCGCTCTGGACACAGGGCGTTGAGGCGCTTAGGGGCCTCCCGGCTCTGCAGACGGGGCGGCCCCACGGGCTCTCCCAGCTCTGGGAAGGGCCCGGGGGCGGCAGCGCCGGCGGCGCCGCGACCTGCTCAGGTGGCGGCCGCGTCGGGAGGGGCCGCGCCGGGC
>NW_020455921.1:2479582-2598569 GCF_003342845.1 Nothoprocta perdicaria | reverse complement strand
CCCGCGCAGCCCTCGCCGCCGCCCGAGGCGCCCTCGCTCCGGGAGCCGCTGGAGCCGCTGGCGCACGACGAGCTGCTGGGCGAGGTGGAGCGCGCCGAGTTCGAGCAGTACCTGCGCTTCGCCTGCAAGGCCGAGCTGGGGCTGCCCTTCGCGGGCCACGAGGCGCTGGCGGCGCCCGACGGCGCGGGGCCCGTCTCGGCGGCCGTGTCGGACGCGAGCAGCGCCGTCTACTATTGCGGCTACCCCGACGTGTGAGGCCCGCGGCCGCCCYGCTCCTATTTATGTAATTTATTGGGATCTTCTCCGGAGACTTTTGGCCAGCCCGCTGCGGGCGCAGCCCCGTGCAGACTAAAGACTTGTATTTAAAACTGTTCTTCACCTGATGTGCCGAGAAGTTTACAGTTTTTCGTCGATGCCAAAAATTATCGTCACACTTGCGAATCAGCACCATTACTTGTCTGCCTTGAACATATTTTTTACTAGCTGTTTTTTTAACTCTACAGTATACCTCCTTTTTTCTTTTTTTGTACTGCAGGTAAATAAATTGATGTACAGTTGTTTCTGTCATTATTTTTGTTCATATGGTCCTTTAAAATGAGTAATATAAAATCTGTTGAGYTCCTTTGTGGTGAGGTGATCACACCTCGCATGTGACACTTCCTTTCCACAACCTTGATTTTATAGAAGTAAACCAGTCCCCRAGATACAAAAATTGTGTTCCCTGGCATAGGTGTGTTCCCGGTATGTAGCTGAAGTGCTAGACCTGGGCTGCYCTTCCTTGGAATAGAATTCATGTGGCTGTTCTTAGCAGTGTTCTTGGTGTGTTTGATTTTCTTGATTGTAGGTGTCAACTGAGATTTGCAACTGTCTTTAGTGCACTGGGGGAATCTCCTTCCCTGAAACTATGACATCTCTAATAGGAAAATCTAGATAGCTGTGGGATTTTGCTCTTTCAGTCTGGAAGCCTATCAGGTTTGAATATTGATAGGATTTAGTATGATTCCTTTTTGTACCTATTTTTATTTGAAGAATACTATTTGTGATGATCCGCCAATAATATTGGTACTGTAATTTATGAGTCAATCTACCTTCAGGTAGGTCTAAGCCATTTTGTCTCAGCAGGTTCAGGCATCTACTGCRATAACAATAAGGAGCGAAAACAAGACGTGTTGCCCAACTTACCATCTTTCTTGCTCTCAAGAAATTGCCAACAATGATGAGGCATTAAAACAGATGCCTTTTTATTATGTTTTCAGCTGTACTGGTCTGTGACGCTTCTGCTAGTGCAGGTATACTCATCATAATGCCACCTTCTAAGCATAAACCTGAATGACAATTCTGACAACTATCTTCTCTTTGAATTGCAGAGATTTAAAATAGTTTAACTAGCAAATTCAGGTGTCATACAAAAGATATTCATAATACAAATACTTCTATGTATAAGTATTTTTGTCTTGCACTTAAGTCTTAAACTACTGAGGTGTGGATGAAGGAACCCAACAAAAATTCCACTTGTGGAGTCCAAGCTCTGTTTTCGTTGAAGTTAATATAACTGTATCRAGGTAATAGAATAATCATTTTCAGGATGTGTTATGTACACAAAGACACATGAAATATCTTCAGGCTCATATTCCAGTAGAAGGATATTTGGTCAGATTGTTTCATGTATTTATTCAAGAAATATAATTCAATTTASATCAAAATGAGTTCTGATTATATCCAGAACTAGAACACAATTTGTTTTTCACTGATTTCAATGAAATTTAACTGTGTATGTTTATGTAGTATTGGCATTTTACTTAAAGCAATAGTTCTTCATTCTGAAGTTTAAAAATGGGGAAAGTACTAGCTTCAGATTTCTAGTATTAGGGACTTAAGCACAAAATGCAAAATAAGACTTGATATATGTGTTTTCTAGAACAATATAGAAATCCTTATTTTAATATGATGTATATGTCCAGAAAGAAGTTTTGAGTAAATTACATTTATCAGCAAATTCAACAACAGAGAGATCTGTGTAGCTGAAAGGGTCAGATTAGTGCAGTGTCATCCCTCCTATACAACCAGCCCYGGTGATGGCAGCCATGGTAGTCATTCTTTCAGGAATGGACTGCTAAAACTCCTATGAGTTGAGTTGCTTGTACCATTGCAAAAAAGTGCTTAGTTAAAAGAAAAAGACCCAGGTACTATGTGTTTACACTCTTAATAGACATGTAGGTATATTGAAATAATACAAATTTTGTTGATACTACTATTTTTTATGTCAAATTGTTAAAGATATTCCAAGAGCTTTCTTTTTTTCCCCACCAAAAGTACAGAGGTGTTACAGTTGCCAGTACATAATTGGATTAAGTTGTATGATTTTTTTAATTGTACGTTTACCCTTCGTTTAGAAACACTAGCAGTTTTCCTTGTGTTTAGCATTCCAAACTTGTGTACACTGTTTATACATCCTCTTTCTATTCTCAAACTGCCAAGTGTCTTTTCTGAATCCTATATCCAGTCCATTTCCCTAATTCTGCCCCTACCTCCATTCTTTTAAGCCTTTTTAGTTCCTGTACTCTCTATTCCTACTCCTCACTATCTTCTCCTCCTCAAATTCTTCTCCTGCCACAGCCGTGTCTTCTTTCCCACCTTGTTATGTCCCCTCATCTTGGGTTTCTGCCTTTTCCCTCTCCTCCCGCTGCTGGTGCCTGTGAGTGTGCTCCAGCTTCGTGAGCTTCTTCTCCCACCCCCTCTTATTTCATGTTTCCTGGCATGATGCTCCTCATCACTCTTAAACCACCCCCGGTAATCCAGTTCTGCTGATGGGTGAGTGAGAGCTCTGTCTACAGCCTGACAATATTTTTCTATGCTTTGTACAATTGATAACACAACTACGGCTAGAATTCAGTAGCAACTGCATGGAATACTGTTATTTTCAGTGCCTYTGTATTCATGAAGTATCTTCAGAGTATTTTGCTGCCAACCAAATTGTAGCACAACCTTTCTTTCCAAAAAAATGTTTATAATTTGGGCAACTTTTATTTGGGGACAATAGAAGTCATCTCTGAGGTAATGCTTATCCCAGCATAAATATGAAAACCATACAGCAAAATATAGGGCTCAACAAAATATGATGAGTTATTTGGCTGAAAGAACATCTTTTCTCTAGGTTAAATTTCAGGAGTATCTGACAGTAGTCAGCTAAACTTTCTGTAATAATGTAGAATGGTCTAACATGGAAATTTTTTGGTACAAAAATGTCACTAGAGGAAACCGATTTCAGTTCTTGAAGTGGGAAGTCTGAGATGACCCTAATTGCAGGGTACACGTATCTGTGTCAAGATCAGCATCAGCTAATGCAGTACTTGTGCGTTACGGCTYATTACTGGAGACTAGCACTGATTTAAGAACTGTTAAGTATAATGTAACTTCCATATTGGTTCAGGTGTAAATCATAATACTTTTCAAAAAATCTTACGTTAAGAAAATCCATTTTGTCCTATCTTCACAGACTACACAGAGCACCTTCTCAATAACATGTAGACCAGTGAAGACTTACATATGGAACYGGAGCAACCAGAGATATATGATGTGGTTTCTTAGCTAGTCTGTGGGGCTSCCTGGATCCTTATTCAATGGCTGGGGTCTGAGTGTGGGTGGCAGAGACTGATACATAGTTTCTTGGCCTGATTTATTGATAATTTCCCATAGCTGCTGCAGGATGAGCTCATGTGCTGGCCATGCCAGTCTCTGGTGGCTCTCACTGTCCCAAGTAGCTCAGGTTATCAAATAAACTCTYTGGAACTCTTAAAAGGGCTGTTTTTTTTCTTCTGTCATGGTAAAACAAGGGTCATCATATATTCAAGGCCACTGTATCTTCAATCCGGTATGGTAAATTGGAAGGCTCAGCATGCATGCTCTCAAATGTTTCAACATTGGGCATCAAATTATTTTATTACCAATTTTACCCTATTTCCTAGATGCTAAGGAAACCACATTGTTTTGATCAAATTAATTTACATATTACCATATTAACATTCCATATTACCAGTAAAATGGTATTGTCCCCTTTAGAAATACTCTTAAGAATACTTACTTACTGAAATTCTCAGTCATTCTCAAATGAGAATAGATTTTTCAGACAAGATAAATATATTAATTAGTTATTTTAGGARCCAATATATTTATGGATGTATATAGATTGCTAAATTAATCTTAAATTGATAAATACCTTTAAAAATATTCTTAATAGGATGTCTGGATACAGATTGCACTACAAAGTAGAGAAGCCTGAGCTAGTTAATGAAGTGGAAACTATTTAACTGTGGCAACGTATTCCTAAATAATGGATAATTTATACTTCTTGTCAGTGTAAATTATGAATAAGCACCCTGGCTTACTCTAGTGTTTTAAAAAACGTACATTTAWTTCAGTGATTGTGTAGAGACAGGGGATTTCTCGCCAGATGTATTGCTGCTCACGGAAGGCTATCCTACTGAAAAACAAGTAATACAGAGTTATTTCTTCCATTTCTCCCAACCCCCCCTTTTTWAAAGATTTTAAACATTAAATCGGCGTTATATTCTAGTGCACTGCTGATCTTGAGGTTAAATGCAGGTCTAAACTGTCCATTTTAGAGATAATTAGAACATTAACATATATTATTATTTATCAYTTATATAATGTCTTCCTTTTGAGGATGTCACAACTCTAAGAACATTAATGAGATAAGTTTCAAAGCAGTCGTTTGAGAAAAAGAAACAAAAACAATCAGAGGTTATGGTCTATATCTCCTGACATAGACAAAATGGAGAGACTAACCCAGATATCATAGGTTCCTTAGAAAAAAAGGAATCTTAAAATGAATGCAGCAGGAAAAATATAGAAATTTTTAATGCACATTTAAAAATGCCATTTGAGATGTTCATAAAATTGAAATGTTGATTATCCTGAAAATTCTTAAATCTCCATGAATTTCACAATAAAATCAATTTTAATTTTATGTTTTTTTTTCCCCAGATTATTTTAGAACACTTCTTACAGGAATGTATTTCACTTACAATGTCAATAAAGAGCAAAATAAAAATCTTTGATCTGTTGGAGCTCTCTTGTTATGGATCTCTTCTTTCAATATTAAGTGGCATATATCATAGCTGTATTGTGATACAAAAAAAAATTCTTATATCAGACACAGAAAAATGGTGAAATAAGATTTSAGAAACAAGGCTGCCATGGCTAAAWTGAAACTTCACCAGGTAGCTGTTTAAAGCGGGATTCTAGCATCCTCCACACTTTTTAATGGGCTACAATTCCAGAGAACATCAACTTCCATCCCTTTGCTTATCAGAAAGAAAACTTGTTTCATAGAGTATTCCAAGCAGTTATCAGGGGAATATAGTTATTGTTCACATAGAGGGTGGCAGCTCCATTTACCCATAGAGAATATATTTAGGTACCGACAGTCTTGGGTTCTTTCCAAGGCATTGTGGAATTACTTTACTGTGTCTGATTTACTTTAAAGCTTCTTGTTATTGCAGTTTAGAAATGAAATTTATCCTGCACACATCCTGTTTAAAACAAAATTTTCTGTTGAACAAAGATAAAGAATATGAGAGTATGTTTTTGCAGCTAAAATCTGTATCTCAATCAACTGGAAAGGTAAAGCAATATTTGTGAATTCATGAATTTAGATTGAGTGGTACAATACATATTCTAGTTYCAAATGCATAGATTAGTATTGCTTGCTATGAAACAGTATCAGGCTTAGTCAAGTTATGGAGACATGGTTTCATGCTATGAATGTTTAAGTGAAGTATGTCATTTCTGTAAAAGTTAGTGAGCTAGACTGCTTGTCTACATTATTTTTATTTTTATTTTTATTTTTATTTTTATTTTTATTTTTATTTTTATTTTTATTTTTATTTTTATTTTTATTTTTATTTTTATTTTATTTTTTATTACTTTTTTTTATTTCAAGATGTTAATTTTTGATTATTTTGCTTATGTAAAATCAACAGTAAAATCATTGAATGGTTTCCATAAGCAAGGCAAAGCAGATGTGGCCTCAAGATAACTGTGGCATATTAATTTTGATACCTGTGAACTGACTACACTGTGTCTGAAAGTGTAACACTATAAAAATACYAGTATTGACTTAAGAACTTTGAATCCCAATGTATTGGGCATGCTTTAGGATGAATATATTTCATTCATCATTGATTTGGAAAGCAGCAGCTGTTCTGTATCAACACCCATTCTTGGTGAGTAGAACACAAGAGAGTCATCCAGGTAAAGCTGTAGAGAGCTACTTAATGCAGAAATTGTCAAGATATAAGTGCTACCACTTCTACACTCAGCTGAAATTTCCATTATTGTTTTACTACAGATACTCTTGGAAAGCAGAGAAACACACATGCAAGAGTGAGGCAAAAATAAAGAGAAATAAAAGTAGAAGAGTGCCTGAGAGAATAAGCTGCTGGTTTATATGTTCTCACACATTGTTTGGAAATCTCCAAAATAACAAAGCTGATATTACATAGCCATAAATKAAAATGTCTGCAAGAGATCTTCTACTCTTCAGTTTTTGCAAGAATTTTCAGAGGGATGGGTGAGTTTCAACTTCATGAGATGAGTTTTCTGGGGAATGGATTTCCCATCACATCACATAACACATTCCTTACTAACCTGCCCAAATCATATACACTCTGTGATAGCAGATGGCTACTGCAACCCAACCTTAGTTTAAAGGYAAGCTAGTTGTCCTGAATTGGTTGACATATTTATGTAACTGAGCTTATGTAGTCATTCATAGTCTGTTCTATATACTCTTTTCTGTAGTCACTTACAACGTGCTTTGGTAGAAAAAAATGGACTTTTGGACTTTTATAACACATATTTCCTACAGATTATTCACTGACTTCTATTCTGATTTCTGGGCCAGACAGCTTTCTAGATAACCTGCCACTCAGTGAAGCACTTTCTTAAGAAATTTGAGAGCCATGTCAAGATGGATACAGAAAKATATAAACAATCAAAAAGTTATACAAGAATCACGTCGAGCACACAGCACCACTACAAAATTAGACTCCACTCATAAGGCAGAAAAGGAAACACTTAGATGAAAATTCTCTGTCAGGACTTTGTCTTGAATGGCAAGTGGGAACTTGTAGTTCCATGAACGTTTTTCATGATGACAACCCAACATTCATCTGAACTGTAATGGTTATAATGCCAGTGCAGCAGAACTGTAGCACTTTGTGACTTTTCCCAGAGGAATAATTACAGATTTTACTTCCATATTTGCTCCCTCTTAAAAAAATAGATTTTATAACTTATCTTTTTTTTTTTTCAAAGCAAACATGTTAATAAAAAATCAAATATGTTGGGTAGAGTCTGAATAAATCCTGTTCTTAATCATGTATCACACAAAAAAATGTTATGCAACCTGCTATGCTGTACTGAGGGAAAGTCTTTCCATAGAATATGTCCACTAGATGGCTCAAAAAGTATAAATAATATTTGATAACTAATGTGTAGCATCATAATCTTCATTTCTATAGTTCATCAAAAATTTGCAATGTTTGGCATGCAATCTACATTCAGAAACAGCAAATCACTTATCTGTATTTGTAGATAAATCTTTAATTTTTAGCAGAATTTGAAGGAAGYGATGTGACACATTGAATATTATTTCTTTTGACAGGGAACTAAAACCCTTTAGGGATAAATTGGACATGAATATTCTTGCATTCCTAACAAACATCATGCTTCTACCAATCAGGATGAGATATATGCATTGATTCAAGATACCTCAGGACATTCAGAGTGATTACCTATGTACCAAAATYTATTCCTTGTTAATAGATCAGTCAATATGGGCTGAGTGCTGTAGCCAAGCTGAGTACAATAGTAACACAACTTTGCATGTTCAGGCTTGTTCTGTTGGCTGACAACCTTGACATCGTTGTGCTATTTCCTCTATTTGTATAACAGTCCCTTGCTGCACTATATATCCATGGGCAAGAACTTTCATTTTGCTGTTCCCAAGTGGCTTTCATATAATTTTCTCTCTGTTCATGGCCTGAATATTGCAGCAGTAACTACACAGATCCCAAACATGAGAAAGGTAGCTTGTTACTTACTTACTAATCCAGAAATCAATTCACTTGCTTTGCTTTAGCTTGCATTTTTGTAATATGGTAGCTTTTCACTTCACATGACACTCTAATACTACTGCTAAGAATTTKTTTTATGCACCAAGAAATGGCTTTTATTCTCTTTTTGTCATAATGATGGCATTTTTTTTTCCTTTACAAGAAATATTGGGAGATTTCCTAGATTCCTTTTGCAGTGAAACCTACACTGATTTCCACTTCTTATGAACAGCCTGGGAAATAAGCAGCCACATCATGCTCCGATTCCTTGGGAAAGTCTGCTGATTGCTATCTGTTTCCTGCATTGCTAACTTAGCCATCAACTACCTTCTGAAAATGTTACCAGTTGCTGTTGCCAGTATTAAGCAGTCATTTCATTTTAGTTAGGATTTTTGACTATCATAACAAGAATATTACTCATCTCTAACAGTGATGATCTCTAACAGTCCACCTTTTTGAGTTAAAGTTTGGAACATGATGGTGATGATCTGTAAGCACACACACACACAAAAGGCCTTTTTCGTGAAGTTATTAGTGAAACTTTTTAAATTACCAGGTCCTCTCTGTCAGTTCAAGATTTTTGTGTTTTACTGTGGTTAGGGATCTAAAATAAAAGCCAACAGACCTTCCCATCTCATCTAYTATGACTCTACTTTATGTTCTTGTTCTATGTAGAAATGCTCAACAAACTGACTTAATAGGCCAATTTGTATAGTGTATAGTACTACTCTTTTCAATTACAATTAGACTTTTGGCCTAACAAAGAATCTTATAATATTCTGTTCATATTTTTTTCATGGTTTTGAGACTGTCTTGCTCAGTTAAGTGACAAGTGGCAATAAGTTATCATCTGAAAAAAAAAAGAACAAGATTTTAAACATTTTTTAAAAAACTAGGAAGCATTAAGATTGCTTTTAACTTTGTCTTTTAATATACATCAGTGATACCTTGGCCACAGTTTATGACAAGGTTTTGCACAATTTGTAATTGCTCTTATGCTCATAGACATACAAGTCTTAGATGTATTTTTGCAAGATTTTCAGTGATTCTTTATCACCACATATCATAATTCTTAATATTTTCCAAATAATACTATGGTTACATAACATTAAGAGTCCAATAGCTTAATGGGTTGGGCACTTCCTTGGAACATGAAAAGTCATGCTGGGGATCAAGACGCAGCGCAGTTAGGGTTCCTCATGTTCTGGAATTGGTCATGGAGTATAAATAGTTACTATTGGAGGGGAATTCATCACAGCCATGAAGTGTTCTTGAGCTACACCTGGGAATTAATCTTAACATTTAAGTTGAATAAAAGCACATGGCTACTGCTATTTCTTCAGTTGTCTCAAGGTTGTTATGTGAAATAACTCCGSTTTGTAGATTGTCTGGAAATATTCCAAACTTTTCTTTGTACGCAGTGATGATTAATAATAACAGTTTTACGAAGTCCCATATAAACATGCTGTATTAACTTGACTCTTCTTAGTATTTCCTATATTAGACCTTCAGTAATATCCAGGAATTCTCATTTTCTTTTCCAGTATCTGTAACCTGCATGAGTTCTCATGATTCACTCTAAAGAAAGAGAAACTATCTGATTTCCAGAATTTACTTCTGTTATCCTTGACAGCAGGAAGGCAAACAGTGTCAATTTTAACTGTGATTGCCACAGCTTGGAAAGGTCATTTGTCAAATATTCCTTCTTCTTACAGCAAAAGCAAGGAGACCATTCTATTAAACAGTGAGTTGTGTTTATAGGTCATTAAACACAAAGCATTGAGGAAGGTTAACAGAAGAACAGCTAATGCAAAAAAAAAAAAAAAGTCAACAAATGGGGGAAATGATTAAAGTAGGAAAGTTTTTTTTTTTTGTCTATATTAGATCTTTAAGTAACTGATTTAATACTTGCAGATGTAATTAGATGTAATTCAAAAATGCTGGTTATGTGATCTGCAATTTTCTCAAAATTATAATATTGGAATTTCTGGATTTTTTTAATAAAACAGAAGTAACCCTGTCAGGTGAGACATGGTAACTGTCTACAGGGACATTACTTGTTCACTGCAGTATCAGGTMAAACACATAGTTTAATCATCTTCATTTTCCTTCACCTTCTGAGTAACTTGGATCATCAAAATTGCTGTGGAAAAGCAATGGTCATTTTGATACACTTAAAGAAGAGAATATGTGAGACTCAAGAGCTAATTGTCTGGCCAAGCAAAGCAGCTGTGAGAGCTCAGTACTGTGACTGTGTTTACCTACCACACTTGACAAAAAAGTATAGACAAACTTGTGGATCCACAGGTTTAGAAACATGATCTGTGAGCAAATATTGAAGGAGTTAAATTTATTTATTTAGAAAAAAGGAAATGGAGTCATGATACCTGTTTCAAGATGGAAAATGTTGCAGAAAGGATGGTGATCAATTGTTCTCCTTAGCCACAAGAAAAATTACTTGTCTMAATTTATTTCCTCCTTCAACATAAAGAGAGTATCATAAAACAAACAAACAAATAAATAATTTAACAGTGTTTTTCAATGCTCATGGAATTCTGCTAACATGTAAGCAGTTGTCCTCACAATATAAAASACGAATGTGAGCAGATAGTATTTCAGAGATTGCCGTATTACACATGGATATATTTCTTGTAAACAGAACACAAAGTTCTTAAAATGTGCTAAAGTCAGGACCTGATGTAGAGCTGCTCTTACACCGGTTTCCTCTGCTGAATGCCAGTCTTGAGAGACCAGTTACCAAGAGACTCTGTACAAAACCAGAACGGAACTAGTTACTGCATCTAAAAACCCACTGGGGACAGTGGCGACCCACTTCCTTGTCAGCATCTCCCAATCACTTCCCATCATCCAACAGAGTGACATTCTTTTCACACTCTCCTGCTATATTAATCCCAGTACTTAGCCCTCATGCATGTCTTCTGTCTTCATCCATCCATCTACCTCAGGAATCTCATGCGCTCTTCTTTACCCCAAGAACAGCTGTACAGGAGCTGGTGAGGATCCTTCAAGGATCCTTGGTAATATTTGAGAATGTACTGATGATGTGTAATTTTACAGAAATTAATTTATGAAATAGTGCACATAGAATTTCTCAGGGAGAACTACATACTGCTGATCCATCACCATCCATTTCCCAACCATATATCTCAATTTTATATTAATATTTTCATTTTATAATAATATTTTATACTGATATTTTTATGAATATGGTAAGGACACATACATTCAAGGCCAAGCCTTTTCCTTAGAGCAACTGAACTCCTCTCTGTAATGCGAGGTCAGAAAGCTTGGGTCATTTACTACATGGTTATTTCTAGACATTTAAAGAGATAATTTGTCTAAAACAAAGACCAGAGTCGAACTCCAGACTTTTATTCATATGACCCTCTACAGCCAGTGGGCAATTGTCTGAGCAGAGTTGGTTTGGCTTCTTTATTTCACTYATATAGAGGGACTAATTGTTTCAAGATTATCATCTGCCTTGCAGTCGCAAACAACCAAATGTCAGTGCCACATTAAGTACTGTATAAMCAAACACAATATAACAGTTCCTCCATCAAAAAGATTGCAATTAAAAAAACAGCCATAACAGATGACTGGAATAAGCCTGTAGATCAAAGTCGGAGGTTAAAGTGAAGAGGGAATAATACTCAATTCATAAATAATCAGGAACAGTTATGATAACTGGGAATCATTTAGGGAGAAAAATTGAAGTTCACGGGAGCCCAGTTTTCTGTGTGCATTATAGTGGAAGGGAATGCCCTTGTATACATATGAAGAGAAAAAAAAWCTTTTGTATTTTTTTTTCTCTGCAGCCTGCCTGGAAAATGTATTGGGTGATTATTTTCCATGGTTTAATCCCTAGTAAAAGAATGGCTTGCTGCCACTGCTAGCTGTCAGGTTTTGCACAGCTATAAGTTAATGCTAGTAAATCCTTACAGACTTACTAATAAGTTCTTTACAGTAAGATTTAAGATACYGAATGAAAGAAGACATGTCCTCTGTGGTTATAGTATTACTGCAATAGCAGTTCTTTGCATTATTTACAGAAAAAAAATAGTGAGTTAAGGCTGTTAGAATTGTTTTCTGCTCCTGATGATACCTTCCTATAGTGGATGCTTTTTTGACTCATGTATCCCTATGTGTCTGGAAATCTGTCAGTGGTCATATTTAGAGAATAGATCAATAAATAGAGTCATTTTTCGTAAGCCAGGCAATGCAGTATATGTCAGAGCCACATATATGTTGGTATTATTTGATATACTGTGAATCATAGCTGTTGCTGTGGGTGAGCACACAGGCATCAATGATTAGAAATCAAACTACTTGTTTGATTTATCTATTTTAGCAGACATYTATAGTCCTTCACATGTAGCAGCAGAATCTACCTTTTTGTTTTGTTTTCCAGACAGTGTACRAGTATTTGAAATGAAGCATTCCTGTCTTCAGAAACCCATCTGTGAAACTGCAGGGTCATCTACAGGCTTACACAATTTTAGCTGCGTGGTGTTTTGACATATGAGAAACAGTATGGAAAAGGAGGATTTGGACTGTGCAAACTCTTCTCAGGTCATCAAGGTAATTGTATTGCCATGAACACAGTTAATCCTAAAAGTACACATACACACCTGATAACCTACATGCACCTCAGACTGAGAAAGAGAATCCTGCTTAATTGGTGAGAAAATAAAAGAAAACATTATTGGCACGTCTCAAGATTTACTGGTTGTTTTCACAACTAAGGGCTCCAATTTTTTTGTTGATTTTAACCTTTCACACTGTCGAGTTATCATGTTGTGTTCCTAGTTGCCAACTTTACTTAAGGACATTGCAGTAGTGAGCAAATCTCTAAATCAAACAAGAAAGTTGATTTATCCTAGTAAAACCTACAAAATAATCTATTATCTGATACAGACAGTTGTAATGGAATATGTAAGTCTAGAGACTGCCATAGGAGTACACTTTCTTAAAAGTAATATAAATATTTTGGGTTGGACTAATTTAGTAGTTTTTCTCATAGATGTGTTTCYAGAAATGTGAGAGATCATGTAAAGTTTTATGTAATGCAAACTTCGTTAGCTGAGAACCTGATTTTATAATAATAGTTTATTTCTTTCTTTTAAACAAAACCAAGGCTATTTCACTTTATATTTTTTTTTCTCTCGGAGATTTCATTTTTTGAAACAGCATTAAGGTATTTTCTGTAAATAACAGTCTTTTTAAATTTACTAGATTATTTTAGTACGTTTGCTAAAAACAACTTAAAGCTTAYTAATATGCAAACTGAAAACTGAAGTCCTATTAATTTTAAAATTTTCATGCTTGCATTTATGCCATATGTTTGTGGAAATTCAATTATTAAATTAATTCAGTTAGGCTAATTTTGCCAGTCAGTTTTGAATCTGCTAGAGGAATCTTCTTAAACCTTTTCCACTYGGGATAGATGCCACCTATGGTGGCTGTTTATCCTGATGTGTATCCCCATGTTCAGGGAACTTTAGCCTGTAATCCAAACAGAAATTTTCATTTAACCAAACCTGAGCTGCTGATCCTCTCTTAGCAAGTGTAAATTAAGGGACTCATGGAGTTGATGGTATCTTAGGGACTCACAGGCTCTGGAGTTAAAATATTTGTCAARATGGACTAGTAGACTATTGTAATTACCAAAGGGAATGCTAAACCAAAAGCTGACAATTTATATTTACCAGGTTAAAAAAACCCTGTATAACATACATAACATATATTCTATATATGAAAATTTAGCATACATAGCATATCTATCATATCTAACACATTAAAAAAGACAACATCAATACATCAAACAGAAAACCCAGAATAACTGTGGAGGCTTTGACTTAATAGAATGGATACCTTAAAAAAAAAGGGAAAATTTGTGCAGAATATGTGAGTGGTGCCACTGGGAGAAGAAAGACAGTAAAAAAGCCYATTAGTCCAGTACTTGTGGGTCAAGTATCATGGCTCTTGTTTTCATTAAGTTTGTCTTCCACCTCTGCCAGACATCCTTTTTTTTATATTCAAACTTCTCCAAAGTTAAAAGCAGAAATTACCTCAGTATTGAAATGCTAATGGMTGTGGAGATGCATTTTCCAAGAGCTGCAGCATTTCTTAGCTATATAAAAAGTATCATTTGGTGTTGCTAGCAGAAGCCCAAAATGTACAGTAGTTAAATAAAATAGTCCTGCTAAGAACAAAATAGATTCCTGTGAGAAACTGCTTACCAGTGGGGTAGTGTAGAAAAACGCAAAGGGAAACCTTTTTTTTCTGGTTAACTCTTGATATCTTTTCTTTGTACATGCAACTATGCGGTAGATTTACGAGCTTTGAGCTATAAGCTATAAAAATGTGAAATCAGTCTAGCTATATTTATCTCAAATATACTTGAGAAAAAGCCAGGAAATTTCAAAAAATGCACTTATCATATCTTTCTTCTGTGTATATCATTTAAGTAAAATAATTTATATATAATTTATATATTGTAGGTATTAAATGGAAACACCATAGTGGAGATAAACTTTTATTTTGTGCAATGTCAATTATTTTTATTGTCATAGATACTTCTATCCCATTTGCAGACATACACCAAAAGACAGACATAAATATTTGCACTGCATGCCTTGCAAATCCCCTCTTCCTCCAGCTTTTGCTGCTTATAAGACTTGGGTCTTCCTTTAACAGGGTAATGAGAGTAAATAGAACTCGTGTGCTAATTTGTACCAATAACGTAACTGCTATGGGTAATATCTTTAGGTTTGAGCTCAGCACTGTGTTTAAGCCAGGCCAAGGCTGCTGGCTACTTGTGTAAAGCATTGCCAGAGGTGCTTACCTTAATGGACTGCTCCACACTGCCTTCAGGAGGGATTTTGCTGTGAGGATTTGCAAATGGATGCCTTTAAGGTCAGATTTGGAGCCCAAATAAAGAGCTTCACTATCACAGAAAGCTGTCAGCCAAGGAGCAAAATGTGGAGTCTRTTGTGGTGTTTCATATGGTTCTGGTGGCTTTGGGGACACCCCATGCACCTTATTGACCTGCCCTTTGGGCAGTGCAGCTGTCCAGGGATGCAGAGGGGTTCCCTAGCCATGCTGCCTGCTGGAGACAGCAGTAAGAGGAGAGGAGACTCTCTCTAGCTCCAGCCTCATCCAAGCTGCTGCTTTGTCCTAGCAGCATGCAAGGAGTCATCTACTAAAGACCATGTATCCCCTGGAGATGTGAGTGCCATCCATGTGTCTCCTGTATTTCCACAGACCATGGAGAGAGAGGAGTCAATGATCATCCCTTTATGACTTTTTTTTACAATCTCTATTTACAGAACGATTAATAGTTAACAAATTATAAATACTTAAAGAGTGAAATTTAATAGGATAATAATTTAATGATCCAATTTCATTTCATTATTAATAATAACTTAGTAGAGTAAGGGTGAGTCATCAGGTGATGCTTTTTAAACCAGTTTTAAAAATGCATTCACACCATGTAAGTATGAATGGGTGTTTGCAGGGGTGGGAGGAAGTCTGGGCCAAAATGGTCATCCCCTTCTTGAGAGAAGGGCTGTGTTGAAGAGCAGGGTGATTCACTGCCTGTCTTCATCTATGAGGAGGCTGTTAACTCTGCAAGAAAAGTTTTCTGATCAGTGCTTGCCCATCCTGATATGGGGCTGATTTTTATAGAATGAATAAAACAGATTATAGTAAGAAAAGAGTTTCATAAGGAAGCTGCTTTGCACTGCAGAGGCAGCATTGCTTATATCTGTGTGTGGTTGCAGCTGTATTTGGTGGCTCAACAATCTTGGCAGCACTTGAAATCCTTTGCTTTGGAACTGTTCTGCATTTCTTAGATCTATGAGTATCAGATTATATTATCAAAGATTATTGCAACAACTATGAGCTAGAATTATAGCTGTTAAATTGTTTAATTTTTAATTCCAATAGATAGGTTTGTGTATCTCCTATTAATATGGAATTTTCTGAATTTTTWATTTTTTCTGAAAAAATAAAAAGGTTGTATCTTGTACTCATTCAGCAGAAATTAAACAAAACAAAGCCATCTTAAATTTGTCAAAARAGGCAAGTTTTTATGAACTATTGAGACCTTGTGCACTTTAATCTTGCAGCAACCCCAAAGGCTTCGGTTTCAGGCTTCTCTTAGACCACCTGTCTCGGTTTCCTAGCCTCCTGGCCTCTGTCTGCCCTGTAGATGACAGATTAGCTGTGAACATCCTCTATAAAAGGAAATAGTGTTCTATAAAATTCACACCAGGGTTTCCAATTTAGTAGCGGAGTCAGGACATCCTAAAATAAAATTTCTTTCAAAAATAGATTGGGGCAGGGGGTGGGTGTCAGGGTTAAAAGCAAACAATTTACTGATGTCAGTTTATTCTGTGAGAAAACATGCATGGAAAAGAAGTTTAGTGTCTTGTTCAGGTGCAGTAATTTTTTTGCTGATGGAGAGTAAAGTAAAGCAAAACAATAATAGCATGTTCCGTGAAACAAGTGTGATAAAGAAGAGTTCCTATATAGCAAAACAGGAAGTTTAAAAAAAGGAAAAACAATTGATCTTTGAGGGCAGGAATGATATTTTAATTTTAACCTCTTTGTTTTGACTTTAATGAAGAATTTACAGAGTGATACGAATCATCGTCAGAAAATAGTATTGTAGTTCATTCAAAGCAAGTATCTTTATAAATAAAAAGATATAAACTATTTTAGGTGTTGGGCTTTCATTCTGCAGATGAAATACTGAGATTTTGAGTTACCTGAGTTGTTTAAATCAGAGTTTTGCCTACTCATTATCTTCTCAATTGACATCTTGAATCCATCTATTTTTACACATATCTATTTTAATAAAAGAGGACAACTTTATGTAATACATTAGATATAATATGATCATGTATTATTAATCTAATCAGTAGGAATTATAAAATTATATTCTGCTAGGAAAATTATACTAATAACTGAGTAATACCTCATAAAAGAGGTATTTTTATATACCTCTATATAAAGGTATACCTCTATACCTCTATATAAAAGACAGACCACAATTTTAATATATATGTACCTTTTTCATGTATACGAATGTTCTGAATAACCTTTACACTCTCAGATATTTGCTATTTAGTTTTGAAACAAAAGATATTAACTATTAGATATTTTGACTATGAACATTTATATAAGATCTTTTCTAAATTTCTGTCCTTGATTTCCAGCTGCTGGATCTTGTTATTTCKTGGTTGCTAGACTGAAAAATGCTGTTCTGCCAGCGTTCTCCATCTAGGTGCTTAAGGAATRTGTGATCAAATCACTGCTTCATCTTTCCTCTGTTAAGTGGGAGGAAMCCAGGGAGTCCTGCACCATCCAGTCCTTTATCGATTCCTGCATTCATCTTTGAGGTCCTTGTAGTTTGTCAATGTTCTCTTAACATATTAATGTGTAAACTCATTATGCTTTTCTAAAGGGGAGTGCAGCACTGCCATGCACAGAGGTAATGCAATTTTGTGCTTCAATTTTGTGCTTTGCTCCTGCTTCATTATCGCTCTTTCTAAATATCCCAGAATCACATCAGCCCATCCGGCCACAGAAATCTCCCAAAAGCCATGGTCAGCTGATCGCCCTTTTCAGGGATTCTGGTTACCAGAGTAGAGGTCATTGTCTTTGTTTCTATGTGTGACTTTACCTTTGCTTATCTTAAGATATATTGTGATGACCTGTGTCTACGCTGCCATGTGATCTGGATTGCTCTGTATCAGTGAACTCTATTCTCTCGGCTATTTGCCTTTTCCCTAGCCTTCACATCAGCCCTGATCACTTTGCTTTCTTCYAGAAGTGTTAAGTAGGAGGAGATAAGAACCGATCCTTTGAAATCCTCTTAAAAACACATGAATTCTTGTCAGTTTACGTCCAGATGATGTGGGACTGTGTTAGTCCAGTGCTGAGTGGCATCCTGCACGTGTGCGGCTTACTAGCATGTGCCATAGATTTTGGACTGGAATTCCGCAGCCAAGCTGACCTTTGGCTGGTCAGTGTGGAGTAGGGATGAAATGGATRTGCAAGTACCTTCATTTGTTGGTGCAAACGTGACGTATATGTTTCACTGACACTGTTTTTTATTATTAGTCAGACTGGTAAAACCATTGGGTAATTTTCCAAACTGGTTGTGATGAGATATTGTATGTGAACAAGCAGAAAATAGCAYATGATTCTTTTTCTTAACATTTTTATTCATTGAGTCTTGTGGTAGGCACTGTCTGAATTTATCCACCATTTATGTTAAGTTGGTAGGTTCTATAATATTGAAATGATCCCATTTATGGTCCTATGAGCTTCCAAAAAAAATTAACCATTCTTCTGCTGTTTGCTTTCAAACTCTCACTCCCAAATACTTTTCAGCAAATATCTAACTTTTGTAAGCTCTTTTAGCAGCYTCCTCAGCAGCCACTTAAATAAAGTAGAATTTCATCAAGCTTATATACGATTTTACATGTATGAAAGAGTTCAACACAATATTCACTGATCATTTCTCTTGTATCTGCACTACTATTTATAGAAACACCATTACATTGCAATTATTCTAAGGTTACTTAGTATCATGTTTGCTTTTCTCACCAGTATTCTACTTTTGTTTTTCTTCTGTTGATGGTTTTTATGACTGTTTTTATTTTCTCCTAAWTTTTTTAAACCTTTTAAAATATATTATATAGTGTATATTTAATATATTATATGGTGCTTTTGGCAACATAAAATTCRAGGTTTCTGATCCTCTTCATCTCTACCTTTTGTCTGGCCTATAATTTCTGAACATAAATGTTGTAACCCTGAGTCCTATATAATATAAACTTGCTTTGTAAAGGCAATGTTATAAGTTTTCTACGCTAAAAATTCTCAAGCATTTGTTTTTAAGTGCAAGGAACAACAAAACACAAATTATAGCTCAGCTGTCACTGACAGTACTTCCTACACCGCTACAAGTCTTCTGAGCACTCCCACATTTTGTAGCCTCTCTTTTCCCAACTCCAGGAGCAGTCGCATTTCCCATCCTTCCTCCCCTGGAGGATGTGTAGATCCTTACGGAGAGCGGGTGACACAGCAGAAGGGCTGTAGCCTCTTCATTTCCATCCGTACTTTGCCAAAAGCTTAGGCAACACCTCAGCAAAGAATGCTGCCAGCCCTCTCAAAGCAAGCTACTTAACAAAAACGTTATTTGAGCTCAGCAAGGACTAAGCAAACTTCAGCAAAGGGTATGCTCCTGTGTCCTGGAACCAGCAGACAGCACCTTGCAGCTTTGCACAGGGCTGCCCACTGCTGGAAGACTTCTCTATATGTCCTGCAGAGATGCAGATGGACACACAGGTGCACGCAATGTCCCCCCGCAGTGTCCCCTGCCTCCAGTCACAGCCAAACTGTTCACCTTCTTGGGAACGATGGGGGACTGTCCCCCCAATGGGCAGCTTGGGGTGTCACAGCTGCACTGCTTCGCCTGGCACCCCCGCTGAAGCTGCCCAGGGGCATGGGGACCTGGCACTAAGCTCCGCTGGTTAGGATCGTAATGTATGTGGTAGCCTCCCTTACCCTCCACTTGTGCTAAAAACACAGAACAAAGAGGGTAGTTTTGGCCTTGGAAGGGCAGTTTGCCTCTGTTTGCCTCGGAAGGGCAGTTATTAGTCTAGAGTAGCCAAAAAGGTCAGGCAGCCCTCAATATCACTGTTTTAAATATCACAAGGCCTTTGCAGAAGCACAAAAAAAAAAAAAAAAATAGACCTTCTTGGAATACATCGATTAGGAAGGGAATATTGGGAAAGTAAGACATGCCCTCACCTATGACAAATACTTGACCTCTTTCTATCCTTTTCATCAGATGGTTGCATTTTCACCTCTATTTATTTACTTAGTGCACTTAGACAAGAACAAGGGAACCTTGATGCCGTCTCTCTCTTTTTTTTTTTTTTTATTTCAGTCATTGTTTGGATACCAGRTATTTGCTGCATCTGTTTCCTGTGAAGGAAGCTTAGTGCTGCCTTTGTCCAGCAGGTGGAAGACTTGCTGCAGTGCCTATAGCTTTGCAGTCAGGCTGTATGCACATATTGTTAAAAGAGTCCCAGCTTTCAKGCCAAACAGATTTTATTAAAGTTTTATTTAATTGATATGTTGTTTGCAATGAATTCATTAGTGTAGGAAATACAATACTAGAAGTGGAGAAAGGTTATGTTTGCATCAGAAAATTTAAAACTTTAGTAATTGAATTTGGGAGGTGTTACTGGGTTAMATCCCAGCATTATAAATTGCTTTGCTAGCTCTACTGGGTTTTGCTCTATATTCACAGTATCATGACTACTGTATTAAGTACACCCCGCCCTTGAGTTCATGACATACAGTTCCCCAAAGCACTACACTTGGGGGTATTAGAAAGACTTTCTTAAAGTTCAGTGGGACAACATATTTGTGAGTAACTTTATTTGTGCATATGTATTTGTGAGTAACTTTTAAACGTTTTTAATATATATCATGCACATAAAGCTGGAGAATGCATGGAAAGGTGAAATAAGCTTTATTAATGCAATATTAATATTTCTGGCTGACAGGATTTTTTGCCATACAATTGATATTTTTGTGATTTGCATGACCTAAAATGAAAGATTGAAAAGGAATATTTTATGGATATATTGATGGTAAAGTTCCTAATACACAGMTTAACACATACACAGCTTAATTTTTAGCTAAAATTAAAGGTTAATTAACCAATTAAGCTTTAGCAGGGTAATACTAAACAAAAATATATTCAATTTCTGTACTGAAAGACAGTGACACACAGACTTCAGCCTTCGTGCTTTCATGGTAGACCTTCAGTCCTCCTGCTTACATCAGTCTTTTATTTGAAAACACTATTGATTATTTTTAATTCTACAATCCCAAATAACTTCTTGCTTCATGACATTGTCTGCTGAAAAGCATTTTTTTTTCTTGCTCTCTTTCACTTGCTGTTAGATTGGTCAGACATTAGGCTATTTTCATCTAAGGGAAACTGTTAGTATTGTATGGAGTCCACTAAAGAGAACCAAGGAACAATTAAGAATTAAGTTAACCATAGTAGTAATGTACACGTACATTGAAGTCCCAGAAATATGGTAAAAATTGTGGTCTCTGAGCTTTCTAGACCTCAGTGACTGAGATGCTTGACGTAGACATAATGACAGGTATCAACATTTATCATATTGAGGATAGGATTATTTAGGAGATAAGGATGGTATGGCTGATTTCAAATAGTCTTACAAATATTACAGAGAGGTTTGAGGGTAACAGCCTTGTGGGAACATCTTTAAGGTCCCTTGTTGAGAATGGGAATTGTAAAGGGGACATATTTCCATCACAGTAATGTGGGAGGTGGATTAAATCATGGGACTAGCGTGCGGAATTCTGTCATGACTCAAGAAAATGTGTTTGTTAACCAGGCCAGAATGGTGTTATTCTTTTTTTATCAAAGGTCAGTAGGTATTACTTCTGAGGAAACCCAAAGGTAATGTTAATGTTACCCTACTGCATGTCACAACAACAAGCTGGATAGCTTCTTGGCTTGCCRTGGTTATACTGAAGTTTGTCCTCAGTTTTCAGGTGATGTGTGTCTAAATCTACTATCTCTATTTCCAGAGCTGCCAATTTTCTCAAAATGACCCGATTTTAGTCCTCAGATTTTGCTGTGCTGGGGTAGCAAACAGTGAAACTTTATGGGTAGTAAGAAAAGAAGCACATGAAGAGTAAATTACAGAATAAGTGTTCCTAGAACTTATTACAATGTATAATGCAAATGTTGGGTCTGTAGTAAATGCATAGCATTTTTCATTCACATGAATTACTGTTTATTTTTAAAAGGTAGTCTCTAAACGACTTGTTCTTGATTAGCTGCAGTTTGGAGGCTGTGTCTCATGGCTGAGAACGCTTTTATGCATGGGCAGGCTCATTGCTGGAAGGATCTCATGAGATTAAAAGCAGAAAAAGGCTAAATGTCTCACACTGGTGGAGCAGTGATGGTGTTGGTTTTGTTGCAAAAAGGGAGAATTAAAACAGCCTGTCAGATTGCCATTAGTAGAAGAAATTTCCATTTTCTGCTTTCTATAACTGATGGAAGCTACTCAAGTATTCAGATGATTTATAGCACGTTTGTATACATAAAAGAATGTACAACTTCTGCAGCTGACTGTGCAGAAGTGATATGTATGTTTTTAATCTTTTCCTAGCAAAACAGCAGAGAAGAAATGGATCACTATTTCATTTCACTTCATCACAGCTGAACTTTTCAATGAGGTGTAGGGTGTTGTAGAGGGCACCAAGAGTGAAGTCTTTGTGGTGCTTGACTGTGGAAGCTTTGTGAACTAAAATAGATCTGTGGAAGATGATCTCTATTTCAGAGGAGTTTTTAAATTTTTAAATTTTTAAATTTTTAAATTTTTTAATTTCAGAGGAGTTCAGAGAGTTTTTAAATCACTGGAGATAAAATAGGATCCCAACTCTGCCATTTCTTAGATGAATAAGCTTAGTCTCATGCCAGACTCATGAGACTCATGAGAATCACTCAGTGGGAACACATTTTCCCTTGCTTGTCTTGGCATAAATCTCTAAGCCTGTATGATTGATATCTGTAATATAGATTTCAGCTAAAGAGGAAAAAAAAAACAGATTGGCATTTCTGTACATCTGCATATTTCTTCATAATCAAGAAGTGATTTATGAAGGGGAAACAGTTATGAGAGTGACCACCTTAACAGAGTGGTAAGGTGGTAATATGTGTCCCTGTAGATAAATAAGTTATATAATTCTTCTGCTCTCTGAACATTAGTTAGTTTCAAGAGAGGCATCTATGGCTCCATAAGGAATTTCATACTGATTTGAGTCACCATTTTCCAGTGTGGTGCTGAGTCAAATACCTTATGGAGCTTACTATCTTCCCAGACCATCTGACCTGTTTTCGTAACGGAGGCAGAAAGATTAAAAAATAAAATAAAATAAAATAAAATAAAATAAAATAAAATAAAATAAAATAAAATAAAATAAAATAAAATGAGAAAGGAAAGAGCAAAGTGGCTGGAGACAAGTTTGTTTGAATTCTTTTTCTTCCGTTCAGTTTTAGCTGTTCTTCAGCTACTTGCATACACTCTGCTGCTCATATCTTACTCTTTAACAAATAGAGAGAAATGGTTCAGTTGCTTTTCTGGAAAAGGAATTGAGATGAATTGTTTTAACATGTGGTACTTATGGTGGCTATGGTAATTGGTGATGAAACTACAGGTTTCATATTGATATGTTACTGATGTCACTACTGATTCAACATGGGGTAATATTTAGGATTTTTTTTTTTGTTTGTTTGTTTAGAGCATAGAAACTCTACCTCTTATAGTGGTCATACTAATATTAATTTAGAATCTTTTATAAATCTACCATAGCTTTAAAGTGACAAGGGAGAAGCATTCAAAATCCATATAAAATATGTCTAGTTTTATGCAACTTGAAATAATTCATTTAAATAATTTTGATTCAGGTGTAATCCTCGTTTAGAAGCAGATTTCTCTCACAGCTCTGAAAGTCTGTGCCTTATGGGCCTGCCTTAAATTTTTCTCTTCTTTATGCTTTCATTGTGAGGCAGCAGAACCTTCAGAACATAATTAACACATTTATTTTTGGCAGTGTACTTTTAAAGCACTGTAGAAGCAGTCTGTCTCATATAGCTGCCTCCACCACAAAGTGAGCGAGAACAGTTTTCTAAATAAACAAAAAACAACTGTATATTTTAACAGAATATATGTATATAAAGATTAAGTGTCTTTATAGTCATAAATAACCTTACTTTGTATGTTACTACGCACTTACCTTACCCTTGAAATATTCTCAATGACAGAGATTTGAGACATATCGTCTGACAATAATGTAACTTATTTATGTACTTAAATGCTGATTTTTCTTTTACAGGAATCGGAGAACTCAGAATTCAGAAAATTAGCCTGTTTTAGGTGGGTACATACTGCTCTGGATAGCTTTGAAGTTAGAAAAGTTTGCTTATGGATGCCAAGGTACCACAGAAGCTGGAGTATCCCTAGGGATGGGCACCATGGGGCTGCAGTGGGGCAAGGGCAGGACTCTTCACCAGGACCCATTCATTGTCCCAAGGAAGTAGGGCCCTGGGGACAGCCCCAGCACTTGAGGTGTCCAGCACTGCCACAGCACCAGTCCAGACCAAGGCTGGGCACTGCCCCAAGGCTCTGGCAATGAATAGCTTGACAATATTTCATTCTTCGTATTTGAAAATTGTTGTGCTGTTGTAGTTTTCGAGATGCACAGACATGGAAAAAATTAGATTTAGAAATTCTCTTCAAAACCATCTGGCAATTTTGGAATATGGAAGGACATAAAATACTTGATTGTGTTTTTGGTAATATACTGATAAAACATAAATTTATTTTGGAGGAAAATATCTATTCTATTAGACCTGATTGCAAGATATTTGAAAGCTGTGAAAAATGACACAGGTTTTTTAAATCCCTTGTCATTTTAAAATTTACTTCTGCAAACAGGTACTGTTCTGTATAGTGTATAGTACCTACAAGAGTGCAAACTAATCAAAGAGATGGATTATTCTTTCATTTGTTAAATGACACGTATTTGAGCATTGAAACCTGGTAGAGAATTGGGAAACTACTTCTATTTCAGTGCATCCCTGAGTCTGACAGACTGTGAAATGGRTATTTCTGCTTGAAAATCTTCTTATTGCTTGCAAATAATAAATACAAAAGCAGTGAATGTGTTTCTAATATCAGTTGACCCTGGTAGGAGCCATCAGCTATTAAGATCTTAATTGTCCTTTCTGCAAGTCATAAGGTTAGAAATTTGCGAAAAGATATCCAATGGAATATATATACATACAGTGCATATTTTCTTTATAGGTTTTAAGTCAATCCACCCGCCTCCCCCCCTTTTTTTTTCCCCCATACTCAGGGTTTGTATTTGCCTTTGTATGCTCATTTAATTTTGTATGCTCATTAAAGTAAAATATGTACTGTAGAGTTCTTCTCGTTTCTGGTTTGGCTAAATAGGAATACTCCTTTGGCATAGTAAATTGCCTTGATACAATTTATCAGTAAATCAGTAAATTTATCAAATAACTTCTCTTTTACCCTAATGTCATATTTTACTTATTCCATTACATTATTATTTTACCAGGATTCTTTTTTTTTTTTCTTTTACTATGTCATCTTCTATCCTCGTCGGCTTAGTTGCCCTTCTCTAAACACACTCCAGCAYCTCAATGCATTTTTTGCAGTGAGGGGCCCCGAACTGAACTCAGTATTGAAGGTGCAGCCTCAACAGCCCTGAATACAGGGGGACCTGCACTTTAAAAACACTTTACTTCTCCAAACGAACATACTAGCACACACACACAACCTCCTTGGTCATTCTGATCAGCTATCTCCACATTCCAGTGAGGTTTTTAATGGCATTATCAGGATTTGAAGCATATAGAATAGTAGGATAGTGGGAAGAAGGCAATGGAAAAAATAGCTTTTCATCCCTGTCAATCATGTTTTGATACCAGGGCTGCTGAGAACATCAGTCTGAGGGATGGAAGACGTGGTGTAGAACTGAATCAAACCATAAAGCTTGTCCCATTCTGGAAGTGATTTTCCTTCAACTTTGTTTTCACTGTTTCACTAGGAGTCCTTTAACTATTTCAGAGGGTGGTAGAGCTGTTTTGAACAAACCATTCTTCCATGTGCTTGTGATAATAGCAATTGCAATTCACCAGTTCCAGGAAGAATGTGAGTCAGTTGAGCTTGATCACTAAAATGCTTTCTCAAAGAAAATTAATGCTTTGAATACTGGATAGTAATGGGATAAAATTGACAACTTTTATGTAATCCCATTCTGCAGACTGCATCGGCTTGGTAGTTCCAGTGATATGAAACCAATGCTGATGAATGATCTTAAAAACAAAGAAACAAACAATCAAAAGAGCTATTTTTTTATGTGAGCCCCATGGGATTTATATCTGTAGTTCATATTAAAAATATGGAAGTACACTAGACAAGGTCCTCCTTTTCTTTAACTATGAACTGTTTAGATATGGAATACTTTTATAGAGCTGTAGATCAACAGAATGCCAGAATATGCCTTGGCAAACCAGTCTCATGCAAGRCATTTATGTGATCACTGCAGTTCGACTTGATTTCATCGGGACAGAGTGTTTAGGAAAGAAATAAAAGAGTACTGGTATGTCTATGGACAATCTCCTGATACAGCAGAGGAGTTTATTGCCCATGCAGACTTCTAAAAACTAGAAGGTGCAGGCTAACCTTGTCTTGATATTATGGAACATGAAGGGCTCTCTTACTTCCAGGTGACATTACTTAAAAATGTTCTGTTTGCTTAAAGACTTTTAGCAGAAACTGTCCTTGCCACATTTTGCATTTACAGTAATTTGCAGGATCATACCTAACTGATAAATAAGCAAGGACAGCACAGAATTCTTGTGAATGGTTCTGAAGTGACCAAGAAGRGAGCTCCAGGGTTTTGTCACTTAAAGTTCATGGTGAGTTTGTCTTCTGCCACTTGCGTGGCAAGTGTTGGACTATTATAAAAAAATATATTTGTACTGAAGAAAGTTTGTCCTAGAGAAGACCCATGTTACAAAATATCAATCACATCCAGATACCACCTTAAAATTGTCTGAAACTGTGATAAGGGAGTAGTCAGTCTGTTGCTTAAGTGTTCTATAAAGTGTTTGCTGTTGCTATAGGTGTAGAAAATGATACTAAACTAACATCAACATTTGCTTTAGCTAGGGCAACGGCATCTGAAGGACATTGTAGCTGGAATATGTGCAAGCTGAAAGAAGCCGTGTTCATTGCTTAAATGTAACTTTGCTTCTTCTTTCACATATTTTTATAGCACTTGAAAGACCTTCATGGCAATGAATTATTAAGTTGCTTTCCAGAGAGTCAGGTAATACTGCTTTCACTTTTTTTTTTTTTTTTTTCCTGATTAATACTTCTATGCAGCATTTAATACATCAGTATCAAATTATCTTCTGATCACCTTACAATTATTTGTGATTTATTTTGGAAGTACTGGGGTCAAAAATGGTTTTTAAGGTATTCATTGTTCTATTGACTTTTTCTCTTTCAGCCTGAAGAAAGAGGTATATGAATATTTTGAAATTTGTCTGAGAAAGTTAATTGCATAATCTCTTATCTGTATTTCTTGCTAGTTAATCTCATTGCCATGGAACCGGAGGCCTTGAAAGTTTTTTGCACTTCAATGACAGACTTTTTTTTTTTTTTAAAAAAAAGATTATTTTCATTAAATGATGAGCTTTAAGTACCTGTGTTTGAAAAATTTGGCTTTAGTGATTATGGATATATCTTAAAACCAGATCAAATTAGAGATATCACTTTTAAAAGTTGTGTTGCATGCCTAGGAGTGGTGCATTCTGCTAGAGTAGAAATAGAGRAAAATAAATACTTGAGAAAGAAAATCTATTACAGATATTTCACATTTTTATTTGTATCTATCAACTGCAGTTCTACCTACTTATCCTTTGCATTTCTAAGCCAGATAAAATATTTCATACTCACTAAAGTGATGACCTTTTYCCCCAGTGTTTTTAGCAATTTCACTGCTTGTACAACACAAATTAAATTAAAATGATATTTAATCTGAAAAAAAAGAGATTTTAAACATTTGGAAACTCCTATAATCTGTATTGGGATATAAGCAAATCAGAACTACYGACTATGTGGTCTGTCTTGTAGCCTTCCCCCTGTGGTTTTTTCCGTGARTGAAAAGGATAGTTTCTTCTACTCATGGTGCTGGTAGGTACCCTAAGCACATTACTGTCCAGTTTGTTCTCTTCTTTTTCTGCCACTCAGTACTATCATCTCATAYCTGAAAGTGGAAAATGACGTTAGTATATACACTACCAAGCAGTGGCAACTATCTCTGTCAGTACTGTTATCAGTACTATCACCTGATTGTAGTGTCGTAGGTTCAACTTCATGGATTCTTCCACCCTGTAAAAACTACAAGAACAGCTTTCCATCTACAGTGTGAGAACTAGAGTATTGATGAGTGGGCAGATAAGTGTTCAAAACACTGCTTGCAGCATTAGAGAGCATCAAACCCTGAAGTCTCTTGTTTTCTTCCTTTCTTTCTAGAAAGTCAGGATAGAAGGATTTATCTCAAAATGCTCCATCTCAATAGGTCCTCTAATTCTGATTGCTCCTGTGGCTATGAAGCTACTTTATASGTCATAGAATAAGCAAGCTGTGGCTCTAGGTAACTAACAGAGGACAAATCATGGTGCTCTTGAGATGCCAAATAATTTTTTTACAGGTCTCTTGATTCAGATACTATGGTTAACATGTGATATTATTTGGCCTTTACTAGTTGGTATGGAGCTTTGTATTGGTCAGCAGTGATTTCAGTCTTTCAATTGCAATTCATTCATACTGTTTTTAAAATGTATGACTCTTGCTTTCCCAGCAGTTCCCAGCTTTCACACAGCACATGCTGATACAACATCTTTGTCTACACAGGAAAACAGTAGCAATTTAACAAAGCTACTGCAACTCTATATATTTGTATACAGCAATGCCTACATTTTACCAATTAATCCAGGCTCTTGCTGTGTTAGGCACTGTATGAAAACCTTATAGAACATAGTTTCTGTCTCACCATCCCCAGTCTAAACAAGGAAAGGAAAAGTGTGATGAAGTAGCACAAGCTTTCAGCTGTCCTGCCCCCTGGATCTTTCCAACTTTTAGGTTGAGACATGGTTTAAAGGCAGCTGCACTGAAAAGCTTCAGTAGTGAGTAAGACTGCAAAAGACACCAGGAGAGCATTTAATCAGGTATGTGGAACCTCTTCGGGCAGCTTCTCTGTTTTTGTTTTACAGTGCCTTGAATCAGTTTGCTTTAACTTAGTGTAAACAGATACAGGGGTCTCTTAAGGTAAAAGCCATGTTTGATCAAAGGGGATGCTCTTTTTTAAATAAATAAGTTTTATTAATTTTAATGTAGCTAAGTTATTGCAATATGTTCTTGTAGACAAGTCTGCAAAGTGCTGGGCTGGGAAAATTATGCCTTTCCTTACACTGAAGGTGTGTTCTGATCTTATATGGAGATACTCTATATTGTTATCCCCATTGCCAGAGAATGAAAATGAATGAGCACGTTTGGATGGCACTATCACTAAACACTCTTYGGAGGCTGTAAGTGAAAATAGAAACCAATACAAATCAAAACACAAATTATCTTAATGTTTCATATATCTTTCGAGCAACAGAAACCTGACTATTTGAGAGCTATGATCAAATTTTTGTTTTGACAAATATGAAATAAATTGTGCCAAGTAGGACAAAATCCCACAAGAAGAGCTGCGAGTAACTCAGTAAGATCCAATAGTGAAGTCATTTGGGTGGGATGTAGAATGCCAGGGAGTTGCATTATTGCAGAAGTTGACTTAGCAGGATGTTTGTTTGGATAYTGCTTCAGCTGTGCTACATGGTGACAAATTCAGAGATGATTTGCATTTGAAAGTTGAATGTGTAAACACTGGAAGTTTGTGTTTTCCCTTAAAGAAAAACTATGACTAATGTGGAGATGCCTTACTAAGGTATAAAGTTTCTAGACACACAATTTCGAGCTTGATTGTAATTAAGAGGATATTCTACATCCTACTATTTAATGCCTAGGAGTGATTACTCCCATCTTAACAGAATGCAATAGCTACATTCATAGCAAGCTACCCATAAAGTTATCTCAATTAACCTGGCAGAAGATACATTTTTTTTATTTTGTTATCTTTTTTCCATGTGATCTAAATGATTTCATTTGTACGACAAAAAGCAAATGGGTTGTTTGTCCAGTTTTGCTGTTTTTTAAATGTGYTTGTGAACCCGAATCTTTTTTTTTKTTGTTGTTGAAGTAAATGTGCAATGCATTTGCCTTTTGTTATGTGGCAATACACACTTTCTATTTGTTTGTATGCATTTTACTACCTTGGTATCACTTTGTATTAGCAGAAYGTGCAAAATAAATAGTAACCTTAGAAACTGTAAACTAAGCAAAGAAACATAACTGGTGCCATATAGCTTGTGATTCTATTTAGTATGCTGAAACACAATGAAGATCACCTGGAAATTTCTTGTTAGAACATAGTTGTGCAATGTGCATTAATAGAAATTGCCATCCATAAGATTTCACCTGCRTGTTGAAATATCACAGAAAATGTATTTGTTGTTATGCAAGGAAAAATTTCATTCATATCGAYAGACTTAGCAATAGTCCCAAACACAGATTATCTATGAAGATAAGATAGACTGTAAGAACTGGACTTTTTTTTTTTCTGTTGTTGCCCTATTGATTATTGACTTATCTGACTAAGTTTTAAAATTCCATTCTTTTTCTTCCTGATATGCATGTTTTATATGCACAATTCAAAGAGATAGCACAAGCTGAAATAGACAAAGCTTGAGGCAACATGGCTTTAAAATCTTTGGTGAAATAGATAGTATTTCCCCTCCAATATCGAAAGGGTGCCCCGTACCTTTATKGTAGAAACTTAAATTAAGATTTAAATATTTTTAACAGGTTTATCTTCATATTCTTTTTCAGTAAACTCTTTCTGTGTTTGTTCTGCTTGCTGAACTGAGCTGGTTATAATCCTCCAGATTTCATGAATCTGGTGGTTAAACTTAGCATCATATTTCAAGAATTCTTTTCTGATCCAGGTGCCAATTTTTCACTGTATTGAAGGCTAGTAGATGATCTGTGCAAAACTTAAGCCATATTTTATCTGTGTTGTGCTGGTTTAGGAGGGAAAGAGGAGGTGATGAAAAGAAATAAGATATAAAAGTCTGTACTATCATAAATGGTGCTGAGAATTAATCACTGTTTCTCAAAACCAGGCCAATGTAGTTTTCAGACTGTAAGTCTGAAAGGAAAAAGTTGTTTTTCACACAAAACCTGATGAAATTTTAGAACTCTTTGCCATACGCTCTCACAGATACTTAAAATTATAAACAGACTTAGGATGGGATGGGAAAAACTAAGGGATATTGATGAGCACTGTTGAACTTTATGTTCTGAAAACAACCTCAGACTCAGGATAATCATTTATAGTTGGAATTTAGCATGTGTGCTGGGCCAGAGAAAGTATCGGTAGATACCATGTTTATGATCTTCTTCCCTAAGAGTGTGCAGTTGGCCATCGCCAGGGATTCGGGCTGGGTAGGTCTGTTTTTTAAATTAAAAAATATTGTTTCTCACACAAAAGCAAATTTTATTTTTATCATCTTGAAATAGGAGGATATTAGCACACAAAAAGGTGTTGCAGCTGTAAAAGCCCAACTCAGTTGTGGTGTTTTATTATGTTGACTTAGAGCAGTCTCTGTTTTCTTCACCCCCCAGTTTTGCTGTTGACAGATGATCCAACAGGAATATTTTATTTCATTCGCATGCCCAACATCTCTCTTGCTGAAGGACTTCTGAAGACTATAGTGTCATATATGTCAAGGTAGAGCTAAGATACCTTCTATCACAAGTCGTCAGGGTGAGCTCTTTGAAAGGCAACACATTAATGGCAGCCTTTCAAAGTAACACGCAATGAAAGCAGCACTTTCTGCATAATATCTGATCTCTAACTACCCCTCTGCCCCTTTGCCAAAGCACACTGTGCTGCATTTCATGTCATCATTGCTCACCCTCATATGTTTCTGCTGGAGATTGCAGGTGCCTTATCTTTTCAAATGCCACAAMGATGTCATGAATACCTTTTGTGTTCCAATAACAGTATAGCCATCAGGAATTAACATTTAATAGGAAACAATATGACYGGAAAGACATAAGAAAATATTTTCTTCCCACTATTTTTCATCTGCCACCTGCAGCTGAAGATGGCAAGTCTGTGATAGACTGTGTTTTTCCAGTAATTTACATTTGTCAAACAGTAAAAAGATTGTACTTTTCCTAGCTGTTTGAATATGCAGGCCTACACATCTTAAAAATAGTCTGGTTTTGATTTATTTTTTTGTTCCATTGACAGCTCTCTCTTATAAAGTGCTATTCTTCACAGTGTGACGATGCTTTGGTCCCATTCTAAACGGCACCACTTTTGTGACAGTCCCTGCAGTCCCCGAATGTCCTGTTGTTACACAGTGATCCGGGTCCCCAGATTCGTACAGAATACTTTGCCAAATTCAGAGCAAAATTTATATTTTATTGTGGTAGAAGAGCCAGTGTAGTATGTTCAGTATTATATTTGCACATTATTCTACAATTATTTTTTTACCTCAGGTCTCTACAGGGGGGATGCTGAAGACTTATTTCCAAGCAATAGAAGTCTATTCTATCTGTTCAAATCATATGCATAAATCTATTTTAAATGTCAAAATTCAGAAGAAGAAAAGACTGAAGGAAGAATTAAGAGGTATAAAAAGACAGTCTTCAAAGGCATTGGAATTAAATGCATTCCCTCATTCTGATCAGCTTATTTTGCAATTATTTTGTAAAGAATAGTTTTATCAGCCTTCCAGAATCCCCTAGCCAGAGGATTCTCCTGTGCATTGTAGGTTCTCAGATAAATGCATTTTATAATTCTTGCATTTTAAAGGTATTACATTTTAAAAATATCACTGCTCTGGTAACCAGAAAATATATYGGCGTTATTTTTTTTTCCACTTAGCAGACTAACTTAGTTTAACAAATTTGCTGAATCAGTTTGTTATGTGTAGTTAGTCACATCAGAAATCTAGCCATTTCTCCTCTGTTTGGTATTTCTGAATRATGTTAGCTCTGACTGTTTACTATTTACATTAATTTGCATTTGAATTTTGAAAGCGTTGGTTCATTTGTATTTTGGCATTTCTGTGAAAATCTTTAAGAAAGTGATGGTGTAGTACTTATTTCTCAAAAACATTAAGTATTTGAAAAAAACTTTTGCTATTTTTCTACAATTAGAGACCATGAAAATATTACTATGGATAAACAAAAGGCACATTTTACAGAAGTCTGAACAAAGAAGTAACGTTTTAAGATGATTTTTCTCAGCCATTAGGAARGTTGCACTGCTAGATCAGAGAATTCATGTTAACTTTGATAGCTGCTTTTTGACAGTGAACTGTTGCAACAGTTGCACTTCTGTGGAAATCTCAGAATATCAGATTAATTTCAATACAYCCGTCTCTTGCTGAACAGGAAATATAAAGCATATTTCCATCATCAGTTTTAGGCAGATGCAAGGGTTTTTTCTTGAAATAAGCACCCACTATTAATAGGGAAAATTTAGACAAGCCAAAATATATTTTGTAGCTTAGATTGTGACATTTCAGGACTTTTGTCCTATCTATTATGGCAAATTTTAAAGAAATAAGACGTAAACATTTCATTACAAGGGAGGGTGACTACTAAGCCAGATGGCTTCCCCATGTTCAGATAAATTAGTCATCAGGGATTTTTTCAAAGCAGAATGGCACACAACAGCTTGGATGATTATACTTTTTGCTTTCYGCTTAGTCTTTCCAGAGCTAACAGAACCAGGTTTTATGCATTCAGTAGCTTTATGCGCTAGTCAAGCAGCAGCTCTTAAGGGATGCGACTTTAGCTGCTTTGGTTAAAAATGGATATCAAGTTTTTGTGAGAGTTGCCTGCACCCTGCCTAGTAATGACATCAAAACAACCACCAGGATACGGGGAAAATAATACGTTAATCTATATGGATGTAGACACAGGTTTTGTGGTCATGAATTTGCTCCTGTTTTTGGTCCTTAATTTCCATCAACAATTGTATCAACCCATATCTTTTGATAAAGTCCACTCTTCCTTTCTTGAGTGTTAAATAACTAATGCTCTTAGATGTGCATGCCATCCTTTAGTCTCTGATTATGAATTAAAAGAACTTTAGGAAGGATTATTTGGACCTCTGGAAAGAAGCTAATTATTAAACAAGTTTCTTTTTCTTACACACCTACTGCTAAAAAAGAAAAATCCACTGGGTCCAGTGTGAACATGTAGAGCCAAGCTGTCAGTAGGTAGCTCTAAGGAAACGGAGGCAGAAAATCTACTCTTATCCTACTCCTAAAGCTCCTTGGCTGTTTCTGCAGTACCTAAGTGTGGATTTGATGCATTTACCTGGGAAAAGACCAAATAACCYGTGATTCCACTTCTAAACTGTACTGTAGACACAGATATCCCAGAGAGTGTTTTTAAAGCAGAGTCCCTTGCTGTGCCATTGTGATTACTTAGATTTATTTTTTTCCTCCAAAATACTTTATGCAACAGAATTGTATCAGCTGTGTCACCAAGAGCTTTTATTTTCCACAGTTTAAGGAGGTCAGAAGCTTAGTTTACGGAATTAGATATTTTTTTACGTGAAGAATTCCCAGCACAAGCAAGATGTGGATATACCAGAGCAAGATCCTCCAACAGCTACTAAGGTGATTAAGGGATTGGAGCATCTGACACATGAGGTGAAGCTGAGTTAGCTGGGCCTGCTCAGCCATGGAGCAGAGGAAGCTCATCAGGGATGCTGTCAATGTGTGTAAATGCTTGATGGGGTGGAGTAAAGGAGATGGAGCTGCCTCTTCTCGGTGGTATCCAGGGAATGGGCAAGAAGCAATGGGCACAAATATAAATACAAGCAATTCCACTTGAACATAAGAAAAAGCTTTTACAGTGAGAGTGAGCAGTGGAAACAGGTAGTCCAGAGAGCCACACASTTGTGGCATATTTCATAGTTGTGGAACCACACAGAGAAAAAATGTTTCCATATGCTTGGAAATATTTAAAAGACATCTGGACATGGCCTTGGGCAAGGTGTTCCAGGTGACCTTGCTGGAAAGGGCTGTTGTATCAGATGATCTCCACAGATCCCTGCCAACTCCAACCATTCTGCGATTCTAAACCAAAGCCCCTAACAAACTGTCTTTAGTAGTTTCTTTAAAATGTTTTGGAAGGATACCAGTAGCTGTACATCTCAAGATTCACTTTCAATAAATGAACAAATTAATGTTTGATGGACAGTTTAGTGTAGGTAGGGACTAGCTGGCACTTACCTTCTTTATTGTAAAAGCAGACAATATTCTTTAGTCCATATGTATAAATCGGTGCATTTGTATCCTTTAACCTCATTTATCACATATCTTTATATAGTAGGAATCTTTACAACCAGAAAGCTGAATCTACCTATAAAATAAAAGAATTTGTATAGCACTCATCAAAACAGAAAAATGGATCTGGACTAGAATCTTGGGGTTAGAGAACACAAATACTTTGAAAAGTTTGTGAAGTTGTGTTTATACTGTGATGTTAACATTTAGAATCATGTACTTGCAGCTTTATGATTATTGGTAGTTGTAGTCAAAAGTTTAATTGCTAGCTTACCTGAACACATGCAAAATACATTTCCTTTCTTTTGGCTCAACTCAGGAACCCACATGCTCTTTCACACTGAAACAAGTAAATAGTGACTTGTATCTAAATGTAGTTAGAGTAATCCTACCAGTAGTTTCTAAAACATGAACTGCAGTTTTACATTTGTATCACAGTTATTAATCATCTTGAAACTACCATTCCTTTACAGATCTAGGCAGAGTAAAAGCCGTATGAGAAAATGCTAAAGTCTAGAGGTAAAACACTAGGAAGATGTTTATCTCAGCAGGGAGTGAGCTAATCTTTTCCAAGATTTTGTTTGGAAATTGATGGGTTCATTTCATAGATAAGACTCTGGCACCATAGGCAAACTGAAATGAGGTGCTACAAAAAGCTTATGGGTGGGGACAATATTAGTCAGCAGTAGCACAGGATCAAATTTTATCATTGGATATAAACATGTAAATGAAGTTAAGTGATACAARTAATTTTATATGACATTTCAAAAGCGCCTATTTACAGCTGTTCTGTCAGGCTAAAGATTAAAAATATGAGGAAATACAGAAGCTCAAATGAATAAGATTTGCCAGATATATRTGTTTTGAGGTGTGTCTTTGCCAGAGGTGGGAACTGAGGAAGAAAATATGCTTGGACCTCAGAAGACTTGGAACTTTTTACAATACAGTATATCACAGAAATATTTCAGATTTTGTGCTCTAATCAGCGACTTTCATAAGTTTTTCTTTTTAAAGTCAGGCTTTATTTTTTTCATGAATTAGTGATATTGAATTCTCTGTAGACATTAACTGAATGGCATGATTTTAATATCATAAAAATACCCACTTCTTCTTTTGCTAGGGTGAATTGCTACAACTTCACAGAAATCAGGATAGTAATGCCAATCTATGCCGGCTAGCATATAGCAATTTCCCTATTATTCAGTTGCTATACTCCGATTTTATGTGATCCTAATGTTAATCCTGCTGTTAAACTCTAAACACATCCTTTCCAATTTTTGAGATTTCAGGGTTTTCTTCTCTTTTCAGTTGAGTGAGTTTAAATCTCAAAGGAACAGAAAAAAAAAGTGGATTTGGGAAGAGTCCAAAGGGGGGAAAAAAAGTTCTGATCAATATGGAATATTTTGTAAAAATGATTTAATATTTTATTTTTATTGTGGTCTTTATTTTACTATTTTAATCTTATATTCAGTTTCTGAATCAAAAGTTGCTTTAAATCACAACTGAAATCTCATTTAGAAGATATAAGATGTTCAACAGTTTTTTTTTTTGAACATTTCAAGTCCTGAAATGCATTGAACAGTGCATTTTTTCTGAGTAGCTTAACTTTGGAAAACCTTCAACTCCAATAATACTGCCTAGGGTTATAAACCTTAGTCACACTATTAGCTCCATTCACTTCAATGGGATTACTCGGCTGTAGCAGAGAGTTTGTGTCATTCTGTAGATGGTTTGYCTGAAATCCACCAGCATCAAGGAAAAAAAATGTATGACTAAAGACCTACTATTATATGAGTGAGTATTTTAGCCCTGAATCTTTTGAAGATAACTAAAGCAAAATGTATTTTCAGCTTCAGTTGTGTCTTATCTCCATCTACTGCTACTGGGCACTGTGTTGAAAAAGGAAATATTTAGGAGACAGTAATTATTATGAAACACCTTCATTGGGGTTGGACTAATTACCCAAGTGGAGAGTTGCAGTTACTGAATGTAGAGATCTATGTTTCTCCTAGTGAATCTGTGCATGTGTAACCTTGAAGACTATGTTTAAAAAAATTCAGATACTGTACCTTTGTAAAAGAAGACATGGCTTATACTGTTGCAGAGGAAGTAACTATTCTTTAAACTTGACAGCATATAAAAAGCTTTCCATTTCCTAACAACATTTATTTGGAATTTCTGAACCTATAAATTAGCGTTTAGATACCATCAGATTCACTTTTAATATTACTAATAAAACATGCATTCATCTTTAGAAGAGTAATTATGAGTCATCATTATCCCATGCATGATCCCATTCTCCAGCTTTAAGATTTTTACTTTCTTTCTTAGTTAATGTGATGACTAAAACACCTCATAATATATTTTAAATATCTGTGTAATCTGTATTATGTGATTAGGAGCACATGTGCTACAGAATGAAACTGAATTATTGAAGATGGAAGATAAATCAAAACRAATCAGTTCAACAAAGATCTCATATATGTTAAGCTAAAAGAATGCACAACTGCATTGGAGAAGGGTCAATAATCATGGTGAAATTTCAGGGACAATATCATGAACCAAAGGCTAGAGGCCATTGATGAAAAATTGGACTACCCATTGAAAGAAACTAGGAGAAATTTAAAACTAAACAGTTCATCTATCTGAAAATATTGAAAAATTACTCTCTCTTTTTTTTTTTTTTTTTTTTTTATAGAGAGGAACCAAATTTATGTTAGTACAAAATTAGGCAGACTGAACATCCTCAAGCTACAGAAAAGAAAGAGGGAAGAAAAGGGAGTGTAGCTAACATACGCCATAGCTACACTGTTGCATGTAACATTCAGTGCTGTATGTATTTACTCTAAAAATGTGTAATTGTTCTTCTGAAAAAAGCTGGAATTATGTATATATTTAACTAATTTGTTAAACATATACCATASCTAATGGTGTCTTCATTCCTTTTATATAAGGATTCACAATGCTGAATCAAATTTAGATATTGCTAGGGTTTTCAGCACATATGACTATATTTATGTCTGTTAGTATACTTCTCTCTTTCCATGAATATACTTCTCTCTCTCAATGTATTCATGAAAAGATCTAAATGAARTAAAATTAAATTAAGTAGTATATGATACAGCAGGTTGTAACAACACAAGCAAACGAGTGTGGTTTTTTTCAAAACTAGTATACAAAGAATGTGTTGAAAGAGAAATCTCAGTTCAATATGAAAAAATAATTGTTATTGACCTGCCTTGAGCAGCTTAGTCATTTTTTTTAACAAAAAAGGAAAATGTATTGAGCTTAGTCTCCCAGAGAGACAGAGAGACCGAGAAATTCAGCATGAGATTCTCCTAACAGCAGGCTAAACACAACTGCAAGAAAGAATCCTGAAGGACTACAAGATGCRTGGGTGTACGGAATCACTCTTTTCACTTCCAGCTTTTAGGATTTTGATGACCAATATACAAACATATTGCTATTAATTTGTACTCTTTTGACTTATCTTCTTGCCTCTGCAGCTGTTAAAGTAGTCACCCCTTGAATAAGGAGCTTTTTTATTTCTCTATTTACAAACCAGTTTGTCATTATTTATCGCAATATAAACAAACCCACTTATGTCAAAAATTATCTCTATTTATTTTTTTTTTTTTACTTTGAGAAAAGATGATGAAAACTTACATTTTAAAAATATCAATAGCAATAAAAAGAAAGCATCCCAGGGAAAAATCTGTTTCCTAGACCTGAAATGGGACTACACAAAAATTACCGTTCCTCCTCATTCCCTATAGTGTTTCTAACAGGAGATAAATATTAAGAATTACTATCTGGAAAGCATTCAGAACAAGTCTTATTACATTTTTTTTTCTGTAGTGCAAAAAGCTAAAAGAGGATCTTTGTTAAAACCCTTTAAGGTTATAAAACTTATAAAAATTACTCCATGACCACAGTACACTTTGATATCATGATAAGTAGATATCTGGCATGGCATAATGCCTACTGTTTTTTTTAAGGAGCAGGTCTAATTCCCCAAAGCTAAAACAAACCTAAAATAGCATTAAACCAATAAGACAGTCTAATTGCTTAGAGACAGTTTGCGTGACCAGATTATAGCAGTATGTCACTTCTTTTTAGATCAGACTTTCTTCTTAGTAAACATGCATCCTTCACCATCTGAGTATTTCCCCGTGGCAGTCTGCTAAGAAAAACATGATGGGAGATCTACCCAGCATCACTCTTTCCTCTAACTGTTCCCAGTGATTCATTTGAAGTCCCAAGAGTGGCTTATCTGGTGAGACAAAGCAGCAGAGCCTGGCACCCCCCTGAACACGGTACAGGAGCCCCCTTGTTCTGCCCTGGTTCCTGCACTGACCTTGCCTGGCCACCGCAGGAACTGCTTTATTTCAGTAGCATTCACATAACTTTTTAAAATGATCTTTTTTCGTAATGCATTTGAAATGAAAGCCATGAGGATAATGGAGTCAAGCAGAGGTTGCTCAAGAAGGCTTTTGTAATCCTGCACTATTTATATGTCCTCTGTGACCCCTTGCCCTGCTCTGTGTCTTTAAAGGCAGTGGTGGCAGTACCTGCTAGTGGACAAAATCAGTGCTGTTCCTCTTTATTTTCCTTCTTAAAAAGAACGGGTAGCCAAAGGTATTTCAGTTACTCTGACCTTTGTGGTGGAAGCCTAAATCAGTATTAATATTCATTTATTTCTTTTGTCATACTGTTGGAATTATGATAATATTTCAGTTGGGTTCAGTTTCTGTTTCAACACGTGTGAAACCAGGAAAAGCTGGTCAATCAATCCTCTGCAGAATGGAGATGGGGAAATACCTCAGAGAGAAGTTATGAAAATAAACTTCACAACTGATCCCAAACTGCTTAAAATAAAATGATGATAAGAGCAGTATAAATACCAGGGAGAATGAAATTGGACCCAAATGAAACATAGCTGCAAAAATATGGGGTTTAGAACGAGTTTAAAGCAGCTAGGGGAGATCAGAAAAAAAGCATCACTACATAGATGTGTCCTTACAATCTGAAGGAATGAAGTACAATTTTAAATCATATCTTGCTTGCTAGAATAAGGCAAGCCTGGATGACATCAGTGTCACAGGGTTCCCAAGTACTCACTCGAGTGTATCTCAGATTCAGAATCCCTTTGGAAAATGTTAGACCTGTGTCAGAATAAATTTCTATGATTACACTGTGAAAATCTGAGCGTTTCTTCAACATCAAAATTTAGCTCATTTGTCTTTTTTTAATAAGAAAATCAGTATGGAAGAGATATTGTTCAATATTCAGTATAGTGAAGTTCACAAGATGAATGTGCTTCATAAATAGTACTGTATAATGCAGCCTGTATCTTGAAGGTGAAAGAAGCATCTGGTACACCTCCTTTCCAGATGCACTTGCATTCCCCAGGCCTTTTACAGCAAGAACAAGCTAGATGCTTGTTAGAAGCATTGCTGCTGTAGCATGGGAGTCTTTCTTGTCAGGGAAGTAAAGCAGAAAGTGTGAAAATATACCTGGGAAAAAAATCCAAAATCTGATCATGTTACATTAGAAAAATGAAAAATTAACATGATGGAATTTCATGATGGGATGAGGAAGAGCAGAGAGGCCACATTTACTTTCAAATTCCAAAACAAGTAAATGTATATAAATAAGAAAATATACAAATTTTAACACTGCAGGATTACGAAAAAAATGTATATGGACTATTGGAAAAAAACTTACAGTTGGTTGAACTGATTCAAATTGTTCTTTTAAGTGGAGGAAGAGACTGATAGATAGAAAATTGTTAATGATAATATCTAATATCTAAAAACTTTGCCTAAATCACGAAGYCAGGTGGGCTTCCAGGGCTGTAAAGAGAGGCCTTTAATTTATTAACCAAGGAAGGAAGGAGAACAACATCTTGCTGCGTGTGACCTCAGAGGGGATGGTCAGCTTGTCTCAGACATGGCAGCGACAGGCTCTGCATTGTATCAAGGCTAAGACGTTAAACAGCTTAGTTCTGTCAGAGCTAGAACGGCTGTACACGTGCCTAGCGGAAAACCTGTACAGATAGAAATCAGCATGAATGATATATGTACAGGCAGCACATTACAGCATGTATGTAGCAGGTGTTTGGGGGTTTACAGGCGTTTTGGGGATGTGAAGACTGGTGGCAACCTTTCCTGCGGTGACTATGATATGGTAGACTTTAAGGTCCTGGGAGAAGGGAAAAAAGCAGGATCACAGCCCTGGATTTCAGGAGAGCAGACTTTGGTCTCTTTAGGAAACTGCTTAGAAGAATCCCATGGGATTGAACAGGAGGTTGAGCAAAGGGGATAGGAGATCTGCATGGATGTACTAAGAGCTCCTAGCAAAACTCAAATAGAAGAAGGAAACATAAAGAAGGTGGAAGCAAGGGCAGGTAACCCTTCAGGAATATGTGAACGCTGTCCCAAGTATGTAACAGGGGGCCTGGGAGACTGAAGCCCAACTGGAATTTAATCTGGTGAAGGATGTGAAGGACAACAAGAAGGACTTGTGTAAATACACCAATAACAAAAAATTAAGGGAAATGTGGGCCTGCCCCAGGGAATGGGGCAGGAGCCTCGGTGACAAAGGATATAGAGGAGGCTGAGGTACTAAATGCCTTCTTTGCCTTGGTGTTTACTGGTAAGATTGCTCCTCAGGAATCCCAGACACTGAATGGAGAAAGTCTGGAGAAAGGAAAAGAAACAGAGCCAGATACAGAAGCTGATAGAGCTTCTGGAGGTTTCTTTAGTTTATGCTTTGTARTGTTTCCATAAAAAGGAGAGTTGCCAAAGGCTGTTTACAATTTCACATAGATAAACTGAGGAACAAGAATCCGTGACAACTCYAAACTGTCTTAATAAATGAAATTTTCAGTAGGAATTAGGGTTTACTTACAGGCTTTCTAATTAATAGGGGTGAAAGTGAATCTTTTATAAACTGACACCACCAATTAAACCTACAGTTAGTCTAGCATGATGTTTTTTAACAAATCATCTTGTGTTACAGTCAGTACAGATGGCTGGATTATTAATTTGGTGAAAGAGTTCGGAGTATCATGAAGGAAGTTATTCAAGAAAGAAAAAAAAAGTGAATGTAGGATAAGAAAGCTGGAAACAGGGGACTACTGTCACATAGAAATCCCATTTTTTTCTATGCAATCATTTAACAGTTTAAAGATTTCAGCAACATTTAGTCACATATCACAGCAGAGCAAAACATAAAATCAACATGGCAAAAAGCTCTATTTTCAGATGCCCATCTTCAGAAAACGCAAAGAAATATTTGATCCTTCCTCTTAAGTGAATTTATGTTGTAGAAAGGAAAGCAAATGTAGATGATAGAGTAAATGTATTTTCTTCTGAGGGAGGAAAATAATGAGAACTAAGCTGAGAATGCTTTCAGCATTTAACTTTGAAACAAGATGTATACTGAAGAGATGACCTTCTAACTCACTTCAAGATAACATCAGAAACTCCACTTCTGCCAGGCCCAATAGGAACTTGTCTTCTGATCAGAAACAGGCATTCAGATTTGGGTATAATTTAGTGAGATTTTGTGGTCAAAAGCCAGAACATGACTCAAACAAGASCTTTCAGATTTCCAGTTATAGTCCATCTAGCCACCCAATCAGAGCTCTTATTAAAAAATAGAATGCTAGATCTTTTATTTAGTTTACTTTAGTTTAATTTTCCTTTATGTTCAGAGGCATACTTTTTCTTTTTCCTTATTCTGAATCCCCAGCTGTTGGTTATCAAATCTCTGTAGGACAATTTAAAGCATGAAAGTCTGTGGGGATTAATGTGATAAGAAGTTTGTGGATATCAAACACTAAAATACGATAGTAACTCCATGGGTCTAAATCTTATCAGTAGTAACATATTAACAATGGCAATTTTTTTGGAAGGCATTACTGGAAAGGATATAAGCAAGCAGTGCACACTGAAGGAACTTAACTCAGGCCACTGGCTCTAACATGATAATTTCTTTTCAAATCGATAAGTGTTTCCTAGTTCTGTACCTTACTGAAGCAGTCCAGAAATCAAAAAAAAATAGAAAATAGAGTTTTAAGAAGTTGAAGGGACTTGGAGATACAAGGCACATCATCAGCATTTTCTTGGGACATAAGGCCAACAGCAATAGTTCAACTGCTGTAGCAACTGCCCATTTTAAAGGAGAGACTTATCCTTGAATGATAAAAATGTTCAAATGCTAACTGTGTTCCATATGGCTCAGATTTTAAACAAAAGGAGTCACTTCAGGGCCCTTAGATTACTAGTCAGGGAGGGTCACACCGCACACAGGTCTGACCCCACTCTAACTCAGGATAATGCTGAAAAAACCCTGCTTGTGTTTCTCAATATGGGATGTTAGTTATCTGCTTAAGAAAAAAAGTAATATATTATCAGGGAGCATGATAATTGCCAACGTACTTTTCTTACTTGAACATCAGTTTCCTGAATATGATGTTGATCTTGAGAAGCACTGAAGACTAATAGTATAAGATTAAATGAGTTCAGTTGTTTTTAGGTATTTCACAGAATCAGAGAATGGTTGAGGTTGGAAGGGACCTCTAGAGCTCATCTAGTCCAACTCCCCTGTTCCAGTAGGGACACCCAGAGCATGTGATTAAAATGCCTATAATAGTCAAGAATTCCCTTCCCCTAATCTGTATATATGAAGTGTAATGATTTTTAAATAGTAAAAGAYAAATGATATCCTTGTCTGTTAAATAGGCTTCTATTTTTTCAAAAATAAAATGTGTAATGTTTTTAGTAGCAGAAAAAATACAGTGGAGCTTTTAAGTTACATATGTCCTGATCAAAGATATGTGCTCTCTGTGAATTAGAGAATTAAGGGTCAATCACGTTGTCAAATGCTGACATTTGCTTATTTTCACTAGGTCCTAGGAGTATTATCTGTTGGATTCCAGGATTCAGTGGTGCACAAAAACAATTGATGGATTAGCTGGTTATTTAAAGTGGCTTAGCATGCATTGGAAAGACAGTGAGGGTAGTAATGATATTCTCAATTATGCACTTAAAAGAAAAGTAGCTCTATAAAAAAATCCAATATAAGAATTAATTCAGAGACATCAGAATAACATCTGGAACTTGCAAATGCTCAGAAGTTGTTTGTAGTGATAAATATGTTTACCAAACTGGTAGCCAATAATTGGCTCACCTATTGGAGAAGAGGAATAAGTATAAGTAGCAGAATACTAGCCAGAATATAATCAGTACATTAGCTGACATATATTAAAAACTTAAATAATGGTATTAATATTTAAGAAAGCAAAATCTGTAGCAAAATATCTACACAATATAATTATATAGTGTTTATATATATGATACCRAAGTGGAACTAAAAGCATCATTTAAAAACTTCTATAAGCATTAAATTAAATAATAAGTAAAATAGTAAAAAAACCTACAACATTATGACAGGCAATGGTTCACTAAGCAGTGTTCTTTTTTTGCTGGTTTACACAGCGAGTCATGAGAGCTTGCTGTAATCCCGATTAAGTAAAGAAGCTCCAAATCAGATTATACATCTGGTAGCAATTAGATAGAACAGTTACCATCTGGGGACATGGTATTTCCACCGGAAAAAGAAAAAAGAAAAAAAAATGTGGCTTAACTAAGTCATAGTAAACCATAAACCTCCTGGTTCTTTGTAAATGGCACTCACACAGGTATGTCGTTGCATTATTATTTGTGCAATATGAAGAATGCCTCAAGACAAACTCCCCTGATCTATGTCATGTTTTATTGATTGCTGTGAGAGAAGAAACAGGAATTATTTTCAGTGTCAATTTTGAATGAAGTTCTGACCAGATATTTGAACAAAACCAAGAATTAATACTAGAAAATAGTTAGAAATGGTCTCAAAAGGTGAGTAGCAGAATCTTCGACACTAAATACATTTACATTTTATATCACTGGAAAATTTAGTTTGGAGGATAACCCTGTGCTGATAAGAGGATATATTAGATAACCTATATTCCCTATCCCAGTTCTTATTTTATGTGGTTCTTTGAGTCTTGCAAGAAACTGAAGGAAAAAGAAAAGTATAGAAATTAAATATTTAAAAGGCATATAGACTGTAAAAATAATATAGGGAAACTCACTGAATGAGATGTTAGACTCTCTTCTCTGAACAATAGTTGCCTAAGGTGAACCCAGGCTGGTGATTAACATTAGCTGAGATTAAGCAAATGGATTATGATGTTTTTCTTGCTGACCACACTTGGAATAAGACTAAAGATGTTCATTTCATACAGGATAGGCAATAACACACACTATTTATAAAACTCTGAAAAAAAGGTAACAACTCTTTTATTTGCATAGGATGTGACTGTCGGTAAGTAAAATAAAATTATATGTAATACTTAACAGCCACAAGGCACTATATATATTCTTAAAGTTTAAACTGTTCTATTTAGTATCTTTGTAAAATTGAGCAGCTTTGTAAATAAACTTTGAATGAGTAATGTTGTAAAAAAGCAGGCAAGGGTATTAAATTATTAATTTTGTTTTATTTTCTTGCAAAATCAAATTCTCAACATTGTAACTTCAAGAATATGACATTTTGGATTACGTAAAATCAGTTAGCTGTCTCAATAATTTTAGAAGAAAAATCCATAATGTGTTTAAATTGAAGTGAAGCTATTACAATGCAATGACCTGTAGCATGAGAAAGCAGTTTCTACAATATGATGTTTACTCTTTTGTTGAAATGTTTGATATTTGTAAGGTGCAATTACATGATATTTGAAGGATGAGTAAGCAATTACTACCATTACCTTTTAATGTTAATACTAAAAATATTTATTCATAACGTGCTCTGCAATGATTTATTCCCTGCAAAAAGCATATGATTGAATTAACCTTATATTTTGCTATTGTAGAGAGCAAATTTTCTCTACTGTTACTTTTGTGCATTCATATTATTTCATATTTATAAAAAAGTGATTCTTTCTTTTTGATAGTATTTTCTCTTTGTTTGTCTTCATTTCTGTTACTTTTACAGTGTCCAGATTGACAAATATTTTCTCCATATAAAATGTATTGCATTTCTCTTTAAAATTTTGATGTCTATAGCTGACTGTTTTACAGAAGCACAAATATACAAAACAACTTACAAGAGCATAATTTAAAAACTGTTATTATCAGTAAACTCTTGAGAAAAACTATGGTTTGGGCTCTTGTAACAATAAATAATTGAACTGAAGTGAATTGAAGATTCACTTGAACTGAATATTAAATCCCACTCTATTATATGGGTGARTACATGGGGAAATATATGGGCTCTATAATGGGTAAAAAGTTATCATACAGAGCAACTGAGGAACTAAATCCATTCATGTCCATTCATGTCCATCTCTGGCCGTTGAAAACATGGTCTTAACTGTTTCCACCCCTTTCCAAGAGATGCTGGACTAAAGATTCCCCCCACAAAAACCAAGAGATGCTGTGTTGACTAAACTGAAATCTCAGCCAGCTAAAGGGAGACATGGGATTATTCAGTTCACTCAAGTAATTTTGCGTTCTTATTTCTGCTGTCATTGGCGCTGAACTTATGTTCAACTGTAAACAAGGAAATTTTACRTTGCAGCTAGCAATATAAATGCCCTTAGATTTCCTCTAGGAAAATCACTATGTACAGAACGAAGCMTGAGATGTGAAGTGACTAATCCAGATTGTGTCCTTAACTAACCTAGCAGCCTCAATTTAGAGGTGCAATCAAAACATAGGCAGCTAATGAATAGGTGTGTCAAAAATGATAAGCACCTATATTTCTCATAGACTTCAGTAGAAGTGGTCTTCGTGACACCTAAAAAAGAGTCATTTCACCAGGCATCTTGGACTGGACTGCTTAACTCACTACAGCTAACGTTGATTATTTTTTCCTGTGTACTCCTTAATTGGATTTCATGCTTTTTTTTATTTTCGTCATTTTAATTGAAAGCTGATTACCTAAAATCAGTCTCTGTACACAGGTGCTGATCTGTTAGGCTGTTTTCGGTTTTACCACTCACAGAGCATAATTTGCAGTATAGAAAATACAATACAGGATTTTTCTTCCTCTCCTGTAATCATTGTTCAAAATAAAATACCTTGCCATTATCGTAGTGTCATGAATATATAAAAAAAAAAGATATTAAGTCACAGTGAAAGCAAAACAACCAAGCTGAAATCATTTGGTTTTTTTGGGGGGGAAGGCTGTAAGAATAAAAGGAAAAAATCTTGTCAAATCAGACTCTATTTGACCCTTGACTGTCTTGAAAAATGGCAACATTTTCTTATCAGTTTCAAAACCGATATATATAGTGGCAAAATAACTCAAAAGATTGTTTTCTACAGCTTCATTAAGAAAAATGTGTAGTAACAGGAAGAGATAGTGTGTTCCATTAAGCAGTATCACCAGTATCTCAAGGTGACATTGTCAAAGAATTGAATTTATACTATTTTGATGACAACATATTTCCCAGGACTGCTCTGCAGCTTTTTAGAACAACTTTTTCTAAACCTTCTTCTTCCAGGCTGATTAGCTGGCTGGCCATTTCTAGCTGGYGTTCTAGTCAAAGCAAGCCAATTATTAAGATAATTTTATTCAGTAAAGGGACAGCATTAAAGTACCTGCTACCTGATCTACCTGATGTAGATCAGATTCAGAGTATATTGAGAGTGCCCCATTTTCAAGGATGAAGATTATCCATATAGTCGCCAGAAATAACCTAGTGCTTAATGACCACTGTTTACATGTTTCAGTTATAGAGAACTACAACTTATATCTGTAGGTTTTCACTTAGTATAATGCCAATAACAAAACGGTTGATTTATATGTCATGAAATGTCATGAAAACTTATAGGAGAAAAGCAAATAATATGTCAATTTATGATGCAGATTACTAAGTGTAGTCACTAAAACATAATTTTAAAACATGTTTGGAACCTCATTTTGATAAAATGTGCAGTGTAATAAATAAGTCTTTTTTTTCTGAAACCAATGGATATTCCCTGGTATAAAATTAATATTTAAGATCAGAGTAAAGGGGTTTGTGTTTCATTTTATTTGTTCTGGACTGAAAAGAGCCTATGACCCAGCATAAATTGCTCTTTCTCTATAAAAATTCTCTAATATTAAGTATGAAGAGCTGCAATGGGTCAAGAAGCAACGGCCACAAACCGAAACACATGATTTTTTATCTGAATTTGAGGAAATTTTCTTGATTGTGAGGATGACAGAGCACTGGCACAGGTTGCTCAATGAGGCTTTGGAGTCTCCTTCTCTGGAGATATTCAAAATCTGCCTGTATATGACCCTGTGCAATGTACTCTAGGTGACCTTGTTTGTGCAGGATATTGGACTAGATGATCTCCAAAGGTCCCTTCCAACCTCAGCCATTTTGTGATTCTGTGATTCTGTGACTATTTGCAAGTAGAGCTATGTTAACTTAATCCGACAGYGTTGAGTTTTTGTGGAATTTAGAGATAACAGCTTGGATCCATTTGAATCCAAAATTATTTTTGACACAATTTGCTGCTGTTGGTTTCTTATAAATTCTTTTTGTGTACATTTCAAGCTGAAGTCTGTTTTATGACTAACCATAAGGGAACTTTTGAATCCATCTCCTTTTTCTTCCAGATTTCTGTCAAAATGAGTGAAACGCCTTCAACCAGTTACTCAGTGAATCAGCCAAACTCCTCTGAGAGTGAACAGACTCTGTCTACACGCCATTTCAATGTCACTGAACCAGTTGTGGCCAAACGAATCTGTTTCTACAAAAGTGGAGATCCTCAGTTTAATGGAATTAAAATGGTTGTTAATAATCGGTCTTATAAATCATTTGATGCCTTGCTTGACAGTTTATCCAAACGGGTCCCATTACCTTTTGGGGTGAGAAATATTAGCACACCAAAAGGGAGACACATCATCACCAACTTGGAGGATCTTGAAGATGGAAAATCATATATTTGTTCCCATCAGAGGAAAATGAAACCCATCAACCTTGAACGGGCTAGGAAAAAGCCACTGCCTTGGCAGATCAGCAGGCCTGTCAGTGCTCGTCGTCGAGCCGTGCAGTTAGCAAAGGAGAATGAACATGGATTTGGCCACAGAGAAAGAAAAGTAACAACTCCTAAAAAGCTGCTTGTTTTCAAAAACGGTGATGTAAGACTCAAGCGCACCATAGTTCTGGGGAAGAAAAATACACAAACCTTTGAGGCCTTTCTGGATTATATAAGTGAATTAATGCAATATCCAGTTGCGAAACTGTACACTACCGATGGAAGAAAGGTGAGAATAAAGATGAGCATTGACAATTTTATCATATTTTATTCTAGGCTATTTTAATAATAAAAAAGGTGATTCACTCCATTAGAAGACTGGAAGGGTGGCCTGGGTGTGAGGTCTGCTGTACTCAGTGTCAGCTGTTGCCTTTCTATGCTTGTCCCACTCCAGAAAGGCTACTAGTTTCGTACATTAATTTTGGAACCAGAGGGAGGCCAGAGAAGACACTGAATTTCAATTTCAAGTAATCATAAAATGCCATTTTTGTTTTTCTTGCTCAGGCCTGTTTCAGGCAAGCTCTGAATTATGTATTTTTGCCTGTTTATGCAGAAACCTCTCTTAAGCTAAAGGCATTACTAATACCTAATAACCAGTAGATATTTTATCATTATGCAAACACAAGGAGGGCTTTTTGCMGTTAATGAGCTGGAATTATGAGACTTTATTATACCTTACAATTCTAAATCGTGGATCAAATTCTGTATCTCTAAACCCMAAAGCCCCAACAGTAAGTCTGTTTTTCACCTTGTTCAATGTTTTGTGCAATTTTCTATAATTTTATCTTATTTAGTGTTTTCTGATTCTGTATGTTGTTTAATACCARAGAAGTATTTGTGATTTTACCTGGCAACAAGCACCTGTAAAGGGAATTCCATGCAGAATGTCTGCTCAAGGGAAATCTGCTGTGTTTACCCACTATGTAGTGAAACAGCGACTTCTGCATTAGGTTGGGAAGGTGTCTGTATTGCCTATGTCAGCACAACGCACTTTGCAAATCTTATCTTACAACATATCTTGCATAAATTCATACATAAATTCAAAATTGTCTTAGACAAGACAATAACCTAATAACTTGATTTAAAGCTAGAACTACTTTGAGCAGAGGSCTGGCCTGAAGGACATTCAACATAAGTTGTTCTCTGATTCTATCTTTATTCTTAAAATATGATTCTGCCTTACTCCGTTGCAGCAAATGTAAATATACCAGCCATGCWAGTGCAGTAGTGTATTCTGAGTTCCTTATTTATTGCTTTAGGTGCTCATTTGCATGTATACCTACCTCCAAACCTACATTCTTATTTCATGGCTATGTTATGGTCACCGCACAATGATGAAATAACATTTTGTATGCAAACACTTAATTATGAGCAAATTGTGATCTAGATACAAGTATTTTTTCTCAAAATCTTTTTCTAATGTATTTATATAACAAGATAGACTCTCACAAAGATAGGATTTGCCTTACAGGAGCTGAAAAATTAATTCTGCTCTGTGATACATATTTAATAGCCTGCTAGAAACTGCTGTAGAGACTAAGAAGTAAAGATATTAAAGCATGAAAGGGATAAATCTCTTACATTATTACTTGCAGTCATTAAGGTAGAGAATTTAATGTTACTTTTTTTTCCAGGTTCCTAATCTTCAGGCCCTGGTATTGTGCTCTGGAGCTGTAGTTGCAGCAGGGAGAGAGCCTTTTAAACCGAGCAATTATGATCCTCTTGGGTATTCACGGCCTGCTAAATTGCTTGGAATTGCAAATCGCGTGTACCCAAAAGCAAATGCCAAGTCGGAGAATGAAAGCAGTAAGTTATTTGAATTAATTTGTATTTTATTAATTGTTTTATCTCTCTCAGCATAAGACATAAACCACGGCAATCTTACTAGAATCAAGGATACTCAAAAAGGCCAGTTGAAACTGTTTATTTTTGCTCAGACTTCTCTATCAGCATATGAAAGACCAAACTGTCAATTTTCTTTTTAAAGTTTAAGCTAAGCACTCAAATGGTATGCGTATTTTCTTTTAAACTGACTTATTTAGAATACAGGTRCAAATCTTTATAGATATTTTAGTAATTATTATTCTTTTTCCTGCATAGGTGTTAGAAACAGCAGTGGCAAAAGACAAACCACAGCTTACTTTGGAGAGTATAGTAGCTCCTAACTGGCTGAATTTCAAATCTTTTGTACAGAGTTCAAATCTTGCTTTAAAAGTTTGACTTGTTCTCATGAGTTTCTTTTTTTTTTCTTGTAATTGCTCCATATAAAYGGAAAAACTATTACAACATTCATCTACTCACAAAGTCACTATGTTTTTGAATTTGCTCTTGTCTAAATAGAATATAATTTATTATTGTATCCTCATGCCTATGATGTATCCTCTTCAGATATGTTTAGGAAAAGTTGAAAATATGAATTCTTCCTTTGACTACTCATGTAGCTACATCTATGACTGACAAGGGYCAGTGAGAATGGAAATTGCTCAGGGGAAGATTCCGAGTAGGAATAGTTGTTGGAGACAAAGCAAGACTGAGGTTGAGGAGAGCAAAATGCTGCAACAGCAGAGCTAGAGCTTTAGGTAATGTAGGATCTCCTGAAATTAGGGCAACCTGTATGTCCAAGGGGAAACTTGCTTTATACAAAGGTACTATGTGCTCTTGAAATGACTGCACGCTGTTCTGAAGAGTCCAGGCAACACTTAATTATTTTTGTACTGGGACCTTCTGTGAGAACCATTTCTGTGTCATGGAGCACTCTGCAATGCAAGACAAAAGCTTCCATCTACTTGAAGGAATTTCTTCCACATCTCTCTCAGTTTATTTYGCCCCCATCAAACTATTCGTTTTAGCTTTTGTCATCCTTCATGTTCTTTGCCTTATACAGCTTGCTTTGCTGTTGTTTGCAGAATATAACTGTTGCTTGAAGAGAGAATAAATAGGAACACTTTGAGGAAAATTCTACAGAAATAGAAATCCCATCCAAATTTTGCATTAAGTCAGAGATTCGGGCTTAAAATAATAAAAATGTAAATAGCTAAGATTCTGATAAGTACTTTCATCTAACTCTTAGTGAACAACAATCACTGTAAGACGGGGGAAAAACACAAAAAAACAAAACCTATTATTTTGACAATTGGAGAAATTCATAATATCCTGCATAAGAGACAGTATAGATGATGTGAAAGCTTGAATTATCAAATTTCAGGGCCTTTGTTCCAATTACATTTCTTGAAGATGGAGAAAGTGAGTTATTTATTTTGGAAAAGGCAATGTAAYGTTTTCAAGCTTTAAAGCTTTACTGCCAAATGAGCAAGGATACCTATGCACCTCTTGACAGGTTCAAGGCAACCTCAGCTCCTAACTAAGTGTCAAATGAGAGTATTAAACACTTTTTTGGTCTTTGGAGCATTAGATGAGGCTATAGTTCTGGATTAGAAAGGATCTATTGCAAAATAAAATGAAATGTAACTGTAGTTCAATAATGATCCTTAATAAAAATATAGTTATATATCACTCAAATAACTTCTTCAAATTAACAGAAAAAAATAGATATACTGTTCTTTTTATTCTAATACTCTGAAAAAAAGAGCTCTTTACTGGATTCTTTTATACTAATTTTTTTTCTTTCTTCTTTTCTCTTCCTTTGCTGCCTGTCTCCTGTGTCACCATGTGGATCCTTATGTGTGATATTTGTCTAAACTGCTTTTCCTCTGCTGAATAAATTTGTGCCTTTTCAATGTTGTTATTGGTAGTGAGAGCTGAAATGGCCTCTAGCTCAAGATCTCAGATATTCTCAATTTCTTCTGATAAAGGATCCAGCAATGATAACAACACAAATGATAACAACTCAGATTCTTCCTATGCTCTTGAGAATTATAAAAGTATAGTAGGAAATCAGTCACTTACTGATGAAGACTTATCTGTGGCACCGTGTGAAGATGATATTGAGAAATCTGTYCACCTTAATCAAGATGGCAGCATGACAGTAGAAATGAAAGTTCGATTCAAAATTAAAGAGGAAGAAACCATAAAATGGACAACGACTGTCAGCCGTGCTGGCCTTTCTGATGGAAAAAATATTAATATTGACAATTCTGCAACAGGTGCAGAAGAATGTTTATCTGATGTAAATATGTCAGCATGTATAAAACCAAAAGAGGTTCCATTTTTGGAGAGCTCCAGTAATGAAGTGGGAGTCTCACTGCAGCAGTTCAGTGCAGGAGTGTCAGATAAAGAATCACAGTCTGATTTAAAAGCTGCTGATTATAGTATCTGTCAGACAAACACTTCTGCAGACCTAGATGTAAGCAAYGTATCTGAGAATAAAACAAGATCTCGTTTTTATAGGCCTCCCACCCCTGGGCCAAGGCGTGTTAGACAAAAGAAAGCAGTAGTTGAAAGTGTCACCTTGGTATCTGAAAAGGAGGTTCAGGAGAAGACAGTTGGAAAGTTTTCCTACAGTGAGGAAATACAGGGTGGTGAAAGCAAATCTGAGTATCATATGGTTACTCATTCAAGCAGCAAAAAATCAAGTATAGGTGRCCCAAATTTTAATGAAATGAATGACAATGATTTGTTAAAGCTTTCTTCAGAGAGCAGGAAGAAAGAAGAAATGCTTTTTAAAGTAAGCCACAAAAGTCATGATTTGATAGAAACCTCAAATATGAAGAAATTAGATGTGTCTGATGAGGATGAATTGTTACATAAAATATTAGATAAATCAGTTTTAGAACAAAGTACATATAATAGCTTAGTATCAACCTGCAAAGCTAACATCAGAGGTTTTACACCATCATCAAAAATTTACCAGGGAACTAGGCCAGTTTCTGCAGACAATACTCAGGAGCTGTGTGATCTTAAACAAATAAAAAGATCACTGAGTTCTTTCATTAGCTACTCAGAATTAATTCAGTCAAAAAATGAAGAAAGAAAATGTAAAACTTCTGATTTATTATATTTTTCTCAAGATTCAGTGCGTTCACCCTCTTCTAGACATAGTCTGACAAATATGATACCTGTATATAGTAAAGCTACCATTGAAAAAACAGATCCAAGAACTGGATTCTTTCCTAGTGTTACTGAAAGTCAGAATCAAATTAGCGTTAGGACTGAATCTGTTATGACAACATATCCCACTGATGAAAACCAGCCTGCATCTTCCCTCATGAAAAAGAAGAGAAAATGTTTGTCTAACTTTCCAGAACAAGATACACATGAAAATGAAAAAGATAAAGAAGTCCTAGGGATAATTAAAAGTCAGGGAATGCATATTACAAGTGAAACTACACAGAATTCCACAATACAGGCTACAGATAATTATTCTGAAATGCCTCAGAAAAAAGGAATGGAATACTTTGTCAAAACTGGTGACGGATCTGTTAATTCAGACAAAAATGTAACTCCTGAAGATGAGTTTTATCACCAGTCTTCAGTAGCAAACCAAGAAAATGGATTATCTAATAGGAAAATACGAGCTAACAGGCAGCTGACCAAAATAAAATCCAAGCTGGGCAAAAAAACCAGTTTGGCTTTGTCTGCAAAGCAAGAAGATAGCCTAATGAGAGTTGATTCAAAAAATGAAGCTGAACAGGCTCAAGATAACCTGAGTATTAAGAAAGAAGGCACAGATCTCACAACTAATTCTTTTGAACAGATATCTAACTCAACAACAATATCCAAGCAATTGTCGGAAGAATCAAAGGATCATAATTTAGAAAAAGAAAGGGATAATAATAATATTTTGGAAAATTTGTCATCAAAAAAAGAGAAAAAGCAAAAGAGAATTAAGAAGAATCTAAGTAAAACATCGAGTAAGTTAAGTGTGTCAGAGAGAGCCCTTACACTAGAGCCTCTGAAATGGCAGGATGTTCAAGATGAGGTTGCTGAGCATTCACTTGAAAACTATGTTCAAACTTGGCTGAAAAACTTGTTACCAAATTCRGTCTTACCCCCTATAAACAAAAAAGAAGGAAATGTAGATAATAGTAAAATTTGTCTTTTTTCTGAAGAAAACATTGATACTTTCATCAACAAAGAAACTAGATATATCACAGATAAAGTTCATGTGACGAGAAAAAATACACTGGTTGAACACAATCTAACCAAAAAAACATTAAAGCCTCTTTGTGAATTAGAAGGTATTGAAGAGTCATCAAAACATTCATGTGGAAGACAAATTGACTCTTTGACTAATGCTAATACATCTGCAATAGAAGAAGCTAAGTATTTATTACAGTCAGATTTCCATCATGGCACTAAACTACAAATGTTTCATGAAACACATGACGAGGACAGTAAGAAGTCAGAAGCTGATATTCAWGATACTAATCTCTGTGAAAGAAAAAGTTCTGAGGTTGCAGTTCAAGTTGAYTCCCCAGTTGTCAATGAGAAAATGGGAACAGATGTTCAGACTAACTGCATGTCCAGCGTGTTGCTGGGTGAATTTCAGTCTGTTTTGCTCAATCTCCAAAAAGAACATAGTGGTTGTATAGGAAAAACATGCAGCTTTTCAGATCTTTCACCTTCAGCTTTTGGTTCTTCCTCCAATCTCCTCCTAGCTTGGCTACTTGTACTGAATCTGAGAGAGAGTTTGACCAGCACAACAAAAGATGATATCCAAAAAACTATCTGTAGCTGTTCAGAAATATTTACACAGTTGCCGTTTCTGAAACAAGCCACAATTGTAGAAAAAATTGATGAACTGAAGACTGCTATCTCACATTTTGAACAGTCAACAGAAAATAACTTCCTACAGTCTAAGAGGGAACTCAAAAAACAGGATTCTACATATTGCCATGAAAATGTGCCCATATCTGAAAAYTGTAATAGTATATATTTGCAAGAAAATGAAAACTCAGTTGAATCCTGCTTTCCAAAGGACACTATAAACTATGAAGAAGCTCAGGAAAATGCTGGTGAATTAGAAAGCTCTTCTGATATACAAAAAGAACTTTATACAGCAATGACGACTTTGGAATTAAATGATTTCAGTGCTTCTGAAGCACTGCTAATTGGGAAACCTACCAATACTAATTCAGATAATTGTAGCCTTATTTCATCTGTAAAGCCACCTGAAAGAAATGAAGAAATGGTTGATAGCTCACCACAACMTTCTCAAGATACTGGTGCGTTGCTTAACAATGAACAGTCAGGAACTTCAGTAGAGCCTAACTCAACTGTTCCTAAGGTAACTTCCAACGACAAAAAATGTAATTTAGGTCAGGTTACTTCTGAGGTAGTAGGAGGAAAAGATATCACACATGTTACTAACTATAAAAGCAAAAATGAGAAATCAACAAGTAATGATGAAAAACCAAATAACCAACTTAAACAAGATTCTGACCTCTCTACAGAATATGATTATGAGGATGATTCTGTTCAGGAAGGAAGGAAATACACAGAAACACATGAAGAAACGTCTGAGAGGTTTTCTACACCTTCTCCATTATCTTTTTGTTATGAATCTAAGCAAATTACAGAATGTGATATGAGTGAAGGAGAACAAAAATTACAAGTGGACAAACCGGAGAATAAAACATGTTCAGATATTTCTCGACTAGAAAAACGCTTAAAAAGTCCTGCTACATCAGACTGGTCAGATTACAGACCTGACAGTGAAGAAAGTGATTGTAACTTTAGAGCATCCAGTGATTTGACCAATGAAAGTGGGGAGGAAGCAGTACTTGAAAAACATTATAATACTGGCTATGTAAAAAGGACCATTGAACGACTTTATGGTAAGGCAGAAGCTTCGTTTAAGCCTAACTTTCACACAGGAGTTCCTTACATGTCCAAATTACTTCAAAAGGATACTGAGGAATTTCACTCTACAGTGGTGCAAAAAAAAGTTTCTTTTTTTGAAGAACCTAAGTCATATTCTGCAGAGGAGTTGTCACTTCCACTTCCATCCCAAGAATTTCCAGAAAACATAAACAAAGATGACATTATGTGGAGAAGAGAAAATATGTCTTTACCAGGACCACAATCTGCTCTTAATGGAGAAGAGACAACTTATACTAATGGCTGTTCAGGGGAACCTCCAATGCAATGTCGTCAACCTAGTATACATCCTAATGAAGATGAGGGAATATTGATTGATAAAGGCAAATGGCTTCTTAAAGAAAATCATCTGATCAGACAATCGCCACCTGAAAGGATTGGAATGTATGGTAATTTGGATTCAACTTCAACAGACACCATGCTTGATACTAACAGCGAAGATGCTCCATACTCACATTTTGGTAATCTGACTCAATATCCAGTTCTCAAAGAAATTTCTTCTTCAGAACTCGAAGATATGGTTAAACCTTCTGAAAATGTTTGTAACTACTTCAATATGCCTCATAACAGTGATTCAGACCCTTTTCTGGATGACCTGGGTACAAAAAACAAGCCTAGCCCCAACTGTAAAATCACCTGTCTTCCTGTAGGAAACAAAGAAAAGGTCAACCCATCAGTAACGGAATGTTCTACTTCTAAATATGTTTCCACAGGAGCTAATACCAATTTTACACCCTTAACATCTGTAGAGTTTAGATTGCCTGATAACAAGGTGCATCCATTAACACAGCCTTTAAATGATGAACCCATACAGTCTCAGCCAAATGATATCAATAATGCTAACAGAAGTGCTCTTCAGGAAGAAGATTCTTTAGATAAACTCCATGCTATATGTGGCCAACATTGTCCAATATTGATGGCAATAGTAACTCCAGTTAATGAGGAACAGAGAGGATACGCCTACCAAAAAGCATCTGACCTTGAGAACCAGCTAGGTCTCTATTCATTGGCCAAGAAGAGTCATCATTTACCATGGCCAGGCAAAGGTTTAATAAAAGATGAAAATAATCATGTGACTATGAAGAATAACTGTATCAGTAGGATTGCCAATAATATTTTTAATAGGTTTTATGCTAATAACACGTTAGATTTTGTTAGTAACCTTGAGCTTCCAAAAACTTCAACCCTGAAAGACAGAAGCAATCTAGGGAAGTTATGTGTTATAGATGATATGAATGTAAACCCTGTGAAGATCCACAATTGTCATAATAGTGTATCCAAAAATAAAGTTAGTGATGTAGCGGTAAGCACAAATAGTGAGTTATCAGATAGAAACTCCAAAACATGCCAAAGCTCAAGAATAATTCTAATTCCTATTGTTGAAGAAAAATTGTCTCCTTTATTGACAGATCCATCAGAAATCTGTCATTCTGAAATATTCTTGAACTGTGAAACCCCTTTAAGTAGCATCAAACATAATGCCTCTGAAATTACAAAAAAGGAAAATGCCTTTCCTACAGGAGAAGATGAAGAAGGAATTTCTTTCTGTGCCATGGAAAATGGAAACAGGAAAGAAAAGAAAGATACATAATAAAAATCTTGAAATTTTTACATTGATGAGAACATTTTCAGAAAATAATTAAYCATGATGTAAACTTGTGAATCCCAAGCAGAACTCCCAATGTGAAGACAGCTTAAGCCTGGATAAATACTAATCACAGTTTTATATGACTGTGAAAAATCAGATGATTACTCAGAACTTTTGTAGGAACCAATGCAGGACAAAATCTCTTCTCCTAACATGGTGATTTTCTGCTTGAAAAAAAAAACCAACTCAGAAATATTATCTGTTAGATATACTCAGTATTACTTCAACCATCTTTTTCATAGAGAAACAATTACTGCTTATTTGAACAAAGGATTTAAAGTTGAAATACTTATCTAAATTCCTGTATTTTGTGATATTTGAAAACAAACTTGAGAAATATCTTTCAATATAAYTGTTTTGTTCAGAAATAATCAACTGAGACAATTAATTTGAAATGAAAAGTAGGAAATACTATTCAGGTCCTGTACTATAATGAAAAGCATCAAATAGTTCTGTTAATTTTATACAGATCAACAGAATCAACCACCTATTTCAGTTTTTAAAGAACAAATTCAGAATAGTTAGATGAGTAAAGTGATGGGCTACATATAGGTCATCCATAGCCCAAARGAAATTGACTCTTTTATCCAGAAGATACCACAAATGGAGCATATTTATTATCCCTGGTATTAAACAATAACTGAGGAGGAAGACTGAGTGTCAGTGGACTTCCTGACTGCTCTTGCCATATTCCCTTTGGAAGCAGCACGGCTTATCCTTAAAAACCCTTATATGTATACCATATGTTTTAATTCAGTGTTTTTTTCAATCTCTGTTGTGGTTTGTATAAAGATCATCCATATTATATTCTTTTTTTTTTCTTTTTTTTTTTTTTTTTGTAAATATGTTGGATTAAGACAGTCTTTTTATGTTTCAGGATCTTTTGGTCTACTGTTAGAATTATTTTGGATATCTGTCTATATCTTTTCATATCCTCTGTGTCTGGTGAATATAGTACACTGGTTGCAATTTTAAGTAAATTATTTAAAATACAAAAATAGAAAATATTTAATGCATATTGTGGTTAGCCCGAGTATTTTGTTTTCATGGCTATATTTTAATCTCTAATATCAAACACTACCTTACTTTACTGTCAGTCAGAAATGCCTCTGAAGAAGTAAGGTGCTGTTCAGTTAGAGTGTGAGAATTTGGCCAGTCTGTTTTCTCAGAGGCCATGTCTGGAGTAAAGAGCATGTCCGTGCTGTAAGCAACTTTAGATCATGGTACTTTGGTAAGGCAGACTGGGGGCTTAATCAAAGCCTGCCACAACTCTCCTGTGGCCTATGTGTCTTRATTGCCTCCATGAAGAAACCTAGGCATACCAAAGGAAGCAGAAGTGGGACCTGGAGCAAAATGGCTTTGCAGTACTTCTAGGAAACCTGGAATTCTTCAATTCTCCTTAAGAGTTCACAACRGCAGCTATATGTCCTCATAACTGATAAGTTTCTGTTGTTTGAAGCAGTGTTATATTCTATGTAATAAACAATCATTACAACCCTGAAACAACATTGTGAAATTGTGCTAATATATTATGAACCAACCATGCCATTATCAGATTATACTGGCCTTGTTTCTGACCTTCCTTGACCAATTTCCACATCCTTTAGCGTCCTTCAATGGTATTTTATGACTGTTTCAAATAAATAGACTCAAAGGCATTTTTTTTTCATCTGCTTTCATGGCAGTTCAGAAATAAAACATAGATTTGAAAATGAAAGTTGAAATTAGCAGCAGAATTCAACTAAATGCCATATAACATTCTGTGTGCTAGGCTTCTAGACCCTAATTAAAGAATAATGGGGCCGAGTCCAGTTGGAGGCCTGTGGCCAGTGGTGTCCCCTAGGGGTCAGTACTGGGCCCGGTGCTGTTCAACTTGTTCATCAATGACCTGGACGARGGCACTGAGTGCACTCTGAGCAAGTTTTCAGATGATACCAAGCTGGATGGAGTGGTCGACACTCCAGAGGGCTGTGCTGCCATCCAGAGGGACCCRGACAGGCTGTAGAGTTGGSCAGAGAGGAACCTCATGAGGTTCAATAAGGATAAGTGCAGGGAGGAATAACCTGGGGAGGAATAACCCCAGGCACCAGTACACCTTGAGGGCTGACCTGCTGGAGAGYGGCTCTGAGGAGAGGAACCTAGGAGTCCTGGTTGACACCAAGTTASCCATGAGGCAGCAGTGTGCCCTCGTGGCCAAGATGGCCAATGGAATCCTGGTTGTATCAGGAGGAGAGTTGCAAGCAGGTTCAGGGAGGGTATCCTGTCCCTCTCCACAGCTCTGRTGAGGCCRCACCTGGAGTACTGGGTGCAGTTCTGGGCTCCCCARTATAAGAGGGACATGGAGCTTCTAGAGAGGGTCCAGTGGAGGGCAACAAAGATSATTAAGGGACTGGAACATCTCTCGTATGAGGAGAAACTGAGCGAGTTGGGCCTGTTTTCTCTAGAGAAGAGAAGGTTGAGAGGGGATCTGATTAATATGTATAAATACATGAAGAGACAGGGCAGAACAAGGGGAAATGGGYATAAGTTGATACACAGGAAGTTCTATCTCCATATGAGGAAGAACTTCTTCACTGTGAGGGTGACAGAGTCCTGGAACCAGCTGCAAGATCTTCCAAACCTGCCTGAATGCCATCCTGTGGCACATGCATTAGGTGTCCCTGCTGGAGCAGAGGGGTTGGAACAGATGATCTCTAGAGGGCCCTTCCAATCATCTTAACCATTCTGTAATTCTGTGATTCTGTGAATAGATGTTAATATTATTAGGAAAACTGATAAGCAAACTAACAGCTAGATATAACTCAACAAGTTATACTATATATACTCCACTCTTCAAGGATTCATAGCACCCCATTGACTTTACTTTATTCAGCCCTTCAAAAGCCGTTAGTTGCAGGCTTAATGTAGGGATACTGAGCAAACTGATAAATTATTTGCTCATAGCATTAATTTTTATACTTTTAAAAATGTATTTAAAATAAAATTTGACTTTTATTTTGCTTTATATTATCTCTTTTCTATTACTCTGGATTTTATGATCCTCTTTTSATAATTCTTAGCAACTATATTAGAGAATTTTTCTACTTTCTGCAGTATATAGGTAAAATATGAAATCAAGATCAATCCTAACACTGATTCCTGAGGAACATAGTATTACTCCTATAAGATAATACCTCTCATTTCAAAAAAAAACTTATAATTTTCCATCTAGATATTTTGTCACTCTGCAGCTTTTACACTAACCACCTCCTCCATTTTAATTATTAATTTTTCAACTCAGACTCAAATAGTTTAGAACTGCTGTACTTTTGCTGCCTACAAAGATGAGTTATCTTAATGAAGGACATCAGGTACTTAAACAAGGCCAGTCAAGATATCTAGTGTACATTTTTGGCAAACTGACTCCGGATTTTTTCTTTCTATTTACCTGTATACAACTGAAGAAAAGTGTCTCTTCAAGCAAATATGTTCAAAAACATTGCATACTATTGTTCTGGTGTAAAATATATGGGCATTTATTTCTACTCATTTTTAATTTTCTATTTTAATTTTCCCATCCTGACATTTCCAAAACACTCATTAAACACTTGATTCCCAAACACCATTCTCATTAAAAAACTGAGGCCAAGTAACTTTACTTTATCGTGAGAGTATCATTAGTCTTCTCATACTCAGTGTGCATAGTCTTTCTATGCTTATTCTTCTTTACTGTATAYGTTTAAACAACATTTCACTATTTTGCTTTCATTTCCTTCACTATGTCTCACTTATCAGTTCAGTTAACTTTTATCAGCTAACATTTCAAAATTAGCTATTTTTAAATCCAAGGTTTAATATAAGATGCTTTCCCATGTCCTACTTTTTAACTTAACGGAATCATTCTATGATTGGTTATTTCAGGGATACTTTGTACATTTTCTCTTTTTGAAGTATCTTCACTATTTTACTACATTAAATCTAATCCTAAAATACAATTCTGTCTAGTGWTTAGATTTCAGGAAGAAATCTACTGGCTGTGACAAGTAAGAAACTGCTTTCTACCATTATTAGTGCGATTTTTTTCTCCTATCTCTGTAAGTTAAACCCTCAAATCATTATTTATCATTATGATAAAATTTTTCCTATTGACTTTCACCATCTTATTCCTTTCAGCTGTCTTATTCCAAAGTGAATTTGATCCAAACAGATTCTGTTTCATCCATGTTGTTCATTTGTATACTTTCTGATAAAATTTACTAGCTTTCCTGACTAGTTACCTACATAAGTTTTTATTTCTTAGCCAAACTACAGGTGTGATTGCTATTTAATAATTTTGCTGTAATAACTGAAAATGCAGCACCAGTAATTCTAGCTTATTTATTTTAGTGGCCGTTTCACTGCATTAATATACAAAATTTCATTTGTTATTTAGGAAAATCATCCAATTTTCTTAAATAAATTAGATTCAAAATTTTCATTAATTGCATGTCTTGATTACTGCCCTCATCAATTTTACAGATTCAGTTTCATCAATTTCATTTTCATGAGGAACTTTAGRAAAAATTTCTTGACAGYGAGAGTGACAGAGCAGGTTGCCAAGAGAGGTTGTGGAATCTCCTTCTCCGGAGATAGTMAAAACCTGTTTGGATGCAATCCTGTGTGACGTGTTCTTGCTGACCCTGTGTGTGCAAGTGAGTTGGACTAGATGATCTCCAAAGGTCCCTTCCAACCTTAATGATTCTATTGTTTTTTTTTTTGTTTTCTGCTTTCTGTGCATGAAAACTGTTTTTGGGACTGTATTAGTCCCAACAAATTTCTTTCTCATTTTTAAAAATTCTTTTTACCATTTATGCCAGCCATTATAATATATCTGCAGTATTTCTGAAAAGAAGAATCAATTTTTTTCATAAGGGCATTCCAAGATCTCTAACCTGTTTTCATATCATTAGTGTATATGCCATCAGAAGATCTTCATTTTTGCCTTGACTTTTTATTTTAAGACCTAAAGAATTTTACTTACCTTTCTTTGAATATTCTCCCCACACTCTCAGAGGAACCCTTGATTTACTTAAGCAACAATTTTAGTAGTAGTATTTATTTTAATATAAAGAGCAGGTGGTGAATGTACCTCTCCTTTCAAGATCCTCAAATATTGTAAATTTGCTTCCAGCAAGCAGTACATTCCTCCTCCTTTNTCTTTTCTTTTCTTTTCTTTTCTTTTCTTTTCTTTTCTTTTCTTTTCTTTTCTTTTCTTTTCTTTTCTTTTCTTTTCTTTTCTTTTCTTTTCTTTCCTGGTAACAATCTATTTTTGTGGCATTTTGTATCTTTTTGGACTCCAGTCGGTGAGCCATCCTTTCGTCATCTTTACTTAGAAGGACAGTTATTATTTATTCTCTATTCATTCAGTTTAACAAGTTCAGACTACGACAGTTCTTAGAAATATGAAGCTTAAGCTCTTAATAAAAATGTCTGTTTGGCAGTTTATTATGTTGTTTAACAATGAAAATGACTTAGAARGTCTTGGCAGTACATCTAGTATGCACATTCACAGTATATTCCAGGAAAATGCTGACATTCAAGAGTATTTCTTTAAAACTGAGTAGTATATTATACTCAAAATTTCTGCTAATAATGAAATATTTTAATAATGATGGCTGCTCTTAAGCCATGTAACTTCTCCCACATTGTGCTTGTGTAATTAAAATTCTAACACTTTCAACTCAGACTCTCTTTAGGTTATGGATGTCCAGAATAGGACTGTGGTACAAATAAGATTAAAAAAAAAAAAAAAAAAAAAAAAAAAGGTGGAGAAAATGATTAGTGAAGTTCTATTTGAAAAGAGAGAAAAGTAGGAAAGAAAACAGATTACTTATGTACGCTGACAAGTGACAGACTTGTCTGTATATTGACTGAGCTGCTACAAGTTTTACTTCAGCAGTATTATTACAGTACAATGAAGAAGCTACAGCCAACTATAATATTATTGGAACCTTTGTTTTTGCAAACACTGAATGGCATATTTGGTATATTCACCATTTATCCAGTGCTCAATCTACTTCCTTAATCATAGYATCTTGGAATTTAGGCAACTATTTTTATTGATTGCTTGAGATGCTGAGATTAGATCTATGTATAATAGACTCCCAGCTGATAACACACTCTACAAATCTGTTTTGATTTCCAGTGATGTTGCTCTCRTTTGCAGATAACAGAGATTGCATAAGAACTGAGGCAGAGATGAAATCAAAAAATCTAGTAATGTCATCACCATTTTATATAGTYTTTTATAAGTGTTTATTACAGGGTKTTTTAGAAGCTGTCTTTATGCAGCTGACATTAGTGCATGTGTACACGTCAGCAACAGATCAGATACAGAAAAGATCCATATCACTCAAATTTTCGGTCTAAGAAATCTTCATTTCAGATTCATTTACATTTCAAGGTCTTGAGTTCGGTCCTCAAAGATGAGCCAAGCCTCATGTTAATACCTCCCTGCCTCTTCCCTCAAAATCTAGGAGATAATATCTATTCTAATAACTACTGATTCTGCACCACTGCAGTTCCCAAGACAGGTATTTTTTACAAACATAATATAGTGGTCACACAAAAGTGAAAATTTCCTGAATAAATATAACAACAGCTCAACTGCAAATAGGACTCCTGGATTCTGCTATGAAGTTTCACTAAAGGTTTATGGTCGTATAACATCAAAATAACAAATGCATTTACTAAGCCTTTTTTTTTTTGCTATTTATTAAAAGCAATATTAATAGTTAATAAGTGGTGTGAAGTACTTACATTTTCAGTTTGTTAAATTCATAGATGTAAAAATATTGACCCAGTCTAGGTCAGCCTAACTTTTCAGTTTCTTAAACGTCTTTTCCTTTTGGTGAAGCTAAAGATAGGCAAATAAAAATCATAGAATCATAGAATGGTTAAGGTTGGAAGGGACCTCAGAGGTCATCTAGACCAACCCCCTGCACACACAGGGTCACCTAGAGCACGTGGCACAGGGCTGCATCCAGGCAGATTTTAAAGATMTCCAAAGARGGAGACTCCACAACCTCTCTGGGCTGCCTGTTCCAGGGCTCTGTCACCCTCACTGGCAAGAAATGTTTCCTTAAGTTCCTGTGGAACTTTCTTTTGGTGCTTCAGTCTGTGGCCCTTTCCTCTAGTCCTATCGCTGGCCACCACTGAAAAGAGACCAACCCCCTCCTCCTCACTGCCTCCCTTGAGGTATTTATAGACACTGATCAGATCCCCCCTCAGCCTTCTCTTCTCCAGGCTGAACCGGCCCAGCTCTCTCAGCCTTTCCTCATCAGGTAGATTCTAGGCCTTATGTTCCAGGCCCTTTATAGCCCTGTGCAGGACTCTCTCCAGCAGCTGCACATCCCTCTTGTACTGGGGAGCCCAGAACTGGACGCAGTACTCCAGATGTGGCCTTACCAGGGCTGTGTAGAGGGGGACAATCACCTCTCTCGACCTGCTGGAGACGCTCGTCTTAATGCACCCCAGGATCCYGTTGGCCTTCTTGTCCACCAGGGCACACTGCTGCCTCATGGTCATCTTGTCATCCACCATGAYGCCCAGGTCCCTCTCTGCGGGGCTGCTGTCCAGAAGGTCAGTCTCCAGCCTGTACTGGTGTCCAGGGTTATTCCTCCCCAAGTGCAGGACCCTGCACTTGCCCTTGTTGAGCTTCATGAGGTTTCTAACCGCCCAGTCGTCCAGTCTGTCCAGGTCCCTCTGGATGGCAGCACAGACCTCAGGGCTATCAGCTCCTCCTCCTCCCAGTTTGGTATCATCAGCAAACTCGCTGAGGGAGCCCTCCATCCCTTCATCCAGGTCATTAATAAGGTGAACAGGACCAGACCGAGAACTGACCCCTGAGGGACACCACTAACCACAGGCCTCCAACCAGACTCTGCACCGCTGATCACCACCCTCTGAGCCCTGCCATTGAGCCAATTCCTAATCCACCTCACTGTTCACTCATCTATCCCCCACTTCTGAAACTTGCTCAGAAGGATGTAAATACTAAACCTACCTCATTTCTTCCAGAATGTCACTGACAACTAAATGCAAATTCCTTAAATATTTGGTCTCATTGCTTCTCAAATAATATTCTGCTGCAGCATGATTCTGTTAAGACATCATGATCAATGTCCGTTACCTTCTTCAAGAAAATGTTTCTAGCTATCACTGAAAATACTAAATGATTTCCAAAATAAAAATGGTTTTGCTGAACCTACAATAGGACTGTATGATAATTTATCACCTAGGTCTTAAGACACTTAGACCTATTTTAAGCATCTCAAGTAGTCAGCAAACACAGAAATCATCATAGCATGCCTTTACCATATTACTTCTGAGCATTTTAGTCAGAGTAGATTGGATCAAATTTATGGTGAGGGAAGGGAAAGTCATTATTCTAGGTAAATGGATAAAAGATTAGATCATAGGGAGCAGTTGTTGCCAGGAGAGCTGTTGCTGTATTCTTTTATTTTTAAAGGGAGTCCTATGTAAAACAGGTGTTATTAATCAGTGATGCAAAACAGTCTTAGCAAGTTTGAGAGACCCCTGCATCTGTTATACTACCTGAGATAGGTATCAGCTGATTAGAAACTTGKTGGGGACAAGGGATGTTTTCTTAATATTTCTTCATAATATTCCTATTAAATGGCCACTGTTATCAACCATTGATAATATTATTTCTCTAAATTTCAGGATGTAGATGTTCAGCTTTTTACTAAACCAAAACCTAGATCTGTGTGTATGTTCTTTATAATTCTGGAATTCTTTCAAGTGGAAAAAGACACTGACTACAGAGTATTCATTGGTATCTCAGATTATGTTACAGATATTATCCAATGCAAGCACATGTTGTTAAAACCTAAATGGATTCCAAATGAGCTYTTACATCTGGATAGCTCAGCATAGCATCGTAGAGATACTGATTCAGAGCTGTGTTCATGTGGATCTGTTCCTGAAGTGGTTTTTGTTTTGTTTTGTTTTGAATTTAGCAGAGTTAGTTAATCTTATCATTTATATCATTTATATCACTTGTCATTATAGTTCTAGCTAGTTTGAAGCCAACCTGGGTGTCATTACATAGTATAGCATTGAGCAAAGTTGATACATTTTAAAACAGAATGTCTTATTTCATACTATTTTGGACAATATTTCAAATAGTGTTTGAATAGTAAGCAGTGATCTGTAATTTAAGTATCAATTAAGCATAGGTGTAGAGCAAAAAAAGTGAACCTGACTTGACACTTTTTGAATTTTGCATGCCCAACTTGGCAATTTCAGTATTTGCCTTCTGTATTTTTATGAAAGAAGTATTTTTGTATTCATTGACATTTTATTACTTAGAATTCTGCTTACTGAAAATGCATTTTGCTTAGGAGTCTTGAGTTTAAGTAACTCAATGAATCTTTTTATCTTTTGATAGTTGGTAAATGGAAGGTGTCAGTCCTCACCAGCGATATGCCATCTGCAGGAACAAGCTCACAGGTTTATATTACATTGTATGGGGATCGAAGAAGTTCAGGGCCTATTTTTCTTGATGGAGAGGAAGGGAAATTATTTCAGAGAGGCAATGAAGACATCTTCACAGTAAGTAACATATATTCAGTTTATTGCTTGCCTGTATTCTGCCAGATTGCATCACATTTCAAAAGTTCTCTGATATAAAGACAATGAGTTTTTATGTGTACATATTTGGAATAAGAACCAGGACTTAAATGTGGAGCTAAATATAATATCCTTTGTCTGTCACTCCCACCCAAAAGTCAGTTTGTTCCAACATATTGCTTGTTTGCTTAAGAAGAACTATCAGTCACCTTACTGAGTACCAAATAAATTATCAAGAAGTGAAAAAAAAAAAGATACTTGTTCTTGTTTTTCCTGTTTTTAAATTTGAATTAAAGCAACAATACTAAAAATTAAATGGTAAATAATTAGGGTATGGATTAAATTCTCTTAAGTCCCTGTTACGTTTTTAAAGTAATATCTGTTTTTATACCTGCAATAAATAGGGCATATATCTATCTGAAGTTGCTGTCTCTGCAAATTACAGAAGCAAATTTATCCCCTATCATTCTTGTGCTTTGTCGATTTAAGAGAGCCCAAATAGGTCTGTTATCAACAGACCCCTACATAAGTTCAGTGTGTATGTGGAGTAGTCAATGGGTATCTAGCAGGTGCCTGCTTCAGGGCCACATAACAAGTGCTCCTGTGAACTAGTTTGCAAGAGCAAGACTTCTTTTGAGAGAAGGTACTTGACACTACCACCATTGAAGTGTTCATCTTTTTCACAATAGTCTTACAGCTACACAGGTTGTAGGAAAACTTGTCCTTAGCCCTCTTCAGCCTAATGGAATATCTCAGAAGAGTGTGTCACCTCTGACAGTGTACTGTTCTCCACTTGAATTGCCAAAAAAACTGATCAAACCAACAATATGTCTCATGAAGAGGGTGTTTTTATCAGTCAGGAACATGGCTACCTGCTCCTTTGAATCTTATGTTTCCTGCTCCCTGGCTGTTATTCATTTCACTTCCAATGACTTTTAAGTGCCAAATATGGAGACTGTCCCTGATTTGAAATCACAGATTTGWCTCTTAGGTGAGTATCCATAGCACTGAAGACTATGAAGATTAGGAAATGCCTGCACTGCTTATGTTCTCAGCAAAATCTAGATAATTTTGATCTGTCCTAACTGTTCTGTCTCTCTACTGTTTATAACAGTAAGTTCAGGGAAGTTCACAGTGCAGGGAGTTTGGTTCATACTCGTTTTTACTGTGTGAAAGGAAACAGAGAACAAATTCAGTAGAAAGACAGAATAAAGGACAACAGTATCAGGCTACATCAGAGAAAAAAATGATACAGCAAGGAGGAGAGACGTTCATGGTGTGTTTCCAGTGCCTCAAAGATAAGCTTTCTATTTCTATGATTTAGTTTATAAGTATTGGTTTGAATAACCTTCATACAAAGCTATTCCCTCAGCATGCTGTTATCTGTACTGGACACACTTGTCCAGACTGCCCAAGAGCTAATCTTTCAAATACAGCTTTATAAGTTAATTTAATTGAAATGGTTTATAAAAGGAAACAGCCAAGTTGAACATAATTGTTTCCAAAATTGTAAGGCATATCTTCCTGGAGGGACAGGGAGAAACTCTGAGAGGTACTTGGGAGGTGCTTAGGAGATAGTGATCTGTGCCAGTCAGTGGTACAGATGCTAAACTGAGCAAGATTCTGGTGCCAGTCCAATATTTTTTAGTGGTGGCTACATTCCTCTCCCAGGGACACCAATATTCAGCAGGGGACAAAATAGCTTCAGCAGCATCTCATGTCATTTAAAGAGTGCTGACAGGCCCACAGGTTTGCCAGAAGATTCTTTAAAGGGGTCAGACTTTTTAAGACCATCTTGAGCAAAATACTTCGGAAACACTGGTTTAAGTGTCAGAATATTTGATACAGAGTATTCCTCTAAACAAAAATGTCATGTGGAAGTTAACCAATCGAATTTTTGTTGCACCTCTTTTCCTCATGAGGAATGTACCATGTTTCCTCAATTGTATTCTTTTTACAGATTGATACTGGAAACCTAGGAGAGCTCTATAAAATACGCATAGGACACACAAATGCAGGGAACTTCCCGGCATGGCACTGTGATGAGGTAAAAACACTGAGCAGATGTTTTATCTTTCCAAAAGCTGTTACTGGGACAACGGAGCCATAATATGAGTCAGAAAAGCCCTTTGAGCAAATGTGTTAGCTTCATGATATGATTGCTACTTTGTTTAAGATATTATTTATGGTGAATTATTTTGCAGGGAATTAATAGCATCTTCTGATGATATTGGTCTTACCTTGTTTGTTTGCAGTTGATTTATAACTGTACATTCTATTTCTTTGAAAAAGTGTGGCTGAGTACTGAGGAAGACTGACTCACCTGGCTAGTGTAGTCTGGGTCTTCTGGAGCCTTTGTATGCTGGTGAATGTATAGATTTTGTTGAAACCTGGAAATGACCACTGGCTAGCCAGTTTCTTCTCAGATCTGTGGCTGGAAGACGTGGCTTCTACACAGCACTAGACCTACACATCAAATGTTTCTGATTCTATATTTCTGAACGAAAAAGAAAAAGATGATAGCAAATTCCTTTCCCCTCATTTAAAGTGCTCTCAATACAAATAGAGATGTTAAAGTGAAGAGAATCAGCTAGTTCTGTTTCTAGTTTTAGTTGATGACAATGATAAGGTGAAAAACAACTCCTAATTTTGTCCTGTGATACAGGGGGACAAGCTACCAACTACTTCTGAGCTGTGAGGAGTACTACTTCTGATGTGAGGAGTAGCTAGAAAAGAACAGTGAATTCGTTTATGTGTAAAAGATTCATTTCTATGAAAATGAATCTTTTCAATCTTAGTCTTTGTATTAGAAGTTTGAGTTATCTTAAAATTTGACTCAACAAATGAACCTTTCCATGTTGGTTGTACGTCAGCTTTTGTGAACAGAGGCTGCAGTGTGTGGTTGTGCATAACAAATTATTTTATATTGAAAGATTAAAAGTGTCTGACAAAAGAARGGAAAGAAAAAAATGATTTGTTTTTGTTTTCTCATTTCCCAACTGGGATATTTTAATCTAAGTCAAAGTTTAAAAGAAGCAGCAGCAATTCAGCACTTCAGTGTAACCTGTAAATTAATGATTTACAAATTTCATTTTTCTTCCTTACCAAACCTCAATCCAAACCTCAACCACAGTTTTAGATAGTGATCTTTCAACAGGGTTTGGTCCTTCCGTCTTTGAAACTTTGAGGAGAGATTCAAAGAAACTGTATGCACTCTACTAAATAAGCTTTCCAAGAAATGTAAAATTTTGTATCATATCTGTGGTTGTCCTGAACCTGAAATGGTTTTAGCCTTGCAAATGACCASAGACATGTTAATTTTCTAACTCCAAGTTCCCCTTTCATGATTCCCCAGTAGATGTTGATAGTCTGAGGTTATCTTAGGTTTTTCAGATGAGATGAATCTTGTTCTTTAAAGTTTAGTATATAAGCAGTAAAAAAAGATGAAAGTGTTCCCAGTAATTTTGAATTTATTTAATATTCCAATTAAGGAGCTCAGATTCTATAAAGCTCAGAGCAGGAGTGAAATTATGGGCAGAAGTGCCTTAGCTTCTCTCGGTTGGTCCAAAATCTAGCATAGCTTCTAGCATAAATTAACAGTATCAAGGACTATTCTAATATATACCAACTTTTGAAAAGCTGACTATTGAACATTTGGAATTATAGGTTAACTCGAGCTCTTTCTTTTCTTCAGCGAGTGTGTGCACACAGTTTGTTTGCTACTCTGTACTACAGGTTGGGTATGGAAGAAATTTTCCTCTGACATGTTAGTGTGTGGCTTGTGCTTTCACAATCCATTTATGTCACAAGCAGTGTTAAAGAACCAAAATCTGTTCCTTTAATACCTGTTGTAATAAGAAAACAGGTTAAAAGGCCTACTGTTGCAAGCATTGCTGTTTGGTAAGGCATGCCACCTAGCACAGGTACATATGGATCTGTTAACCTGAATAACATGGCTATTCTTTTCAGGACAGTATCTCAGCCAATAATTCCTATTTGGTGGGGCTTTACTTGACTTCCCCTGACCTATGCTTTTGAATATGATTAAGTGAAGATTGGAGATTTTTGTGTCCAGGGAACAGGCATGCCCCAAAACCATGGGTCTATGATCCTATCTGTTAGCACAGACCTCTACCTGCACAGATTACAGCAGACTTAGTGATCAGGGTGTATAAATACCTCAAGGGAGGCAGTGAGGAGGAGGGGACCGGCCTCTTTTCAGTGGTGGCCAGYGACAGGACTAGAGSAAATGGCCACAAGCTGAGGCACCAAAAGTTCCACAGGAACTTAAGGAAACACTTTTTGCCAGTGAGGGTGACAGAGCCCTGGAACAGGCAGCCCAGAGAGGTTGTGGAGTCTCCTTCTTTGGAGATCTTTAAAACCCRTTTGGACGCAGMCCTGTGCCACGTGCTCTAGGTGACCCTGCGTGAGCAGGGKGTTGGACTAGGTGACCTCTGAGGTCCCTTCCAACCTTAAGCATTCTATGATTCTATGACTCCCACAAACATCGTCTGCTACTACTCCAGCTGAAGTTGCAGTGACTTAAGTTGTAATTCTTGGTGCTGCTTTAGGTGCAGTTACTGAACCTCTACTCAGGGGAGCAGTTTTACTTCCCCGCACATCGATGGCTAACCTGGGACCGAGATGATGGGGAAATCTGCCTGGAACTTCCTGTTTTAYATCACGGTCAACCCATTCTTCCTGGTAAGCCTAATATCACATCAGCCACGTYAGGCCACGGACTCAGACTGGTAGAGATGAACTTGCTATTTTCATCAGTCCCTCTACTACTTTTTGGCAGCTGCAATGCTTCTTCTGTGTTCTTTTCTTCTGATTACTCATCATACTCAGATTAAAAAGGTTAAAATTCACTGGAGAGGAGATGGCAGAGTCCTTAACCTAATGAGTTGAATTTTCCTTTTTTGTTTTTTTCCAAAAGACTCCTGCTTTGCTAAGATTTTCAGCATCTAAAAATAGAGACAATGGTAACAAGATCTTACAGACAATCTTTTGTATTCATAAAAATCAGGAAACAGAAGAAACATATGAAAATCATGAAGTCATTATGAGTCAGATCACAAACCCCACTTTCTATAGCTGAGGATGATAATTTGGCATGACTATTGTAACTGCAGTTTTAATTTTAATTTCTGAGTTTGGAATAAAACTTCAACAACAGATACTTTATACGTATACAAATCCCCACACTTTTCATGCTAATACCAGAATTGCTTTGTAACTCTAAGGGTCCAGGATACCAATCAATGCCAACATTATTAAGCGCTGCTGCTGTTGTGGCATTAGTGGTTGTAATGGCCTATCTTTTGTGGTACTGCACCAATACCTGTCACCCATGTAGGGAGGTGGAATTCAATCCCTTCTCCAAAATAACTACAGATAGGACAAGAGAAAATGGTCTCAAGTTGCGCCAGGGGAGGTTCAAGTTAGACACTGGAAAAATTTCTACACAGACAGAGTGATGAAGCGTTGGAAGAGGCTGCCCAGGGAAAGTGTTGGAGTCACCATCTCTGGCAGTGTTCAAGAAATGTGTAGATGAGGCACCTAAGAACATGGTTTAGTAGGCAGGGTGGTGATGGGTTTAAGGCTGAACTTGATGATCTTGAAGGTGTCTTCTAAGCATGATTCTATGATTCTCTGAGGGATTTGTTTTGCTATACTGTCGCTTTGCTTTAGCAATGGGAAGGGGGTGGGCAAAGACTGTATATATTTTTCACTTCTCTACAGCTGGCAATGCTCCTTCGTAGCCCCAGGAAAGCACAGGAGCATTTGTGAGGYAAGATGTTGGTGAGGGAGCAAGAAGCTGGGGTAGCTATTCCTATCTTTTAGGATGTGCATGTGATGGGAAAATGTCATTGCAACACCAATATTACTGCACCTTTCTCTTGAGCAAGATCCACCTGGGATATGTTCCTGGTCCTCCTCTTCTCTCTTTCCAGGAAAACTGGAGTTTTCCAGGAAAACTCCAGAGTACAAGGTTAATACAGTATGAGAAATTCCCTCTATCACTCTCTAAAACCTATTGACCCACTTTTCAGAATGATTAATAGTATAAGAAATATTTGGTGAAATTGCAGTACTTTTGCTGATCAGGTATGAAATGTTATCATCCATTAGTTTTATGGGTACAGGCTAGAGGATGAGAAAAAAAATTGAGTATCTAGAAAATGGCACGTGAATGTGGAGCAACATGCCATTGGGCATTTTACTACCAAAGAACTCAGTTATCTTGATCTGTATTTGAACCTATAATGACTGAACACTGAGGTTAAGAACTTTAGAAAAGTGGCAAAAATACATGTAACTCATTAATACACCTTTGAAAGAAAAAGAATAGCAGGAAAGATTTTTTTCCAGCAATCTAGCTAGTAGCAGTAAATGGCTCATGAAATGCTATGGAGAAAGGTTGGCTAGCACTAACCACAGTGAATTGGGATCCAGGATGGTTAGGATCCTTATGCCCCAAGAAATGAAAAGTCCCAGAAGTAGTTAACCTCCTTCCTTCAGGTCTGATCTCTTTGGGAAACTCTAAATATTATTAGCATAGGGCAACTCATGCAATAGTAAAAAAAAATCTAACCTTTTAAATAAACAATAAATAATGAACATCAACATGTTATTTATTAATTATCATTAACATGTAATTAATTTGAATGAATTTGAATTCCTACCTTGCAATAGCAGTTCTTTCCAGAGCTTCCTTCCTTACTCAGTATTCTGGCACCTTGACTGTACATACGAGACTTCTAATTTCAGGCTCTACTTTCTAAGCTGTTTGTTTCTGAAATAAAGAAATAATGAAAGATTTTTATTATCAGGTGATTTTATCAGCCACTCTCTCAGTCTGCATTTTATCCTTGGTAACTTCTCCCTCACACAGGAAGAGGAAGAAAGGAACATCTGTATACTTCTGCCAACCAGAGTATTAGAGGAGTTGTGTGAAGGGTGGGAGAAGGGAGTTTCTGCTCTAACTCAGTAATTGAAAGAGCCTCTGCTGCTTTCTGTCAGTGTTAGATTTCTGCATGAGGCAGAAAGGAGAGCATAGCTTTTAACTTCAGAGAAGATAGTTTGATAACAGAACAAATGAAGAGGACTGGATTCAGCCTGAGAGAGAGAGATGATGAGAGGCACTTTATAACCAATTTCTGAACAAGAGGAGGCTGAAACGCTTTCTGATTTAACAGTCTTTCATATTCACGGGGAAAAATGTGAGAATTAAATAAAACCGCTAAGAAATATTACATAGAGACTTCATAGCTCTGATTTTGAGGCACCAAACAGCAATACATTTGACTTTTTTTCCTGAGCTATCCTAATTTTGGCCCTTTCTAACAATGCACTATGGCAGAGTCCTTAATTATATGCCAGTTATTATATGCTCTGGGGATAAATTAGTGTTACACAGTGTTTGGTTACTGTTGGAATTCTACTTTTCTTGTCACAGAGGCAGAAAATGGATGGTTAATGTAAGAAGGAAATCCATGAAGATAGAGGTTTGTCATAATTTTAGATATGGAGTGTTGACATGGAGAAATGGATTCTACATCCTGCCTCTGCCATAGTTTCTACATAGAATGAGATATCAGTTTACACAAATCAGGTGGTGACATCGTACACAGTGTAGATAAAGTAAAACATCAGCTAACAGCTGTTAAATGAAAACTATTTTAATTATTGAGACGGATATATTCTGAGGAAAACTGTCAAAAGCTTCTGTCATTAATACATGGCTTTTTTTCCCTGACATACTAGTTGATCAGACAAAGAAGTACATTCTACCTTTTTGTCCTACTTCTCACAATTCATAGGCAGAGAGGGGAAAAAAAAGTTTCACAGATACTAGGCTGAGAGTACCATGTTTACAAATGTAAAGTTTTATACTTATAGACCAAAATAAAGAATACAGTTTCCTCTCTTAATCTCTGTTCTGAAAAATAGTCCATGGAGTATCTAAAGGAAAGACAATCTACTAATACTCAGGATAAAAAGTGTAAAAATTATAAATACCAGCATGATTCCCAGCTTTATGCAAGGGTGAAGGAAGTGTCAAAACTTATAAAATAAATACTTGATTTTTTTTATTTAACTATTTCAAGCTTTTGTTCTTATTTTTTTTTACAGAGCATGTCTGTAGTGCAATATTCCAGTGGAGTTTAGAGCTACCCGGTGAGCACATCTAAATGAGCTCACTTTGGTGCTAGAAACATCCTAATCCTAGTGCTCTGTGTGGGCACATTAAAATAATGCATGCAGATTATATACTGATTTAGCTAGATTGTTGCTTCTATCCAATTTTTTTGAGCAGCTTGTATATAATAATACTAATATAATAAATAATAAATAAATAATAAATAAATAAATACAAAGTAAGCATGAAAAGAAGACTAAAAAAACACTTGGCACAACTCCAGATATAGGTTGATCATGAATGGGTTGGCACTGATTATTAAAAAAGGTGTTTGGACATCAGAAGAGTGAACTCTGAGTAATATCCTACTGATGAACTGAAGTCAAATTTCATAACATATTTCAGGTGGGAACAATAATAGAATGATGATAATGTTGATATGGTTCTGGACCCAGAAGTCCAGAAAGTCTTTTTTATTTGGAAAGGCAGAGAAGGACAAGGACACCTACATCCAGAAGAGGAGATTATTTTCTCTGCCTTTTCTCTGCCTTTGTATATCATTTGGTCGAACAAAATATTTTATTACTGCCTGTAAACTTTGCCTTTCTCATGTTCCTGTGGAAGAGCATTGCTGCATAATTTGAATAATTGCACATTCTGGATTTTCTGGGTTTCCTACATCTGTATTTTAATAAGCACAGTTTATATATGGATATCTATTATTTATGTATCAACATCTCAAGCTCCAGGGATTTTGACTTAGATTTTATTTTATTGTGGATTATACATTTCAACCAAATAGTTATTAAATTTAGGTCCTAGATTTTTCCTCACAAACTCACAGTATTTAAAGAATTTTCATATTAATGTAATAGAGGAAGTTTATACTATCCTATTGCATGAAGCACTAAAATTTTAAAGCAGCACAGCTTTCTGAATTCTATGGTCCTAGAAAACTATGGTGCTAGATTTTTGCTTTTTGGGTTAACCGTATTCAAAAGTTTCATGACACCCATTGACTGTTTAAATTTTGTTCTCACTTATGATGACTCAGTTTAAACTTATGTCTCTTACTTTTCTGCTTTGTGATGACTTCAAGAGATTCTGCGGAACCAAAAAATACAGTTATGCATTTCAAACTCAGTTCTGCATTCCCCACAGTGACATTCTGGGCTAAAAAACATAAATATAAAACAAAAAAAAATTGTTTTCTTAACAGATTTTTAAAAAATTCTACTTAACAGATTTTTTTAAAAAACTTTATGCAGTAACTACCCTACTTTGGCTGCTGTATGATACTGTAGCTACAATAGTGTTTGCTATATGAAAAGCTGTCATCTTTTATTTTCAGTGACTGTCTATGAAGTGCATGTGACAACAGGAGAGCTGTGGAATGCTGGAACTGAAGCTGATGTCTATATTTCTATCTATGGAGAAAGAGGTGATACAGGTTCAAGACAGCTGCACAGGTCACCAAAACCCAAGAAATTTTTAAATGGACAGGTGAGTAAAAAAAAATACGTTTTCTGATGTGTTTGGCTTAGTTTTCTCTCTCAGTCATCTCAGAAAAAGTATTATATTTTATATAGGTATTATATTTCAATATTCCTCCCCAAATTGTGTAATTAACCTAAAGTTACTTTCAAAAGGCATATCAGTGTTTTTGGAAGAAAATTTTAAATTTGTTTATAAAATAGGTAAACTACATACTTTTATTTTTAATTCTTTAATATGTTTGGTTCAATAGATGGAAAGAAAATGAAACTTTAGATTTTTTATGTGTACTTCTAATGCTGAAATCTGCTGCAGTTTGTAATTGTTTAGTCAATTAAGCTTTAGGTAAGTTTCTGTTTTCTGACTCTAATCCACTCATCTGAGTAGAACTTCTCATATTAGCAAAGTGATTAGGCTTCATAATTTCTGTTGTTGCAAGAATTCTGTCTTGCTTTATTTGTTCTGTTGCTATCTGATATTTTATAGATCATGATTGGCAAAGATGTATGAGTTTAAGAAGATCTTTCAGATTGCATGACTGAAGACTATTTTGCTTTCTAGATCTTAGTGAATTTTTGTTGATTGATTACAGACAGACAACTTTCCTATTGAAGCTGTGCACCTTGGGCACTTGTACAAGATCGTTATTGGACACAATGGCCTTGGATCAGGTCAGAGGTGTTTATAATCACTAAATATAATGTACAGGGTTTTCTAAATATTTGAGCTTAAATTCAGTATAAAATAGCAGCATATTTTGAATCAGATAGCAGAGTTGTACGGATGGGACAATGCTAAACAAGTCATAAAATAGTCCTCTGCCCTTTTCTTATGTTCAGTCATACCTCATTCTTCCCTTATTTACCTGCATTTCAACATGTTCTCTYGGTATAAAGAAAAGAACACAACATTTGCTTTCTAGTCTTCCTCCATGAGTGGCCATTGCTCGATGCCTGTGATCCAGGGCTGCCTGAGAGATAACGCTCAAATCCTCTGCTATATTTTAATTATATTAAAAGATATAATATATATTAATATATTAATATATTAATATATAATACATATATTTTATATATAATATATATTAAAGTATTAATATATTTAATTTAATTATAATTTAATTTTAAGGAAATACTCCCCTATATTTTAATTATAAATTCATTTGCACTGTACACATAGAAACTTAGACAGGCTATGCCAAATTCGATGAGAGTTTCTGTCTATCTATCTGCCCTGAAAACGTGTAAGGAAAGAAAAGTTTCCTAGTCCAAGTGCCTTTGACCTCTTTGGTTTACAGACAAGAACCCTTCTAGACAAAAAGAACAAAAAAAAAAACCCAACAAAAACAACCAGCTGCTGATGGCAATCTCATATTTTTCTTTTACCTCCTATGGACCATCCATAGTTTTATGCACTCCTGGAGGTTTGTAGCTCAGAGCAAGATACAGTGCAATTCCATTTCAGTTTTGATAACAGATTTCTTTCTGATCAATAATTGATTTGGTTTTCAGATTATCACCCAGATTTCATTTTCACCTTAAGATAGTTTTCATAGAATCATAGAATCATTACTGTTGGAAAGACTTTAAAAATCAACAAGTCCAACTTATGTCCTTCAGCACCATGCGTGTTAAACCATATCCCTAAGTGCCTCATCTGCACGTTTCTTGAACCCTGCCAGGGATAGTRACTCCAACACTTCTTTGGGCAGCCTGTTCTAACACTTGACTACTCTTTCCATGTATATTTTTTTTTCCTAATATCAGGGCCTCAGAACTGAACAATATCAAAAAATAGCCTTGATTGTGGGCGGCGGGGAGTGGGGTGTATGATCAGTCATGACAGCTAGGTAGAGAACAAGCAGCTTGCAGATCCATAAACTAATCCCAGTCTGTCTACAGCATGTACCATCTCCTATACAGCCAGAAGGACATCTGTGGCACTAGAAACCTGCCAGTATTGCTGAGGATATTGCAGTTCCAGTGTAACAGAGAAAGCCACGGGAAGTCAGACTTCATTAAACCTGCTGCTCATAAGTTAATTTTAATTTTGAAATTTGTTTTAAGGGAATGGCTGGTTTCTGGACAAAGTTGTAATCAAGGATCCTATCACAGGTCTGGATTATACTTTCTTTTGTCACAGGTTGGTAATGTTTCCATTGGATTAGGTTTTTAATAAAGCTCTATATACTCATGTTTTTTTCTTAGGAAATGTACCATCAAGGGAGAAGCATGTTTCCTAGAAACCTAAAATGACCTGATTCCTTTTRCAATTTTCTGATGATAAAAGGTTGTTCCTACCTTAACATCTGGTACATTGGAGATAATGAATAGTCAGTGAAAAATTCTACATGGAATGTTTCCATTCTTGTACTTCATGGAATATTTAATAGGTGTTTTCTGGCACATTTCTCATATCCAAAGCTTTGGATCTGACACAGAGCTCAGAATCAGATTTCAAGATWTTGTGGAATGGTTATCACTAAGGTAGCTGTCTGAGAGCATCTCTTTTCCCCTTGTTTGCCTTATGGTCTGTAATGAGCTGCAACATAATTTGAAGCGATCTTAATTTCCCTATCTTCCCTCCTGCAGATACTGCACTTCTGAATCTTCTGTTTTATAGCTCACTTACTTCTAATTTTATCTATTCCTGGTTAATTCTCAACATCTTAATTGATAAAGACCAGTGCAAATATTAGGCATGGCAAAGTCCAGTCACGTACGAATACAGCTACAACTTGCCAGTGGCACCTCGGTTCTATTTCCTTCTCTTACTTCTCTGAGTGAATAAATAACTGCCTAAGACAGCTCCAAGTGAGCGATGTGCACACTGAAGCTGATTTATGTGTGAGTAAAGACTTTCTGCCTATCAGATACAGCACCTCATCTTTGCCCGACCTAATTTTACTTCTGTATTCTAGATGAGATGAACTGCTATGAAGAGATCTATAATGCTAGTTTCATACATAATTTAGGGAGAGCTCAAATCCATTTCGGGCAGAAAAATACAGTGTACGTGCTAGTTATTGTTAGAGTTTGATACCATTCTTGCTGATTTTGCTCTCACAATGTGTGAATCCCTTTGACTGAAATGGAGTTAGACTTAATTTATGTAAGTATATGTGAAGCAAGTACAAAGGCATTGTAAAAATACAATTGAGATACAGTKAGAGTGTTGCCTAGGTTGTATTTGCCTTTCTGTGTAGGGTTTTGCAGAACACAGTAAAGTTTTCATCCTGATGTAGCCTTTTTGTAGACAGGAAGAGAAAACATCATGCCACAGAACCTTTTATTGTTGAKCTGGGTTCAATCTGACCCCTCTGATTTGTAGTTACTGGCTTAGACCCTTGTATGTCTGTACAGGAAAAAATTTATGTATATGTTTCATCAAGAACTGCTCTCCCACATACCCTCAGAAAAGAAAAAAAAAATTAAAAAGCATGTCTGCAAAAGTCAAACTCTTTTCCTTAAAAATGGGTATTTATATTGTTTGGCAGTTTTGAGGCCCTAATGAACACAACAGAAAGCAAATATCATGCATAGCATGCTGTGGAAATTATAAATAAAATTTATAATACAGCAATCAGTTCTGTTTTTTAGATGGCTGGACCATGGGGAGGATGATGGCAAAATCGCTAGAGAACTGATTGTGACAGAATCTGGCCCATTTTCTGGAAGTAAGTGAAGACTGGTGGGGAGGAGAACCTAGCCTAAATACAGATGTGTCAGAGGACATGAAGATACTGTGTAAACTAATCRTGTGCTTTTTGTCTCTACAGGGCAAGAGCTGGAACTCAAGAGAGAGGAAAGTGTAAGAACATACTTTTATATTGTTATTTTAAACTATTTGTTGTGATTCAAAATAAGCTTTGAGGTCAGTTCTTCTCATGTACCCCAAATTCCTGTGTTACATCTTCTCATAAGTCTTTTCTTCTTGTTTACAAAACCAGTGGGCTGCGGAAAAGTGGAAGTTTCAAGAAGGCARTATGCTTCAGTTCTACAACAAGCTCACCCGTGGTTTCATATGCCTGAATCCAGAYGGGAAAGTTGATGCTCTTGGTGATAAGAAAAATAAATATGGTATTTTTTGTCTGTTTTTATGTACGAAACATACAAAAAGAAGAGGACTTCATGTATCACTGAGATCTTTCTGTAGTCACTCCTGCTGTGAACAGATATGTCTTTTTTCCCTTAAAATTTACATGTTAATGGTTATAAGAATTCACAAATAAGATGTTTACATTACCTGTAAAAAAAGGACAAATCTCTCATAATATCTTTTCACTGCCTTTGTCTTAGAAAACAGAAACTTCTCACCAAGGGTTTGGATAATCCCTGAAGGAACTGTCATGGCAAGAACAGTTAAACTCTTTTGTAATAGATCCACCCAAACTTAAAACTAGCAATTTTGAGTTTCCAGGTGTAATTCAGTTTTGTTTCATCCTCGTCTTTCATTTTAACACTTTTTCTTCCAGTTTCCAGCTTCAGTTTTAGCATGATACTGACACTTATTCTAGATAGTTTTAGATTAGGCACCAGCATTTTTATTATCTTGGTAGTGGCGGATCTGTTCAGCATTTCTCACATCTTTTCTCGGACTCTGCACACATATTTTTGGAATGACAGAATAGACTCTTAAAGCCCACGTGMAAGTAAAGAAAGGGAGGTGAATACTCCGCAGCATAGCTAATAAAAGCATTTCAGAAAAACTGTTGCTCAAAAACTCAAATGAATAATGAGATATTTGTAGTATTGCCAAGCATTGAAAGTGAAATTTACTCTGTTTTCCTAAAACTGTTTTTATGAGTTACCAGTATTGGGTTTTGAATTTAAGTTGTCCGGTGATTTGAACAMTGAATAACTCGAGAGATTTGATCTATGACATGAACAATTCAGAGTATTTCTAGTGTTTAAAAAACAGTTCCGCAGCAATACCCTTCCTTTGAGGAGTTCAACTCAAGATCACAAAYAGTGACTTAGTAAAAGAAGGTGCTATTGTAGGAATCTGACCTCTAAGCTGTGCTGTTGCAGGAAACATACCTTTGCTGCTTGTTAGTGCTGTGTCTGTGACTGATGGATTATATCTGATTTGATTTCATAAAGCATCAGAGAATTCATGATCTCCTCATATGCAGAATTCAAATTCAGCAGAATGTTGCCCAATTTTTAGCCAGAAGGTACTCTCCTTTCTAAAAATTATTGCATTTCTAATGGTATTTTCAGATATAAGCATGTGACCTTTTTATTGCGTTCTGTACATTTTTAGTGTATTTTTACATTTTCAGAATATTTTTACATGCTATTTTATGTGTTTTAATTCCCCATGAATCTCGCCTGTACAGTTTTATGAGCTATATGATCAATCTACTGTGCAAACCTGATGCACAACTACCACAAATATCAATAGTTAAGTATAAGAAATATAATTAATTATCTTAGAAACAATGTTAGATAGAAACCAAATTGATGTAAGCTGGCTGTTGGATTAATTAATGAGGTTGGAAGTCAGAAAAATGTTTCCATGTATATGAKATGCAACTTCCCAAAGACTTAGTARTACTCGGAAATTAAACCACTGATCAGAAAGAGCTTGATTTTTTACATTATGAAGTTGCCCTGATATCAGAGAAATAGACATAGTCATCTAGGAAAAATTATGTCACCTTATTTTTATATTTCAGCGTACAAAATGAACACAAGTACAAAAATAATATAAACCTATCACGTATTTTTTATGCCTTCAGAGTATGTTTTCCTCTGTCTATTTCTATCAGATTTGTTTGGGTCACTTACATGTGCAGCAGTTTGTATGGCAGCTTGAGCATGTAAACATGTACAGCAGAAGTCAATGTCAATGCGTTGACTTCAAAACTGTGATTTAAATTTTCATTTTGAGGCTCTGCTGCTTTCCATATGCTTTGGAATAAAGTCTTCCAACATAAACTAGCCTTTCCTAGCAGGAAACTGCATGTCTCAGATATTGGCAGAACTGCTTAATAATAAATATGACCCTAGATTTTTACCAGATATAAGCGATATATTTTAAAGATTCTGAAAGTAGTCCTGGCAGATYATATGAGGTGATGATTTGGTTCAGGGCTTTTTAATTTCCCAGATAATTCTTTTTCTATATGAAACATAAGACCCAAATTGACAATTAGGTGTCACTTCCTGTGTTGCTCTGAGCACTGCAAGTCCCATCACTATTTTAGGTCCAAGGTCTCCTATAAATTGTGGCATCATCCCAATGAGCACAACGAGCATTGCCTGAATGTAATTCTGTTTTCCCAAGGACACTGTCAAAATCTTACATCACCCAGGACTCGCCTGGAGGAAACTGCAGCTTCCAAACAGGGTGATATGAAGTCATGGTACAATAGTTGTTATAACAATCAACTGCTGCTGGTGGAGACAATAAAAATGTCATTTCTTTAGCTTTCGTCAGTATTTTGAAGCTAGAAGAGGCAACTATAAAGCATACTGGACAATTAAAATTTTAGAGGCATGAGCCACACTGCAAGATTTGTTTTATAAATCCTCATATTAATATAGTAAAATTAAGTTTGTTTTCCTGCCTGAGAATTTTATGCTACTAACATTGCATAAATTTGGTTGCTATAACCCAGTTCATTGCATTGACATCCCTGGCTTCCTTTTTATGGAGTTTTTAAAATTTTAAAAAATTCATGAAAAAATAAAAAATATACTCTTACTTCTCAGGGTTACTTTCCTCCAGGCAAAGAACTTGGTAACAATCTCTAAATGTTCTAATGAGTGAAAATGGGATTCATTGATCAGAGGTCAATATGTTATGTTAGTAAATACTTATTTCATTCTTTCATCTTGAAAATGATAAATCAATTATTGTAATTAGATACAAATACAAATTAATAATCTTTCATACTCCTACCCTTTTTTTCATTAAACTCTTAGGTATTTTTGTTGTGTTGGTCAAAAGGAAAAATATATGCATATTCAGCAGTCATCAGATGCCACATCTTGCTCTTGCTGTTGTCAATGGCTATGTAACTGGAAAGGTAGGAAATGCTCTGATTGCTGTTTCATGACAATATCTCATTATCTATCTAAATGTAATACTATTTTAAATCTGTCTAATAAATAATCACGCTTCCAATCAGATAAGAAGCTAAGATCTACAGAATGGACCCAGGACTCTGCACATTGCTAGGCAAATTCAAACCTGGGATTTTGTTTAGAACCTGTATCTCGCAGCCTAATTTTTAATCCTTAGTGATTTTTTTTTTTAATGGACTAATTGATTTGGTGTATTGATACCAGATTGTTTCAAGCTGTGATTTATATTGACTTGCCACATGCTGACAAGATAGTTTTAATACCCAAGTATCTCCTCATTTTGGATAAGTACCATTTTTAAGGGCTGATTTTAAATGCCCATTTCTTTCCTTTGTGTTTTGTTTCTAAGTAATCTGCCTATCATAAGTGAACTAAAATATTCCACCTTTATTTTGATCCTTACTGTTTCATCCCATCTTCAAAGGCTTACTATTGTCTTTCTTTCTCAGCACTGGCAATAAGGAAGGGGGCAAATGCAGCTGTGGAGTTAGTTCCTGCTGATGGAACTCCCTACTGACAAAGGAAGAAATTCTCTCCCATTCTATTATTTAATCAGTGAATAATCTAATAGTGAAAGGAGGCCCCATTCCTCTCTTACATGATGTGCACTGGCATTAGAGGGAATAGAAAGCCTTCAGCAGAATTMGGTCTCTCAATGGGAATAGCTTCAAGCTGCCAGGCAAACTGTCAGATCTGCTTGCAAGACTTTCTAGTGTTCATGTTCATTAGTATAATTCTGATAAAGAAAACCTCTTGCAGCCAATGATGTTTCATGTAGAATGTATCAGCACAAAAGAGTGTTAACTGTGTGCTTGCATTTTGGATTTCTGTTTTCTGTGTGTATGTTACTGACAAGTTATGAGCTTGAGCAACCTATTTAAACACTGGCTCTCCTTTTTTTTTTTTTTTTTTTCCTCCTCTTCCAAGGGAATATGAGAAAAAAATTGTTTTTACTTAAAAGTCATTGAGGTCCTTGGAAGGAAGACATGTAAATATAAACCAGAACGACAATAAAAAGATGACAGTTGACCTTGAAAGGCACATCTGATCATATTTTGAAGGACATGCTATCTCACTTATTTCAAAATCACCTATAAAATCCGTCCATTTTTTTCCTTTGCTTTTTAAAATCTATACAGGATTTGATAGATTTTTTTTTTTTTTTTTTGAGTGTGAAGATCTCTCTTCAAAATGTAGTGTATTGTAAAGGAAAATTTTCTATAGAAATATTGATTCCTCACGTTTTGAAAAATCCTGAGAAATACTGATAAAAATGTGAAATTATGTGAATCACAAGTCTCTCAAATTATCTGGTTGATTATTTGCATTTAGTGTTTATTAAAGTCCTAGTTTTGTTTAAGTATGAAAGTATGAAAAAGCAAGCAAGCCTGAGAGAACAGAAAGGCATTTTCACATTAAACTGGTAGCCTCAGTGTAATGTAGAAGCTAAAACTGTGCCAGCATACTCTCTGTTTTGGATTTGACTACGTCTTGTAGTTCATACCATTGATTATTCTGACTTTGACTGTGTTAGAGCAAAGGGGAGACTCACTGYGAGCTGTGTGTGCACCTGCAACCAGATCGCTGTGCCATTCTGGAGTCTGCCAGGAATCCAGGTCACACCGTGACATTCAGTCTTCAAGGCAAAGGAGCTGATGAAACCACAGGATACGCTGGACTTTCTAAAGAATTTGTTGTGCATGTCAAGGTAAGGTGGCTGGAAAGACCTTAAGAAGACCCTTTTGAAATTTAGCCTTATAAAGCAGATTGTATTTAATTAAATCTCAGTGGATTTAGGCTGAAAGCGTGGTCCTCTTCCACGAGGTGGAGCTAAACTACAGTTTAATAGGTAGGTGTTGCTTGATAAGTTTTCCTTTACAGCTCTTCAAGGGAAAGATATGGAGATCYTGTGGCTGTGCAAATAAATTAAAACCTAGAGAAATAAAAGATGTATTCTCCAAATTTTAAGGAAAATTTCCAAGAGAAAGAAGGTATGTACATGGAGGAGAGCTGCAAGGAAGTTACTTGATTTGAAATGAATGTTTTTTAGCTTGCCCAAAGTCTTCTCAATGTTATGCTACACTGCTAGACAGTAGAAAGCAGTGAAACTGTGGGGTAGTGAAGGGCTTCCACTATTCAGGTTAGTGGCTGCACAGCATTACAGCGCATATTCCAAGGCTGAAGGTATACTTGAATTATCTGGGACTTATTTATTTACATTTTATGTATGCAAATGCACAAAAAAAAAAGTGCTTAAATCACTATAGACTAAAAATATCAAAGATAAGTGTGGAGAGATGCTGTGCTCTTGATGAAGGACTTGCTGCCTCTGATCCGAAGGGTGTGTTTCATCATGGTGCCATCATCCTGCTCAACACCAGCCTGTGCCAGGCTCTCTCGCTTAAACCTGATGGGAGCTGCAGTGGAGCGGGACGTCAGCAGCAGGAATCCTACTGGAAAGTGCATAAAGTCTGCTCTGGAGTCTGCATGTTTGAGAGCGTGAGAAATCCACAGATGTATTTGAAGATAAAAGACGGCCAGTGTAATGGAACAGTAAGCAATTCCTGTTTATATTTTCTTCTGTATTTTACTTGGGTAAATTTTTAGTGAATCTTTTTTTTTTTTTTTTTTTTTTTTTTTGTTTCTTGAACAATAATGTGATAAAAGTATTGCCCAATTTAAAATTGGTCATATCTTCTCCATCATTTGCCCAAGGAATGAAAGCAATACCGCAAGGCATGTTGTTAGATGCATTTGACAGTTGATTGTAAAATCTAATTCTATTTTTAAATTATTGAGAAAGTCGATGCGATTGAAGCCTATCTATCGCTAATGCTGGCTGTGTCAAGACCTATTTGCAGTAATACCTTTTCTATAGAAATAACTATGGTTGTACTGATGTGAACTTTTTGGAAGGATGTTGATGCTGTGAAGTGATGGTGTTTTATTCATTTTTTTAACCAATTTTACTGAACAATTCTATTTCATTTGAAATTCAACATCTGATTTTCTTCATCAACCAACAATGTAGAATTTATTATTGAAGTTACTTTAGCATTTATAAATATTCTTTGTATTTAAGAATAAAATTAARTTTGGAAAAAGATTGAGATATTCTAATTTTTAGACCCACAGTCTTCTCCAGCTGGAAATTTAAAAYTGAGAAGAAATAAATTTAATCATTACACTCAATGTTTACTAATCCTATATCTGTTTATTGATAACAATTGATAWAGTTTTGAATGTGGTAGCATGCAAACTTTTTTTTTGTGATTTAAAGTGGTATTATGTCTAAATTAATGACTGATGGCAAAAACACTAATGCACTAATGCACTAATCTTAACACTAATGTTAAGATATAAGCAGCTGAGATCTACGACAGTTGTTCCATTGACTCCAATAGATTTTGCAAAGACCAAAAGGAGAGTTTCACATGCAGCTTGTGCTTTTCTTTCTAGYAGTTATTGCATCAAAATGCATTAAACATAAAAAGTTTAAAGTATAATATATGAAAGGACTTCTATCTAAGGAATATCAAACTGGGATTACTACTAAAGTTCTAGTCCTCTTAGAAGTGTGTGGATTGAGTAAAGGCTTTTAAATTTACCCTGTAAGTACTATGAAATGCGTATTAAAAACGTTAAGAGCAGGTAGTAGCAGCAGTTATCAAAAACAGAAAAAATATAATAACATTATCTCAGGTAATACTAGCAAATAGGCATTATGTATTCATATGTATTTCCTCAGTTGTCTGTTATAGTTCTTTCACGTTCAATGCTCTCTTGACTTGAAAATTGACTACGTGAGAAACTGCTTTCAAGATATCTTAGACTTTGCTAAGTCCTAACATGAATCAGGATACTTTCATATGTGGTCTTTCACATACTCGGTTTATGTGACTGGTCTTACCTGACAACAGCAGAATAAATTGGCCCAAGATGTAGATATGCATGTATGTGTGTAATAATATAAGATATTAAGAAGAATCGAAATTTGAAATGTAATTAGAAGAAGAAAGTAGTGTTCAAGTCTTACTAAACATCCAAGTTCCCTAACCACATCTGTTCAATGATTGAATTTCATGTTTCTGTTTTGATTTCATAGGGCACTGGTGATGAATATTGTCACTTTAAAATTGAACATAATTTGGAAAGTGGATCTGTAAGTCTAGAATCAGTGAGAAACAAAGGAATATATGTTGGTCTTCTGCCGGATGGACAGGCTAAGCCAGTTATTCACACTGGAGAAAAAAATATTTTATTCTATCCACAGGTCATCAAATGTACGTGATTTCTTAATATGCTACAGTTTGCGTTTGTGATTAGTGGGGTTTTTTTTGGCAAGACTTGAAGTAAAAACATAAAAGTTAGGCTTACACAATTCACTTTGCAGGATTTTAGTTCTTTTAAGGGTGAAAAGTTTATTATACCCACACAATTTCCCCTAAGTGGCTTGTTTTTTTTAATTCTTTTTTTTTTCTTATTTTTAGTCTTTTTTTCAATAAATAATTCAGAAGAAACTTTTTTTTTTAACTGAATAAGAAAATTTTTGAGTATAAGACACTTAAAAAGTGACAAAGTAGTTGATATCTTGGGTCTGTTCTCCATTCTGGATACAGATAAGGGAAGCCTGGGAGATGCTACCTTGCAGCAAGCTATACCAGTCTTTCCTATTTTTACAAGAAAATCTGTAGACTTTAGAGAGCCTATACYTGAGAGTCATCAGGGTAATTTCATTTTTAATGGTGCAAAATATTGTGCACTTCCCTATACCCTCAAGTAGATTGTTTCTTCTGCCCTATAGTCAGATGTGAAAGCTATGGCAGTCAAATGCTCCCTCACTAGGCTGAACTATTTTAGTTGACTAGTGAGGACTGAGAAATTCCCTCTCAGCACTCTCTGGATCATGGTCACTGGATTGCCTGCTTGTCTCCTCTCCTGCACTAGTTTATTTCAAATAATTAAGTTAATATTAAGTTTTTTTCATTTGGTTAATTGTTACCAGCCAGCATTATCATGTTAAACCTACAGAGAATGCCAAAATTACAATTTTTAAATTTGTATCTTGTAGAAAATGTGACAGAGATCAAGAGAAGAAAGATTATGTGAAAAAGTAGCCATCAGTTTTAAATTCCTTTGGATGTTTTTTCAAATACAAGCAGTACAAGTTCATCTAGAATGCTTTGATCAGCTATGATCAGTGTATCATAACATACACTCTTACTATTTTGTTTTATGTCTATTTTGACTAAGAAGCACTGAAGCACTGTGAAAGCCACTGTAATGGCATCCCCACCATTCAGGGAGCAAAAATGCTTTAGTCAATGTGTCTTTGTACAAAAGAGGAAAGAATTTTCTTTTGTACTATTTGGAGGATTGGGTTTCCCATGGAAGTTAACAAAATAGTGCTATTTGATGCTGTTAAAACAAAGCTAAATGTTAGGGGTTTCCCCCAATACCTTTAACTCAGTAAAAATAAGATAAAAGGAACTAATATTTTCTGGCAGAGCAACCAAGATTTATCTGTTTGCTATTTAATATTATCACAAATGGCCTCTAGCACTTTTCTTTTCAGCATTCTCCACTTTAAGAAAGGAAATATTGGGAGAGTGGGAAGCTTATCTTGAGGAAAACTACGTTTGAGCAACTCATTTGATTCATACATCAATGTTAAATTGTTACTTAGATTTTCAAAGCAGTAAATGGATTTTTATTGGCATGCCATATTTTTTCTACTTTTCATTGCATGCTGCTAACAATGAAAGCCTATTACTAGTGGCTGTGTGGTACATAGAAAAAAGATCTTGGCATCTGTTCGGCAGAACAATTGCAAGGTCTATTATTAGTGTTTGTCATTGCATATATGAGATACTTCTGAGTGAGAAAAAGCAAGTGATTTGTAGCTAGTGACAGAGTTAGCATTTCACTGTTTTAGTTGGCCGTGAGGAGCCCATGGGAACATCTGCAGCACCCAACCGAAAGACAAAAGCTTTCAGAGAATCTGAACACCAACCAGCAAATGAGCAATCTGAACAGCAACCAACCCAGAAGGCAGGGTCCCAAAGCCCTATAACTTTTCCACCCACAGGTAAGCAGTAATCTACAAAATATTTCTTATGTAGTACTACATTATGTCTACCTTGTATGCATGTTCACAAGGAATTAGGTCAATAAGAAGTTTTTTTTTTGGTTTATTATTTAGTCAATGATCATTATATAACTGTTAAATAATTTCACAATATCATTTTCTAAGTATCCAGCCATCTAATCTATTTGCCTTTTTTCTTTCTCTTCCTGTGAGAAGATCTGTAGCCTAAATTAGGCTAATATAAGAGAGAGACCTAGCAAAAGCCCACTGAAAGAATGGAATATTTCCTTTTTATGCTATCCAGATTTATGTCAGATTCCTTTTTAGTTTCTTTTTCACTTACTGGGGAAAGAATAAGGTCTAAATATGAAGCATGCTAGCTTCATCTCTATGGTTAGTTGGGTAGGAATAATTAAAAATTGTTCCACTCATGGCTTTACTTAAGCTGTGTTAATTTCGTAAATTGTCTAAGGCAATGATTTTCCCATATCAACATATTTCTGGGAATATTCAACATCCTAGTAACTAGAGAAGCTGTGACTGAGGAGCTAAACAAGAGTCAACTAGTGATACAAATGTTAAAGAGTTGGGATAAGCAAAGTTTCTTCCTGTCCCTCATTTATTTTGTTCTTCTCAAGGATACTTTGACTTCACAACTTGAATTGTGTAATATTACCATCAAAAACAGATGGGGTATATGCAAACTACTGAGATCTGAATAGCATATAGAGATACATCCACATAGCTGAAAAAAAAATAAAGGCAAGACTATGCTGGGGTTGTCAGTATGAGAAAATAGGCAAAGTCACTAGGAGCTAGTCACAAAGGCATTCATAAGGCAAATGCTTCAACTGGGCAGCTCTTTTTTTTTTTTTTTTTTTCTTTGCCTGTTGCTCAAACTGCTATTTTGAAATGCACATAAAACCTGTGAACCATGAACACATGAAGCCAATGTGAACCAATGATAAACATAGCGAACTTAGTCCTGGGGTACATGTGAAGTAAAAGGAAAGATTTTGAAATACTAGGAGTTGAACCAAAATGCATTGCTTAAATTCAAAGGTGTGGGTTATTATTTCTAAATTACTGCTACGTGTTTATGACAATGTTTCCATTCTTAACTCAAAACACCCACTTCCAGTTTCTAATCTGGGACTTCATGTTGAATTACTGTGTCACATAGCCTTCTCAAAGTGGTGTAGGCTGTCTGCAAATAATGTGATGTGCTGAATTTAAAACTCAAGGCAACAACACACAAAAAGCAGCAACTTGATTTTAGGTTTGAATACTAAAGATGCTTTTATAGAAGCAATATCAAACATAAAATTGGTTAAGTATATAACACTGTTAGTGCGTGTGACATTTGTAAATGTAGGTTCTACTCATGCAAAATGAATAGAAATATTAAAGTTACTTTGTCTTCTGAAGAAAATGCTCATATAGTTTTAGTCGTTTTCCCTCACAATACTTTAAAAACTGACTATTGGCATCTGAGGGTGAGCCTTAATTTCTAATCAATATTGATTGAATACTCATTTATTTTTTCTTTATTCTAAGAACTAACATTCAGAAAAACATGATACTTGCAATTAATATGCAATCTAGCTCTATACTTAACATCCCAATTTAAAACAGGTTTACTCTTAGAAAGTCCAGACCATCTTTTCTGATTGGATCTGCTAACTGATCTCTGTTTTTCCACAAATAATTCTGGTTTAAGGATTAAACAAAAACTGTGCTACATCAGTAGGGGTGCAAATTCTCTATTCCTCAACACACTGCTTTCGCCCTACAAAGACCACCTCAATTAGAATACATATAAAGCACCACATTCCAGACTCAAGACTAGTCAATTGTGCTGGCCAGGACAGAAAAGAGAATTTGTTTACAGTTAGAAGAGCAGAGAAAGTTTAGGGATAAAGGACATGAAGCAAAATGCACTAAAGATTCRAACTACTAATTGTGGATTTTAAAAATCCACAATTGAGATGCAAAAGCCATCCAAAATGAATAGCTCTCCTGACAATATAAATTACTGTCATACACTCTATCAAACAGTGATAATGAAGGAATATTTTGTGATTTCCCAGGTGACATAGTACTGGCAATTTCTTCTTTGTTTGTCCCCTTCTGTAATCTTCTTTAAATTTCATTGGTGAAAACATGTCTGCATGTGCCAGTAAAATTGAAATAGGAGGTCCAAAAGCAACAACAAAGCTTATGATGCTGAGAACAACTTTGTGGTTCAGTATTAACAGATTGTCTCTGAGGAGTAATTTCCATACCCTGCATGCTCCTTTCTTGTGTGTCTGAAATACTGTTAATTTTTATTAGTTGCTATTAATTTTTATTTTAGTGCAAAATAATAAAGAAATAAGATGTTTAATTTCCATTTGATTTACATTGGAAATAATGTTACCAAAGAACCATTTAGGTTACTGCACAAGATTCTGCTCTGGACACTATTTTCACTGACTGTTATTTCAAGACTGTCATTCAATCATATGACCTCTTAGAACTCTTAGATTACTTTCATATTGTTTTAGATTTGGGATAAGTAAAGTCAGAAATGATTTTTTTTATGAGGCTATGTAGAGGGTTGTAACTTCTCCATCATTCTCATCAGATTTATCAGAATGAATATTTGTCACTATGGATTTACATCATTGTGCCCCGAAGTGTATAAACTCCCATGACTAATTCAGGGTAACCATCAAATCCTCTTTTCAAACTGGAATATTTTTAGCATGTCAATGACACTGATTTTCATGTGTAAGAAGAGACAGTATATTATGTGGCAAAAAAACATTTCAAGCCTCAGAAGAATATAGTAATTATTTTCACTAGGTAGGCAGAGCTCTTTGCTTGCAGGAGCTACTTTGGTTAGCAACTGCCAGAGTATGGAATTCTTTTAATTAGAATGAAGGATGCAGAGCAGCTCTTGATTCTTTATGCTTTTAATAGCATATTTCATGATTATTTGAATCTGTTTACTGGGGAATACTTGTGAGTCACATCTTCTACCTAAACAAGTAAGGTGTGGTGTTAGATAGCTGGAAAGAGCTCTGGCTCTCTGAGTTACAAGTGAAAACAATGGAGGGCTTCAATTATGAGAAGTTAAACTCATCTAAGATGTTAAAATTGTCATTTTTTTTTCTAAAATGGTTGCTTTGTTACAATAAACACTTGAAAATTTGACAAATGTATTTTTAGAGTTGTGCTATACCCCATAATGCGTTTTTTTTTTTTAATTTATTTCTCTTAGCATTTTAACGAAGCAAAGTTAAAAAGCAGAGGATTCTGATAGTAAGTTATCTTGTCCACATGGAAGTATGCTGATGCATTGGGGAGTTCTTGAACAAACCAGAATCATTGGTTTTTATGAATTCTGTGATATCTTAAGTGAATTCTCTTACGTATTTGGAGCCTCTGGCCTCCAAGAGTTTGAAAGCCAATTAATGGATGAGGGATGTGCTAAGAGAAACAAAAGAAAATTAATCCACAGTGCAGATTATATTCATTACAATTGGCATATTAAGAAGTATCTTTGCAGCCACATGAAAAGGCTTTGTGAGGGGAAATTCAGAAACCTCTGCAGTAGATAGCATATTAGACAACGTGTTTGTGCATCTCTTCAAACCTAATGCTTGGAGTATAAATTCCTAGGGACAAGGATTCCCTCTTCCTAGATATGTGGAAAGGCTTCATGAATAGTGGTAGTGTTTTTAAAAAGGTGTTCTATAAATCTGCCTTATGTTAGCTACATTTGGATTAAAATACTCAAAATTACTTTCCTTTATGCTAAGAGAGTCTTTTTTATATATACACTTTATATTGATGGGAGTTATTTGAGGTCTCTGTGAATATTTTTTTTCTCTGAAAGGTAGATGAAAGATCAATATATTCTATTCTGAAGCAAAATATGTGTTTCAAAAACTACATTTGCTTAGTACTCTAATTTGTGAAATTTACTCATAAAGTGTGCTCTACTGTTATTATGTCATTTATTCAGAACTTTCTTTAGTCCAAATACAGGCACTGAATGCTTGCATGTTGATAGGCAGGGATATCTTTTTCTGAATATTTTACAATATTTAATTAATATTTAATTTGAAGAAAATTTCTTGAATTACTTTTTTCATTCAAAATAAATTTGTTCTCCAAATGCTGATTCTGTTAAGCAATGTTTCAGCATAAGACATCAAGTAGTATTTATGGGTAGTTCTTTTGATTTTAAATCTTAGGGCAAGGAAGCAGATGTGTTTCATGGCCATGGCTGTTCATACTAGCAACTTAAAAAAAGAAAGAATAACCTGATGATAGTATATGTGAGAGAGGCATGTTCTTTTCCAGTTGCATCTTGTAACTCAACTAATCAGAACATTTTGGTCTAGACAAGAAGCATAAATCAATTTTTTAGACTACCTCRCTTGCCATAAAAAATACAATCCTCTCTCTGTTATGTTCTCCTGTGTGCTGGCGTTACAACAGCAACTGGCAGTTTCACGTCGATTTTGATCTCCYGGTAATGTTCTGTATTTCACAGAGGAAATGAGAAATCCCCAAGGTGCTGAGTGTCCCCTTCCTTCGGATGATGAATGGAAAGTGTCAGTGCTGACGGGAAATTCAGGAACTCAAGCAAGTGTCATTCTCTGGATATATGGAGACAGAGGAGTAGCTGGACCAATAACTCTTGTCAAGGACAACAGAGAGCAGATGTTTCTTTCCAGGCAGGAGAATGAATTTCAGGTAGCTAATGAAGGCTAAGAACATTATTTTACTATGTACCTTTCCAAAGATTGTTCTGTCATGTGAAAAGAAGAAATATTTTTCTCTTATGTTTACTGCATAAAATAAATTGCTGTATAGTCTCYATGAATACTGCGTTAAATCTAGCTTGTGCATATAGTTAGCAATAGAAAAAAATGTTCTTATTTTATATCTTCTTTTCCTCATTCAGTAGCCAAATCAGGACAACTTCAGAAATAAATTGCTTTCTTGAAGGTATCTGATTTTAACTAGCTTTAAAAACTATCCACTCCTGAAATATTTTATCTAGTGTAATAATCCAATATTCCGGTATATAGTTTTCAAAGCATATTAGAAAATGGATACCCTGGAACTAGTTCAGTTATGAAAGATAGAGCTTGGCCATTTTTCAGACACCATAGTACAAATAGCTGGAATTCCGGAAATTTTATATATGGGATTACTAAGAAGACAGTAGCCCGTGCATTATCTTGAAAACATAGAGTTYTGCAATTTTTTGAAAACATCCCATCTACGTTGCAAATAAAATTATACATAGATAGGCAGAGAGGAAATTACCAAAAGGCTAAAATTTCTGCTTTGTTCAAAGGTTTCTRTGTAAAATGCATGTGTTCTGTTGCTGTCTTCAGTTTAAGCAGCAGTGATACTTTGCACATTTTGCACATTTCTTTTCAGTACTTACTCTGCTAATACAATCTTGGTGTAAACCAAGATCATTTTTGTTGCTTATAAAAATATTCATTTGTATGAATGAGGCACAGGCAGCAAGATAGCAAGCTGTAAAGTTCATTTTTAAGCACGTATACTCTATGTGATCATCCACTGGGAATCCAGGTCTCTGAGTTAGTGAATAAATCATAAGCACTTTTGAATAATGGCATGTTTGCAATGTTAATCTATATGTTCTTGAAGATATAGACCAATTTCTCTTCTCTAACAAAGCTATTGCCTGTTAGAGCTGTGCACTCTAGATATYGATCTTGTGAGGGAACAGAATCTTTCCATCAGCTGGGGCTACTACTATGATTCTTTACATCACACCATGCTATTGCTTTCAGGCATGACAAAACAAATGTCACCAAAGTACTTTTCCCTCTTTAGCCTGCAGTAGATAGAATCACAAAGAAAAAGTCTATGAGTAAGATGTCTTTTTTTTCCTATTTTTTTTTCTCTTTAAGCACTATCCTCTTCTTGTTTACCAGGATAAGTGTACATTAAAATTAGTCACTTTTTAAAATTACAGCTACTTTTTAACATTTGAATCTTTGCAAATTTGATACTTTTGATGCATTTTCATTGATATTTCCTAGAGAAAAAGATATCAAATTTTGTTTTTAAAGTATTCAGCTTTGCTATACCTATAGTTTCTGGTATTGTTAGGAGGATGATAATACACCCTTTACCATAAGGATTCTTCCCTTGGCCAGATAAGGAAAATTTTGGGCAGAAGGTACTCTTCGTGTTCTGACAAGTCCAGATTTTGTGTTGAAACTTGAAATGACCACATATGCCAAAAGATCTAAGGAGGAATTAATTAGAATAAGCAGAAAACATGACAGCAATACATATTCACTGAACACCAATACTGTGAATGAAAAGATGATGTCTCATATTACTTCAGAGGTGGAGGAATGTATTTGCAATATGTGGCAAATGCCAGCAGTAATAGTTTTTTTTCAGGCAGCCTTGTGGTACACCATTACTTTACTACTGCTTCGATCCAAAAGACTCCTTTTTAGCGTTAGTAAGAATACTTGTAGAGAAAGATATAAAGTAGCATGAGCAAAAGTAACCAAATCTGATTCCACAGAACACAATTATTTTCTCAGACCAAGGGAAAGGACAAGAAGATTAACATCACATTAATTTTGCAAGCCTCCAGGTATTGTTTAWTTTGTTAATGATAGTCAAGTTGATGCCACATCTGTGCCAATACAAATACAGGTGTGAATTCCACAGATTCTTCTAAAACAACTGTTGTGGGCTATGGAGTGCACTTTAGGATAAAAACAAGTGAAAATTGGATTTTTGTTTTAGAAATCTGTGCATAAAGCAGGGTGATTTTATACTTATAACATGAAAACTTATTATACCAAAAGCACTAATGGTGGGTAAAAGTTGATGAAAGCAGAGAGGAAATTTTTACCTTTGAAAAGAGAAGACGGCTTTTTATTAATGAAGATAAAAGACCATGTGGATAATACACTTGTAAATGTTTCCAAGAGAAAGGCAATAAAATAATTTTTGTACAATTTCAATAGATTGCTTGATCATAAACCATGGAGTGGAATCGGCCGTTAGCAACCTTTTACTAACATCACTTTTGAGAAATAATATGATAATGCATCTACTTTTCCTTTCCTAGCAGTCCATTACAATGACCCAAAATGATTTATGTTCAGTTTAAATAACAGTTAAATTTCAAACAAACTCAGATAAGTGGGATGGAATATAGTTGTATAGTGTAAAGATTTTGTGAGTAGGAGCACATATATGCTTGAAAGTGCAGTTTGTAAGGTGCAAAATATACACAGAAACCTTAAGATAGTATCAATGACTTTCAGCCTGTTTTGAGAGTTTGTTTTTTCAGTCTCCAAAAGTTTTATATCTTCCTATGCTGTGACATACGTGGATTTAAGGTCATGTTGTGGTTTTGCATTATGAAAGATTTGTGACTTGTAGTTTTGTGARTTTACTCTTATGAAGGATTCTTGCTAACTTTATTTATTTTTTTTGTCTGTACAAACTTTGAAGACTATTTCTTGTAAGAATCTTGATTCCCTTCTAGCTGAAATCTTTTAAAGCTGTAACTCAGGAAGAAATGTGTTTGATTTTGAACAGTTTCAACCATATATTTCAAAATCTCCTAATCAAACATTGTACATTCTTCCTGTATCCTCAGATATTGTAATGGTTCAGAGAAATCTGGAAACAACTGCAAAAATAAGCATACAGTTTTATATGTCTTATTTTCGTATGTGGTGTACCTATACTTTTTTCTAGTAGTACGATCCAATTTGAAAGAATGTCAAAATGCAAAAAAAATAGGATAAATGAGTTCTGTACATACATGAGAACTGGATTTTCGACTTCTTTCATATGTGATAATTGAAAATAAAGAAATGAAAAGTTTAGGATTTTTTGCAAGGTGTTATCAAGGCTTTAGCAGTTTTAGGCATAGAATACACAGGCTTGTGCTTGTTGTTAAGATGATGCTTCAAAGTATCAGGGAGACTGAAATGCCTTTTTTTCATGAATAGCTTTAATGATAGTTTGCATTGCAATACCATGCATTATTCAGCCTGAATCCTCTATCTCACAAGCTTAAAGATACCTGTTTTTGTCATAATTTTATGTTGTGTTGATCTGTATTTAATTCAGATTAAAATAAAAAGCATTGGAGATATCTACAAAATAAGAATTGAACATGAGCAAGCAAGTGACCATTTGGAGTGGAACTTACAAAGGGTGAGATTTTGATGATGATCTTTTTTTCTACTTTATTAATTTATATATGAACTAACAACCTGTATCTTTATGAAGCTTCATCTTGAAAAAATGAAATGGATAATCAAGAAAATGCTGATTATGAGACATTCTTAGCTCTTTCTCTTCTCCAGTTCTTTTAAAGGTGACAAAAGCACAGATACAAAATCATTGATACAAAGTCAGTTCCCTGAAAGGTGTAATTATATCATTTTTTTTGCAACTAGTCCTAACTCATGTGGTTTGCAGATGCCAGTTTCAGTGTTTCTTCTTCTATCCGTTAGGGAGACCCTAAGTATAGGTTCTGGCTATGAAAGATTGAAAATGGTGGAGCAGCAATTACCTGTGAAAAGTGTACAAAGTTTATATGAAGTTTTGTGATGGGTGGTCTGGTGATTAGATTGCCCAAATACATCTCATAATTGCAGCCATTTTTATAGAAAAAGAAACTGTGGTAATATTCATTTAATTAATTCTTCTTTTCTGTTTCTGTATTCTCATTATTTTTTCTCATGACATTTTAACATGCTTGATTAGGTTAACGTTAACCCAGACCTCAAAGTATTTTTTTTTCTTTTAGAATTGACAAAAAGAAGTTGTGATTTGTTTCTTACCTTGGATCTTTGAAACACAGAAGCTTATTCTTTGTTTTGCCATTCAGCTTATACAGCCTGATTTTGACAACCATATTTGCACACAGTAACAGATCTTGACATTAACTCAATGGCCTTAATGGTCAAGAAATCAAAACAGAATGGAAGTTTAAACATTTCAGTTCACTTGAATGATTGTAGGAATGATTGCAGGAATTTTCTTTCCTSTTTGTTTCAGAAAATTTCTCTCACATCTTGGTCCAAATTTCATGTAACTCTGGAATTTCAAAGATTTCCCTTCATATGAATGAATAAATTAACCTAAAAGCTGAGTTTTCAAACAAAACACTTAAGAATTTGCTATTGTTATGAATCATCAGGGAGAGCCCAACTAATAAATACTCAAAGTTGGAGCCTTGTATGTTCAATTAGAGATTAAGAAACACTGCTGCAGAAGTATTTCATGTTTGAATAAATACATGGTTTTGTGATGAAAGAAGTGTTTGTTCATTTTACATAAAATAATACTATATTGGAAAAGTGAGATAAAGGTATATATTGTCCTAGTTATCACAGTTTTAGAATTTGAGTGCAAATACTTGTTTTCATAATTTTGGTCACCAAGCTTGTGCATTCCATACAAACATTCAAAACAGAAGTGCAGAGAAATAAGATTTTGGCATTGATTTCTTTTGTTAGAGGAGACCTATGGAAAAAATATAGTAATTGCTGCTATAATTCAAAATCAATAATAACTTATCTCCAAAGGGGGATAAAAACTGTTTCTCTAACATTAGGAAACATTTTCATCCTATTGTCTTTTTAACATAAAAATGTGTCAATGTTTCCACTTCTTCCAGAAAATCACTTTTCAGTCTTCAGGACTTCATTTCTTTTCAATCTTCAGTACTTCAGTGTTGTATAGAGATGAGCTATGGAAAGAAATCAGACAGAACACCAAATTACAATTTCAAGTTTCCTTCTTCTAAAAAGAAGATTTTAAAGTCTGTGACATGTTCAAAGAATAGAGGTTGACAGTTTCAACTGGGATACCACAGATGTGGTTAAAGAGCCTCTCCAGTGATGAGTCAAATAATAGAAGTAACCAAAAAAAAAAAAGAAAGTATCAATACAGATCATTTAATTTGTTTCAGAAATAGAAAAAGAGATTTAGAAAACTATTTCTGAGTGCTGGGAAGCAAACAAGAACAAACAAAATACCAGAAACAGTGAACTGGGTAACAGTTAAATTGCCTCTTCCCTAGGTGATGCTGCAACATCTGAAGAGCAAGAAAATATTGAATTTTCCAGCAAGCACATGGTTGTCAAGGACTTGTGATAATGGAGATCAAATCTGTGAACTTCCAGTTGTGGAAGATGGAAAGCCTGTGTATCCAAGTATGCACATAGTTTGCAGCTGCACAGTTGCATATATATTGCTTACTAGGTTTTCAGTACTAGTGTCATCTGAATTATATTGCTTGTGCTGTATATTTGTAAAATGTGTGTGTGTTCCTAGAGGTCTTGAAAGTGGACATTTAGACTGACTTTTGAAGAATATATTCCTGCAAATTCACTGCAAATCAGATTTAGCAGCATTGTTTCCATTAAACTTAAAATGATTAGCATGAATGAAATAAGTTGTCATGAATGAATTGTAGTTGCATATAACTTTTGTTTTCTTCTCTTGGCAATTCTTGGAAGTTGTTTTATACCATGTTTATGTCTACACTGGCCACTTGGAGCAAGCTGATACGGATTCAGCAGTTTGGTTATGTATCTATGGAAAAAGAGGAGACACTGGTCTAAGACCTCTGCGTAAATCTGATACACCAGTGAAGTTTCGGAGAGGAATGGTAAGTCGGAAAGGATTTGCAGCTTTTACATTGTCTTAACAGGCTCCTAGCAATAACTGTTACAGAARTATAGGAAAGTAATATTTAAGACTAAGGAAAATTAGCTTCAACTAATCCAGAAATGACTGCTGACCAGAATAAGTCAAAAAGAAGGCACCAAAAAGGAAAAGAATGCTATGAAGAAGCATCCTAAGATGATAAGAGCTAACTGTGAATATAAAAACATTTACTGTTAAGGTATAATGAGTTATAACTGTCTACAGCTCTCTTCCCTCTCCTGCCTCTCCTCTCTCCTCCTCTCTTCTCTCCTCTCCTCCTCACTCCTCCTCGCTCCTCTCCTCTTCTTGAAAGCATGATCCAGCCTCTTGCATTTAGAGAGTGAAAGCTATATGCTTTGTAATTTAACAAAATTTTGCCAACCTGACCAGCTTCATGATTCTATTAAAATAATTTGTGTTAAGTGTAATGCATAACAAAGACATACAAGCATGTCAGATTTCAGTTTCTTAAGGAAAATTGTACTCTGATTTTAGTTACATTTTCTCATTTATTCCAATACATAATCAAAAGACATTTCATTTTGGATCCAGCACTTTTGATACAGGCCAGGTATCATTAACGATGTTCTTTTTTTTTTTTTTTTTGACCATTGTGAGAGATAGATCAGACTGTTAAAATACTGCAGTTCCTGGACCTTCTTAATGTTGACAAATTATGGACCAATGTCTCGACTGTTCTAGGTCAGTACTTTTGAACTGGGAGCTGTTTCTCTTGGAAAGCTGCAGAAGGTGCTGTTGCGCTGTGAGGCTAATGCGAAGTCGCAGTGTTGGTTCTGTGATAAAGTCATTGTCCGGGAAGAYGAGAAGAATTTGGAATATGTTTTCTGTTGTGAAAGGTAGTACAAAGCATTCCATACAACTAACTATAAGATATAAAGGATATCTTAGGTGTATCCCTAGGGTTTATATCTTTTCAATATTTGCATTATACTGATAATGTTCTAAATATGATTTTATGGAAAAGATAAAGACAAATTTGACTAGTTTTATAATGTCCATAGAATTTGGTGCTCCAGAATAAGTTGCTTGAGTTAGTAGTGGTCATATGACCTGTATCAAAGGTTAAAATGCTTACATTGTGACATTACTAGTGTGTACAATGTAGCTCTATAACATATAGCGTGGTGCTATAGGGTGAATTATTCTAAAGGAGAAGATTGCTACCTTTTCTAAAAATAAAATTAAAAAAAAATAATACATATATATGGTTAGTTTCTTGCCAGGAAGTTTGACAGTCGTTCAGGCAAGCTGGCTATCTTGAGCAAGAAAAGTCAATACTGTTATCACATTTATCCTCTAGTGGAGGACACAGCTTAGAAAGAGTGCATAACAGGGCACTGTACTGTATTAATTCTGTGATAATTAATACACTAGATGATGATCAACAAGAATTATTCAGTGACACAGACTGTGAAGAAGAAATGGGGAAATAAGTTCTTTTCATTGATATCTTATGCCACTGAAAAAGGTTAAAATAATTTGGGAAGGATAAGCAGCTTTCATAGGACCCAAAATGTAAAGGTAAAATATCGTGTTCTACTTCAAGGAGAGTAGAAAAATTTCTTCAGAAATCTAATATCTTGATCTTTAGCTTTATGTTTTTAATTTTACATTGATATTTTCTGATCCAGTGAAAAAACCAAAATTTTTTATCATTTATCCTAGAAAATTTCAACATTTTATCTGACTTAAAAGAAATCTAGTGTTAGTTCCAGAGAATCCAAATACTCTGACTAGATTTCAATTCAACAGACTGATATTTTTCAGCGTTTCTGGATGCAGAATATATTTGCATAATAAGGCTTTAGAAGAAGAGTGATATAAATAAGTTGTCTAGTAAGACAACATTTATTTCTTAAGACTTACTTATGTTCTCTTATGAATGAGCCTGTTAATGTTTTTAAGACAAAAAATACGGTATGTACACAAATTCTGTCAATATTTATGTGATCTAACTTGCACGTGCATATGTATTTTCACTGATCTAGGATTTCTTAGCGTATGAAGATTTAGCTACAATATTGTAATTCACAGCATTAAGTTGAGTGTTTTTTACAGTAATTTTGATCTGAGAAGTCTCTCCTTTAAAATATGGAAGGAAGAGAATATGTTTATTGAAAAAGGACTACCAGAAAGCAATCCTGTTCTCTCTCATCCTGAGGATGTCATTGCTAATAATTTCTGGTTGTATTCTGAACCTGTTCCCTTTGGGGTAGATCACTTCTCTCTTTTGCCGGGTCCATCCTACGCTTTGGTGCATACTTTTCATGCAGTGCTGGTGGGGAATGGCCAAAATGAAGCACCTTGAGACCAAATTCTGGAACCATCTTGGCTTCGGAAAGGGAACACTTGTGCCTGAACTATCCTGCAGTAGTAGTCTAAGAGACACAGGCTATTTTGTACCTTATATTTTGCACCTGAAAAGCAGAACCTGATGTCTGAAGGTGGAGGGTGGAGTAAGGAGACCTTGTCAGGACAGATGGAAAAGTTATGTAAGTCAGTGCTGGACACTGAATGTAACCAAAATTTCTCTTATTTTGTACTGTTCAGTCTTAATACTCTGCCCCTGTTTTTAAGGGGAAATAGGAAGGACAGAATTAGGTTTCATCTTTGTTTTTCTCTCTGAAATTTGAAGTTAAGAAATAGAGCAAAGATACATATAAACTAGATACCAACAAAAKGGCATTCAATTCATGAATATGGTAGTGACACATGCTTATGCTTATGCATAGTTATGTTTATACAACTCTTCGATTTGTACTAATAAAATGCTTTTGTTGGATCAGATTCTTAATTTGTGCTTTAACAATTTTTCTAACAATATACTAGGGCTGTTAGAGTTTCTTTGCTATTATACATATTTAATATGAAAATAAGATGTAGAACATTCCAATATATGGTAATATGGAGGAGTACAAATTAATTCCCACCTGCTTTATTATTTTCTGTCCTATTCTTAGATGGCTTCCATTTATGTCTGAAGGTGTAATTCATTCAGAAATTGAGCTGTACCCTCAAGGTAAGAATTATTGTTACATTAAGTCAAATCAGTAAATTTTATTTTTTTTCTCTGATGAAATCTGAGCTGAATTTATGCCTTCCAACACATGAGGTAAACCTTTTTTCTGTTTSCTTTTTACATTTCTGAGTCAATATACTTTGTGTTTGCATTGTACAGGTAAGACCTAGGGAGAAAATATATAAGGAAATGTTAGTATTACAGAATGACACTTCACATCTTTCCTCAAACCTTTTCTTTGATGTTAAAGAATAGTTCCTTTATTAACTACAGTTTCTTTGTTTGTTTGTTTCAGAATTTCAAACAAACCAACAGTTGAAAATGCAAGAAGAAGCAAATGGTAGATACTGCAAAAATTTTATTTCTTTAGGGCTTTCTCTTTCAGAACTGACTGCTTTACACATTTATTGCCATTTGTATTTATTTTAAAAATACTAATTACAGCATGTTACTTGAATATTTCAGTAAACTTCAAACTTCATATTTTAATTTAAACAATAAATCACTTTATTTAAGCTTTCTTCTTAATCTGTTGTTTTACTTTCCAACCATGTTTTCTCCTTTTTCTTGGAAATTCATAGTTTTTTTTTCTCATAATTATTGGTTATTTATCTTGATTTCAATTTTTAGTTAAAAAATTATATCATAATMCTTTCTCTCAAGTGATATATATATATATTAGTTCTTACCATTAATTTTTCATTTTCCAATTTACCTGTGATTTCACGTTTGTTCATCTTGATTTTTCTGCCCTGGCAACCAGTAAAAATTAAATTACRTATCTTACTAATATATAATATTTTCTTGGCTGTTAGGAGTGCTTTATTCAATAGGTAGAGCAATAATTCAGAGGCTATCAGGAGGAAGCTCAGATATCTTTATTCTTAATTTATTGTATCAAGCCAGATAACCACTGAGATTCCAAAACTTGGTTTTAAACTGTGTGCTCATAGGAAGTTGCTAATTATAAACTTTGTATCCAATTATTTTACAAATGATATTCAAATCTCATTCTATTCTTGTAAACTTTATTTTGAATGACAAGTACCTTTGCCCTCGCTCCTTTCTCTACCTCTTCCAAAGCATTCATTTCCTGTCTGTTTGTCAGTCTCTGTGATATGACTGTTCTGGCAAAGAGAAATCCTCCTCTATATTGTTCCAATGAGCCTGGTTAGTCCCTTTTTCATTTACACATCTGGAACTCTACTTTGCATCATTTTAGCTCTTCCTGCCTGGATATGCCACAGCAGGTAAAAGTTGCCCCATAAACCTAAAAAAGAATGACAAAGACAGAGAGAGAAAGAGAGAGAGAGAGAGAAAGAGAGAGAGAGAGAGAAAGAGAGAGAGAGAGAGAGAGAAACAGAGAGAGAAACAGAGAAACTAAGTGCATGCCAGTATTCATCTGGCTTTTCTTCAGTGGAGATCATTTAGTCCTTTCAATGAGCATTTTGATCACAGCACTCTTGTCTTGACCTTAGGAGAACGAAAAAATATAAATATAAAAATATAAAAAATATAAAATTATATCTGAATTGTTTGCAAAATAGAATTCTCTTCTGGTCAGTAGAACTTTCTAGTCTAGTGTATCTGATGTTCTAGAAACATCCATATTTATAGAATATCTTCTGAGGTACATTACCATTTTTCTGATATTCCAGAGGCCRCTCTTTGTGTTAGATTGCATCTTTCTCCATGTATGCCAACTGAATATCACATAATTACAACTTTTTTTTCCCTCTGCTCTTTTCTCTTGTAGATATGTAGACTTCTAGTTATTAAGGAAGTATTGATCTTTCACCATTCATCCACAATGAATACTAGCTTTCTATGGCAAAGTGAATAAGACCAATGTGTTGCTATTAGTTAGTGTTCTACTTTCTGTTGGAAGTGTGCARAAATGCCATGAGGATTTTTTGCGTCAAGGGGGAACTTTGAGATCCTTCTCCTATTCCYATGTTGTCCTTCAAACACAAACCTTTCTGTTTTCAGAAGAAAAAATAAACAAATCAGTAGAGGAATGAAAAAAAATATATATTTTTATCAGGTTCTTGGAGAGCTTTGGCTCTCTCTTTAGCCTGAAAATTGTATTTTGCATGCAAAATAGTTAGCAAACACAGCCTTTGAAGACAAGAGTACCAACTCTGTGGTTTTAAACCTGCATTAATTAAAAGAAAAGCCTTGGAGAGGCTAATATAGAATAGAAAAGTCTATCCAAACCACTATACAGTAGGCAATGTACAAGCCAAGCAAAAATACATTCTGGCTGTTTTAAAACAAATATCTGTTTCCCAAAGAATTTTGAGTGTTTCATTGGACTGGAGGAATGGGTGCCTTATTTTATTCTTTGTACCATTCTTCATGAGTCTTTACCTGAGCATCGTTTTCTAGCCAAATGGTCCCAAGTAAGTTAGTTTAAAATATGTATATATTGTAGGGAAACAGAAGCAGCATTTTTTTTTTTTTTCCGGTAACTCTTCTCCCTTGTGGGGCAGGATTAAYTGTATTTGTTATTGACTTTGTCTTCATCTTCTGCTGTTCTACTATTTTAATTTATACTGATCTTTACATAACTTGTCAGTAGAGATCCTTCATCAAGAAAAAGTGTCTACGGACAAAGCCATAAGGGTGGAAATCAAGAGCCAACCAGACCTCAAATATTTGGAAAACAGGASATCAAACTTTTAGCACCCCTAGTCCTAGAACTAGTCCTATTTGTCCTAGTGGGGCAAATTTTTAAGAGACAATGAAGCTGACCCCAAATAAATACTTTTGTCAAACAGTAGATWTAGTTCACCTGGGCATGACTAGACAGCTTTCTATATGCATGCAATCCCAGCTTTTCAGATGGACAAACGCATCTTCAAATTATGAATAGCTCTTTTTTTTTTAATTGAGATTTTTATTAATTTGCTATCAGCTATTGAAATAATATATATGCATTTTATGGGAACAGAAATGACATTTTAGTGTCAGGGAAGCTTTGTATAAATTGAATCTCTTAAGATTTTTCTTTCAGTGTCAGAATTTTCTCCATCATCATTTTTTTTCAYGACAATCTCAGTATCAAGCCTCCATCTAAGCAAATAGAGCTCTTGTGGACATGACATAATAACATTAATGCAATATTAATTCTCTAAAATGAAGAGAAATTTCACTTAGTTGTGTTTTTCTGATTTCATTTCYTGTTCCATTTCTGTTTTAGAGCTGTAAATAACCCAAAATATGAAGGATAGATTTTTTTTATTATTTTTGATGTTTCTAGGAATGTCACAGATTCACACAGATTCACAGAATATTTAAGGTTGGAAGGGACCTCTAGAGATCATCTAGTCCAACCTTCCTGCTCAAGCAGGSACACCTASAGCATGTGGCACAGGGTGGCATCCAGGCGGGTTTTGAAGACCTCCAGAGTAGGAGACTCCACAACCTCCCTGGGCAGCCTGTTCCACTGCTCTGTYACCCTMACAGTAAAGAAGTTGCTCCTCACCTGGAGAYGGAACTTCYTRTGCTYCAGCTTGTGGCCATTACCCCTCGTCCTATCGCTGGCCACCAGTGAGAACAGCYTGTCCCCTTCCTCCCTGCATTCTCCCTTCCTGAACTTATACATATTAATCAKATCCCCTCTGAGMYGTCTCTTCTCCAGAGAAAACAGGCCCAGCTCACTCAGCCTCTCTTCATACGWGAGATGTTCCATTCCCTTAATCATCCTGTCACCAGGGATGTCACCAGGGCCTGTGCTCATTTTTCCTGCTTTACAGGTTTAGGAGGTTTGCAGGATAATAAAGTTATGCTCTRTCTAGGATGAATTTGGAAGATTTAGTGTTTAGCCAGTCTTACGTGGCCTCTGCCAGCACTGTTACTTTTTAGGTACACAATAGCTGCAGTTTCAAGGCTAAACAATGCCTTTATTTCTGAATAAGTTGCTGTGTCTCAGTTACAGCGATAAACAGGTTTTGATTTGATTTTTATTTTTCAGAAGGAAACTGGAAGATTACTGTGGTCACCGGAGATTTTGAAGCAGCTGGAACAACAGCAACAGTGTCCCTTTATGCTTATGGAGAAAACAAAGCTTCTGGTCCTATTATTTTGGGGTCTGGGAAACACCAGCTGTTTAATCCCAACAGTGCTGATACTTTTAAGGTATAGTATGGCTGCTAAAAACACTGCAGAATATAAGGCATATGCAAAATAGCTTTTCTCAAAAGTGGGTAATTGTAATAATATACAAAACTAAAAACAATATGAGCGTAAAAGGATTTGGATTTTCTTTCACTTCATGAAATATTTCAGAGGGAGTGCTAGAATTCTATGACTGTATTTTGAATTAGCAAAAGTATTCAGAATTACACAAAAGCAAACATGTCTTTCAGAATCAGCCTTATATGGCTGAGGTTCTAGAAAATAAAATTTCTTTTTCTCTCTTCTTTCCTCTGCTGGTACTAGTTAGATAGTCCTWGCTATGACCTGGATGTATATGGATTTTTCTAAGTGTCTGTTCACCACTGTGTACTCTTCCATGGGCTTCCAGAGGTATCACTGAAGCACTTTGCCCTGAGAACCTGTTCCTTGAGCAGGTAGGAGGAAAAGAGAAGGGAGAGTTACTAGAATCAAATCAGTCCTTTTTGGCGAGCTCAGGGGATCCAGRCCATTACCTGAGAAGTGCTTCAGAAGCATGGTATTTCCCAGCACTTCTGCTAGCTCCTTTAAGTTTCTTCAATTCTTATAGCTCCTTAGGATTGTTGCAATCATTGCAGCTAAAGTATGTAATTTAGAATCAAATTATTCATATATAATAAGCAGATGATGGAGAATTACTGACAAATTTGACAGAGAAACTTTCTTTGCATTTTTTATTTTAGCTTTCCAGTTTGAAGTATAAACTTATCAATGAAATTTCATGAAGTGCACCTTATGATTTATTGCATCACATGATGAATTTATAYGTAGAAACTTATTAGTCTTTTTTTTACTTTGATTTCTTTCAGTTTAAATAAAATCTTCAGCTGTTTTAAATAATCTATGCATTAATAATTGACACTCTTCTCTTTAGATACTGCCTTGTTAGAATTTGTCATGTTTTTCACTGCACATCTTTCATTCCTGTATCCTCCATCCATATTCATTATTTCATCAGTCAAAACTAAGATGTCTAAAATAAAATGAGAAGCAGTGGGAGAAAAAAAATCATGTTCTAAAAATAGGTTGAAACAAAACCATTTTCATGTTTTTCCTCTCATTGTCAAAATAAAAGTCTTTAATGAGCTCAGTGAGATTTTTTTCCGAAGTGAGATTACAAAAGTGACCACAAGCACCAACATGACTTTTTTACAGCCTTTTATGTCCAAAAACAGTTGGACAAAACATTGAGCAACCCAGGCTTTTCAATAGATACGCCCGAGGCAGCCTAAAATGGTTATCACATTGACTTCAACTCTACTTGAAACTGTCCATCTCTCTGCTAAGGATATCCAATAACCACATGAACCTCATTCCTCACAGAGATAAATGGAAAAAGTATGTAAAACTATCTCTACAAAACTATAGGCTATGCAATAAGCAAAATTTAGCCAGTCCCAATAAAAACATGTAAAAAGACCTAAGGTTCATAGGAAACMTTGGAGGAAAAAGCAAATTAACTTATCTTCAAGAAATTAGAGTGAATGGATATTGTACTACTTGTTCTGTAATTCTTAGCATGGAGTACTATCAATTTTTTTCTTGTTATGTAGGAACSCCCTGTGAGAATTTTAGGTCCCTTTACTCAATTTCAGGTTTACTTTTTCAGCTATTTGTTGAAGTCCAAAATGGAAATATTGGAAATATAATTGAAATATAATTGAAATATTAACATATAATGGGAAACAAAACAAGAAATATCCTGTATCTCTCTTGGGTCTCTCCTTGTATCCCTTTATGATGTCTGTGTAGCCTCCCTTAAGCTTTGATTTTTTTTTTTTTTTTTTGATATTGTCTGACTTCACTGTCCTTTATTATGATTATGCTTGTATGCTGTATGCTTCAGATAAAATGATTTTCACTGGGCAGTATAGGGCATTTCTTACTATGAGGCATGTTGAAWCTGTTTCTCAACCCAGAGATAATTGTTAATGTTATTGAATACCACARATACACGGAAAAGTTGAAGTTAGAAGGAATGTCTGGAGATTGTCTAGTCTAAACCTCCTGCTCAAAGCTGAGCCCTCTAGAGAAAGTTGTTGAGGACATTGTCCAATTAATTATGAATATATCTCAAGATATTATCCAAGCTCTCTGGGCAACATGTTCCACTATTTGACAATTTTCATCAAAAAAAAAAAAAAGTAATGATGTTTAAGTAGAATGTCTTATATTTCAATTTGTATGCATTGCTTCTTGTCCATTCAATGGATACCAATGAAAAGCATCCTGCTCTATCTTTAGTCACCCCCCTTGTCCCGATCTGGTATTCATACAAATTAATAAGATCCCCTTAAGTCTTCTGTAGGCTAAACAGTCCCAAACCTCTCAGCACTTCCTCATATTGCAGAAGCTCCAGTCCTTTAAAGATCATTATGGCTTTTTGCTGGCTTCACTCCCATATTTCTTGTACCAGAGATCCCAAACTGGAAACACAACTCACCAGCTCTAAGTGGAAAGGAATAATCACCACTGGATTCCCTCTTCCTAAAGCAGCCTAAGATATTTCTAAAGAAGCCAGGCTTTCTATACATCAAGAATATATAAACAAAAAATACCTGAGTCTTTAGAAAGGCAGAGCGGAAAGTAATTCAGATACACTCACACTAATCTRCATTGTCAAGGAAAAACAATGTAGCAATGTCTGTTAGAATGGGTTTTTTTTTTTTTTCAGTGCTTTTTTATCACTCTTGTCTGAATCATAAATACTGTTGTAAGCCCACTGGAATAACCGAGGCCAGAGACCAGTCTGTGACTGTGTGACCTGCCACATTGTTACAGAATCACCTCGTCAAATGGAGAATAGATCAGTGATCTAATCCTGATCCTAGGTTATGAACTGAGATGACCACCCTGTATGTACCTTTTCTTAAATGAATCTTCATGTGTCTTCAGAATCATAGCAACACTTTGAAGTGTTACTCTGTATTCAGCAGCACAATCTTACAATTCATCACTTCTTCATGTGTAAGCTGTTAGCATGCAGACACAGTATCATTCTGTTAGTCTGATTTACATAYATGTAATGAAGATTAAGTAGAACTTAATTTTCTTACATGGCTTGGCCTTTGCAGAGCTTTCTTACAGCCTAGGCTAGGTTGTATTCACCTGTATTCTGTAGGAAGGTCGAGTGAGTAGGGTTGTTGAAATATCTGTAAGATGAAAGGATGTCAAGTGAACTGGAAAAGAAAGCCCTTAAGTGTCACTGTACAATACACACTATTTATGCATCCAGCTTGGTTTTATGACAAAAAGAGTATGAAGGTGGAAGAAATGTTGGGGTTTTTTTTTTTGTGTTAAATTTACTTCTATTCCTTACATGTTCATATCCCTGTATTTCAAGAGACTGTTAAGTTTCAATGGGAGTGCCTGCAACATATTCTTATTCTTGAGTTAATGTGTAACTGTGCCAAGTTCATTGGCTACAATTCAAGAACTGGTTGAGTTCAGACATCTGGAAAATGCAAGCATCATGGGCAGACCTTGGGTGCTTTGCTGGTACATTAGGTATGATATTTCTGGCAACATTCAGCAGTTATGTGCTCACATGTAGAAATATCTTCTTCTCCCAAAGAGTTATCCAGTCTTTTCATATGTCAAAGGTTAAACTAATGCGGTCCATGATTTTTGTTACTCTCCCTGAAGCACACTACTTTTCTTAAATTTTGTTGATGAAATGGTTTTACATAGAATTCCTAACTGTCTGTTAAGCATAGACCCTGTCAGCTGTATTAGGCACTGGGATTTCAGTATAGTTGCTCCTGAAGAGTAGTTTTTAGTATAGTTACTCCTGATGTATCCAAATAATTTTCATACTAGCCTGAGTTTATTTCAAAGAAATTGCAGAGTACATTCTGTACAACAGAAAAGTACCTGTACCTTCCTTCCTCTGCTACATAAAAGAGGAGTCATTATATATATACTCTATCTTTCCTTTTACTGAGATGTTTTTCCACTAAACAGTCTCTTTTTAACTAAAGAGCTCTCTCTTCACTTTTCACTTAAACATCTCAAGTACATGAAAATATGTCATATTGACTTCACTGAAAATATCCTATTCATGCTAGGGACTGGAAAAAGTATTTGCCGTCTTATTTACAAACAGATTTAAAATTTAGTCCTTGTATCCTGTTCAAGATGAATTTCTTGCTAATAAACCTGGATTTCAATTTAGAGACACATTGTAAAATACGACTTTTGTTAAACTTCAATTTCAAAAGATATGAGCAAATTTTGTAATGCACAGGTTAATGAAAATGTTCCCATTGCCTTCAGTATGAGGGGAATGAGTCCTATGCTTGTGCAAGTGGCAAATTATAGTGATGCAAAACACATGGTTGTACTAACCAGCAGGCTAAATTTGACTAAACTGTGACGCAAATATGGTCCATGCACCATAAGGAAATGGTGCCTATTTTTTATATAATATATATTGCTACTAATATTATAAAATATTATGAGCATTGATACTGATGGATGTGCTGGTACATATTTATTGCCTGTAGTGGCAAAGAAAATGATGAAAAAATAGTAATTCCTACTGTCATTGTATCACAATGATATAATTAAAGTTAATAAGCGTTGACAGCCTGTCTTACATAAGTAAGGTCTGTATAAGGTCAAACTGCCCATCTTTTTGAGAACTTATCACAGAACAGGGCACAATTCAAACAAAAAACATCTAATACATGAGACTGGGTTTCACTGTCAACTGACAGATGAACTCTAAACGGTGATTTAAGTGTTGTGTAAAAACTTTATGCTGGAGGTTAGTGCTTGTCAGAATATGCTCTAATAGGCAAGCCCTAAGAAGATCAGCATATTTGACAGGTTTGTGATTTCTAGATTCCATTACCTAAATGAGATATCTGTGTTTCTACGCCTTGTTCATTAACTCCATGGGAGATTAGGTCTTGTTTATGATCTATGCCTGGCTGACATAAACCACATCAGAATCACAAATTCTTTCTTCAGAAATGTTATCCTTTAAATCATATGATAATCATGATTTTTTAGCCAGATCCAAATTCTGCTATATGCAAGCATAAAAAGTTCCAGAGGGGAGTTCTAAAATCATTTTTTAATATTTTTATAAACTGACCTTTGAACCTCAATGATACTTTGACCTTATGCTTTGTACGAGAAACTCTTGCTGTCTGATGATTTTGTCAGTTCTTTTTGTTTCTTTTTCTGGAGATTAGGAAAAGATTAGATTCAAGCTGTGAGTTTTGCTGCAACACTTCACTGCTTACCAGAATCAGTATGCCTTGAGAAGCAGGACTGATTAATCTGAAGGACTGTTGTAGTAACTCAGGTGTAATGTTGCTAGGACTCCAGCAAGCCTGTTTAGGGCCACAGACATATCCTAAAATATCTAATCATTCCATCTCTGTGCTTCCTTGATATTTGAGAAGTTTGAGGGCCTTGTAACATCTGATTACAGTGTAGAGGAGGAGTGTCTTTATTGTCTCTGTTCTTCAGTAGATTCACAACATACACGCTGAGCAAATTGTTGCTATTCTTCTCTTTTTGTGCCTGCATAACTTCCACTAGTGTAAACAGAAATTGCATGGCCATATCAAAGAAAGACTAGACAGCTCTTCCTGACATTACATTATCCCTCAGCAAAACTGCTAGCATTGCTCTTAGCTGGCARAATTACCATCCATTAATTTCAGCCTGTCAATCAAAATATAGCGAAGCACAACTTACCTTGAAACAAACAGGATATTTAAAAAAAGAATTAAAAAACCAATACTTTTGACTTTTGTCTTTTCTCTGAAAATCCCAAAGATTTGCCATGTCCCTGTGAGTGATGGATAAGTGTTGTCCTTGTTGTAAAATTAAGAAAGTGAAGAACAGAGGGCTTGTGGAATGTGTCTCAAGATGACTGAAGCTACGCTAGGAATATAACCTAGTAGCCTAAYTTCCAGACTGGTGCTTTAGTCATGGGACCCTTCATTTCTTCTCTGCATTGCCATTTTTTTTTCCACATTTCTGTTAGAAGGACTAGTTCCATAGAAAACTGAATATTACTTTTGCGGCTGTGGTGCCATAATAGAAAATAGCCAGGCTAAGTTTTTTCTTCTTTACTAGAGCAACAAAGTCAAGTTTGCTYTGCAACAGTTTGCAGAATGTTCTGCACACAAAAGTAGATTTATGAATGTCAGCTTGTGTCCACTTCATGCAGAAGTTCAAGATTATGTAGTCAATACTGGAAATGAAGGAGCAACCTCAAGATATAGTGCTTATCCTGGCAGAAGAATATTGTTGTGAGAAAATTTTAATTTGCATTTCACTGCAAGAACAAAATATGACATACATTTGACAGGATTCCAATTGGCGAAAAGTAGCATGTTAGTAAGTCAATACCACTGAGAGACCAATGTGATATCTGATCTGACAGCATAAATTGTTTCAACTCTTGAATATACAACAGGCTGAAGAGCTCAGGAGAGCTGAAACTAAATCTGCAATGCTCTTATATGTCTCCCAGAATATGACATATTTGGTCTCTGCCATTGACATCCTTGCCTTAATTTCTACCAAAGATAAACATCGGTTTTTGGCATGGAAAATTCCTTAACAATTTGTCAGGAACCCTTACTAAGCATGTTTTTAGTTCAGCAGTGTTTATCAACATTTTTAATAGGACTTTCAGGCTCACAAGTACAGAATTGTCTTTAACTGCTCTATCTCCTGTGTAAATTATGATTGCAAAATCTAATAATTTCTAAATGTAGCTTGAAATGATGCCTTCTACTTTTCATGCCTGATAGTCAATAGCAAGCAAGTAAGTGTACTTATACAAAAGTGTAAGTACTACGGAAGGATAGAAGACATAGAAAAGAAATAAACACATGAAAGTTGTAAGATGTTAACCAGAACTTCACAGAATCTAACTGAACTAGGAATATCTTCTGGAGGAATTTAACAGCTTGTACAGAATATCTATTCTGCTTTGATTTTTCCTCAAACTGTTTAATCAGGTTGGAATGATTGCTATGTTCCTTATCCAGTGACAGAAAGCCCTGACRTTGTGATGAATAGGTTTCATCATTTCTTCTCCTATTTCAAATTGTTTCTTTTCGTTTTCATTCCTTGATCAGATATACCATCTCTGTTTATTTTTGTGTGCTGTTCTTTCCAATGTACCAGTGCTCTACCAAACTTCAGCTACAACATYAATACTCTTTGTTGATCAACTTAGAAATATATCTGCCACCTTAGATTTCCTTCTGAACAAGAACTTTAGCATATCCTATATTCAATTAACATAATTAAGAATATATGGCTTCACTTTTCAGCGTATAACCAGTCACAACTGTTGTCCTCATATTTAAGAAACAACAGAGTTATACTAGCCAGTCCACAGAGCTGTTCTATAGAGGGAAAGAACATTAATTTTCTGTGAAAATTGATCAGTGCAAATTTGCACCAGCAAAAAACAGTGTGGGAAAAACTCTCACTGTTCAGATTTACTAATATTACTTTCCACAGCAAATCTTATAAACCTCCAAACACAAATTTTAGTTTTTTCATCATTATGGCACTATTCTTTTTTTTTTTTTTTTTTTTTTTGATGATAAGCAGTAGCAAATTGGTATAATCATATAAAATGATCAACTATTTTTGTTCTTTTATTCAGTATGATTTTTACCCTGTACCATGAGCCATCAAACACATCACTGAAAATGAGAAAATGAGAGCTTAGAAAGTAGTTAACCCCACTTTTATGTTTAGGCTCCTGTCATCAGCATTGCTGAGGAAACTTCTGCAGCCCGAAATGAAGTGGTTCTTATTTCAGGGCTGCASTATTCAATGTGACAWAGTCATGTTTTATTGTTTAAATTTRCTGCAGTGTGGCGTCAGCACTTCAGAAACTGTTAACCCTGACACTAACACACATAAAAATAGAAGACAAAGAGAACAGTGGGCCGCAGCAGGCTGATAAGTGCTAGGAATAGTTAATGGAGCGCTGCTGATGGTAACTGTATAGGCTGCAATATAGATTGTTTCATGCAGCACTGTCTGAAAGAACTTCTGTTTGTGAAAGTATTTGTACAGTAACACCAGTTTACATCACTGCTCTACAAAGTGGGTTCGGTCAAGAGTGCTAAAACCAAACTGAATTGAGTCCTTTGACCATTTTGGATGATACAATATTGAAGTCAATTACGTTATTCTTACAGACTATTGCAGACTATTCCATATGCCTTAGTGTGATTGCTCTGGAATTTATTATATATTAAAGCTTCATTTTCTCAAGAGCAAAACTCTTGATTACGTGTTAATTGTATGCTTAGCTTGCATGCACAGTGAAAGGAGATTGTTGAAAGGTGACATAAAAACTTATTATTAAAACTTCTATTTTTCATTGCAGATTAATCTCAGGGGTCTTGGGCAGCTATATAAAATTCGCATTGGCCATGACAACACTGGAGATGATCCTGGATGGTACCTGGAGGAAGTGAGACTTCAAAGAGTGGTTCCTCTTTCTGATCAGGAAATTTGTCTCCCCGTGGAGAGTTGGCTTGCCGAAGACAAGGATGATGGGGACACGTGGAGAGAAGTGGCAATTAAAAATCCCACAAAGGAGCTTTTGCCATGTATGTGCCAAGTATTTTAGATTATATAATCACTAGCTGTGTCTTGTGAGTATATGAGAGCTTTTCATGCTTCCTGAGCAGAACTGCCCAAAAGCCAGTGGAAACATAAGCTGTCCCTTCAATTACGACCATCTTTCTAGTTCCACAGAAATGGGAAAATATTTGTTTTACTACATGCATTTCCTCCTCACAACTCTCCACACAAAAAAGTTATGGCCAAGCTATCCTTCCCCTCCACCTCTGAAAATGACCCCGAATCAAATATTTTAGAGCAAGTWGTCTGTACACATGTAGCATGAAGCAGCAATATCAAGATATCCAATGTCAAGTGAAAACCAGCTCTTTTATAACAAGCTTGATATGAATCATTACACATGTAATGATTCAAGAATCAAGTCACAGCTATAAATATGGAAATAGCTAACTTCAGGATGGCATTGTTGAGACCTCAAAAGCTTGATGATGACGGTCTGTTCTCTTCAAGTGAAGAAGGAAATAGGCCACCTAAAGTAATTATTCTAAAAGTCTTAGGCCTCTACAAAAGAACCTGGAGATCTCATAATCTTTTAGCACATTTAATATAATAGTTTTTTTACAGGCTTCTCTTGACAGGATAGCAATGATGCAGCTGGTAGAGGATACTGTCTGGTAGTGGCAGATCTTGTCTGTGCTGTCATTCAGGGAAACTATTGAATAGAACATACAGAGCATTGCAGGAATCCATGATTCAACACACAAAAGGGGCATCATGCACTTAGTAACAACCAAATCATTTCATAAGAAAAGAGCAAACAAGTGAAAAGCTTCCATTCAAGGGAATATAATTTTATCAAAGCACCATCAATATTGGTGATGGGATGTTTTCCTATGGGTTTTAAGGCCAGAAGAAACAAGTGACTCCCATCATTACAAAGACCATAAAATACAAACAGGTATGTGCCAATCCAGTTTTCTTCTCTGCATTCTTTTTGTTATTCTATAGAACATTTAGTGGATTTAATAAGAGATTGGTCAGGGCAAACCCGGCCCTATGATTGACATATTCCATAGTACACCGCTGAGTTCATCCAGTGGCATAGAATCATAGAATCATAGAATCATAGAATGCCAAAGGTTGGAAGGGACCTCAGAGGTCATCGAGTCCAACCCCCCTGCTCA